>NC_048573.1:57505508-57803008 GCF_013265735.2 Oncorhynchus mykiss | reverse complement strand
ATCAAGACTTGGTAGCTGACATGAACCCTCCTTTGTTCCATCTCCTCCTTATGTCGTGTTGTATTTCCCTACACAGCAATGCAAAGCTCTGTGTCTCTCGCTCTCTCTGTTACTCTCTGTTACTCTCTCTCTCTGTAGCTCTCTCTCTGTGTTACTCTCCCTTTGTAACTCTCTGTCTCTCTCTCTGTCTCTCTCTGTAGCTCTCTCTCTCTGTAGCTCTCTTTCTCTCTCTCTCTCTCTCTCTCTCTCTCTCTCTCTCTCTCTCTCTGTAGCTCTCTCTCTCTGTCTCTCTCTCTATATGAAACTATGTCTGTATGTCTCTCTCTCTGTAACTCTCTCTCTCTCTCTCTCTCTGTCTCTCTCTGTCCCTCTGTCTCTCTCTGTAACTCTCTCTCTCGCTGTAGCTCTCTCTCTCTGTAGCTCTCTCTCTCTCTGTGACTCTCTCTCTGTAGCTCTATCTCTCTGTTACTCTCTCTCTGTAACTCTCTCTCTCTAACTCTCTCTGTAGCTCTCTCTCTCTGTAACTCTCTCTCTGTAGCTCTCTCTCTCTCTCTCTCTGTAACTCGCTCTCTCGGTAGCTCTCTCTCTCTCTCTCTCTGTAACTCTCTCTCTCTCTGTAGCTCTCTCTCTCTGTAACTCTCTCTCTCTCTCTCTGTAACTCGCTCTCTCTATAGCTCTCTCTCTCTGTAGCTCTCTCTCTCTGTAGCTCCCTCTCTCTGATGTCTCTCTCTGTAACTCTCTCTCTCTGTAGCTTTCTCTCTCTCTGTAACTCTCTCTCTCGGTAGCTCTCTCTCTCTCTCTGTAACTCTCTCTCTCTCTGTAGCTCCCTCTCTCTGTAACTCTCTCTCTCTCTGTAACTCGCTCTCTCTATAGCTCTCTCTCTCTGTAGCTCTCTCTCTCTCTGTAGCTCCCTCTCTCTGATGTCTCTCTCTGTAACTCTCTCTCTCTGTAGCTCTCTCTCTCTCTGTAGCTCTCTCTCTCTCTGTAGCTCTCTCTCTCTGTAACTCTCTCTCTCTCTCTCTGTAACTCTCTCTCTCTCCCTCTCTCTGGCTGACTGTGTGTAGGGAGGCTAATAAACCAGCCTTCTATCTCCATCTTCCTACTTCTTCTCATTGTCCTCATCATCTTCCCTTTTCTAACAGACTCTATTCCACTACCTGATGTCCTTGCTGGCTTAGTGGTAAGTGCCATGGGAAATGGACCAGTGGCTGTGTGTGTGTGTCCAGAGTGACATACAGTCCCATGTGTAGGTATAAGTGCACACTAAGAGGGTATGTAGATGTTATGTATTACGGCACATGAACATTGCCCTCCCCTGGGTTGACCTCTAGGTTGCCTGTCCGGAATGCTAAAACGCCCAGAGCCTAAAGGAGTAATGAGTATTTGTTTGCATTATCACACCAGAGCCCAAGGCTATCATCCATGAGTGGAAGCCTCATTCCATTAAATGGGGGTAATGGATTAAGGCAATCAGTGTGGCATCCTGGTTGTATCCAAAATGGCATCCTATTCCCTATATAGTGCACTACTTTTAACCAGGGTCCATAGGGTTCTGTCAAAAGTAGTGCTCTAAATAGGGAATAAAGTGCCATTTGGGATGGAACCTCTGTGGTTAAAATGCAGTGGGTTAGGGTCAACTCTGAGCTGTCATTCAATGGCAGGTGGAAAGGTCAAAGTAGAGGACTTACTGGTCCCTAACTGGTTATATAGTGCTTAGACAGCCCCAAATGCAAGTGCCAACGCAATACCTATACCCTACTTCTTGTATATGGAGACACCTCTGATCCCTCAGTCTATCTAGTACGCCCGCAGAGGAACTCATTCATTTGACTGGAAGAGAATGAAATTGTCACAGAGTGATGTGACTTCAGATTTGATATGCAAAGAGCTCAGGTCCCCCCGGACATGTACGTCTGGTATTTGAAGTGCTTTCTACGACATTGCCTAAATTAGCTGAGCTCCCAGTCCCAACATAAGGCATGAAGCCTCGCCCTCCGTAGACACAATATAAAGCATACATTAAGTCAGTTCAGGAGTCTGATCACGGCTTAATAAACATAAAGTGCATTGTTTGAGTCTGTGTGACCGGCCATGAACCTTCCCTCTGAGAGCTGAGGGAAGGATAAACATGAACCTTCCCTCTGAGAGCTGAGGGAAGGATAAACATGAACCTTCCCTCTGAGAGCTGAGGGAAGGATAAACATGAACCTTCCCTCGTAGAGCTGAGGGAAGGATAAACATGAACCTTCCCTCTGAGAGCTGAGGGAAGGATAAACATGAACCTTCCCTCTGAGAGCTGAGGGAAGGATAAACATGAACCTTCCCTCTGAGAGCTGAGGGAAGGATAAACATGAACCTTCCCTCTGAGAGCTGAGGGAAGGATAAACGTGTCACTGTGTGGAAAAGAACAGGGGAGAGAGAATCTCTTCTGAATGAATGAGACTAGAGCCAGCAGCCAAACACACACACCCAATGACATCACAGGCCCAGGACAGCACAGCCTCCCGCCTCTGTTCTGTTGCGGTGGCGATGCCAGGCAGGGCGGCCATGTTATTATTGCCTAATTGTAAGAAAAAACACAAACCTGTAATGCTGCACAGACTCAACACCCCCCTCCCACAACCCCAACATGATCTATACTGTAGGTACTCTACAGTTCAAATAGACAACGTGTGAGCAGGGAGGGGCTGGGAGAGGCTGTCATCATAGCAAGTCCTACAGGGAGAGGAGGAGAGGAGGGTGAGAGGGAGGGAGGAGGGAGGAGGAGGGAGAAGTGGAGTGAAAGGGAGAGAGAGAGAATGGAGAGATGAAGAGAGAGAGAGAGAGAAAGGAGAGAGGGAGAAAAAGAGAGAAGAGGAAAGAGAGAAGAGGAAAGAGAGAGGAGAGAGAAAGAGAAGAAGGGAAGGAAGAAGATGCATGAAGAAAGGGAGAGTGAAAGAGAGAGGAGGAAACAGGGAGAGAGGTACAGTAGAGGAAGAGGAAGGGAGGCTCAGCTTATTGAATCAGGAAGGGGGAGGGTGAAGAAAATTATTGAGGAAGCAAGGGAGATGAAGGATAAAGGACACATATAGAAGCAGAAAGAGTGTACGTTGGGGAGACAGAGTGAGGAAGGCGAGCAGGAGAGTTGATTACCAAGGAAACAGCAAGAAAATCACTAGCACGGAGAGCTAGGGAGTGAGAGCTAGGGAGGGAGAGAGTGTAGAGAGCTGGAGGAGGAAAAGAAGAAGAAGTTATGGAGGAAGAGAGAAGAGGGAGAGAAGAAGAGAGGCTAGGATGAATGCTAACAGCGAGCCCAAACCCAGTGCTGAGGCTTTATCCTTCACAGGCGGAGGAGCAACAATTGCAAACACATTTTCTCTTGCCCTGGCCCTGGGAGAGATAAAAAAAGCAATTTGTATTCTATTCCTATTCAGCGCCGCTTGGCCTGTTTCTCTGCCTGCATATTTGTAAACACAGCTTCGTCAGAGAAGCTTAATCTTCCCTACACAAATGCAGCAGGCTACAGGGCCGAGGGGCGGGGCAGGGGAGCCAGGCGGAGGGTCCGGGGCACAATGGGCAGGGGAGGCATCCTACATCAGAACTAATGTCCCTCTGTGCTACTGGGGGATGCTTCTGTAAGTTGTACCCTGAAGGCCCCGCTCCCCCTCCCTGCTTACTCTCCTGGCTACACGTTACGGCTAGTAGGGCCAGGGGCCAAACCACTGACTTGTAGGGAGAGGCCGTAATAAGAGAACAAACATCAGTCTACATCATCAGTGTGTTGGTGAGGCCAGATGGAGGGAGTTGGGCCCTCTGATTCCTTAACTGTCACACAGTATTTAGTGCTTATGCTGCACATTTGTCCCTCTACCATGTACATTGGAGTCACGCACTTTGAAGTTCGCATACACAATTACTGCGTAATGCCATACATGTCAAATCATGCAGTCATGTGGAAGGTTCACTCAAACATATTCATGTGAAGTCATACATTCAGAGAGAAAGAGAGAGAGAGAGAGAGTTGGAGAGAGAGAGAGAGAGAGAGTTGGAGAGAGAGAGAGTTGGAGAGAGAGAGAACGAGCCTGGAACTTGCGATCGTCTGAATGCACATTGGCTTACAGAGGCGTGAAATTAGGCAGAGCGACACCTGCCAATACACATTGCACTAAAGCGCTTTGGGTTCCACTCCTCTCCTCCTCCTCTCTTCAAGCTCTGCTCTCTCTCCTTATCTCGCCTTCTCTCTCTCCCTTTAACCTTCTCTCCCTCTCTTTCCCCATGTCCTACTATCTGACATCTCTTCATTACAACTCTCGTCAAGGCTCCATTAATGACTGATAGCTGCCCCGGCTCCGCCTGGCTCAGCCGGCCTGCATGTCATGCCAAAGGCCACAGGGAGGATGGCGCTCCACTTCTGAGGACCCACGCCTGCCTGCCTGGTGACAACCTTTATCAGCCCCTGCACTACTCTCTCGTCCCCTCACCCGTCCGCCCCCTCTGCCCCTGCAGGACTAAACCCCCCCAGTATGGACAGGCAGGCTCAGCGAGGGATTAGCAGGATGGGAGGAAAGCAACAACAACATGTCAACATTCATACAGGTGCTATGGAAACAGACTGTCTATTCTCTTCCCTTCCACACGGCAGACTTGTATATGTTGACAATCTACCAACTGGCTTGAGTATGAGTATGAGTATTAGACTGTTCCTATTAAACCTTTATCTTTGTTTGTCTGACTATCCATCTGGCATGGGCCTGCAGTTCTGGACTACTAATTGGGAGACAACCTTGTGAATTAGCAGTGAATTGTGGAGACGCTAAAGTTGTCGATTCAGTCAGACGGATAGATAGATAGATAGATAGATAGATAGATAGATATATAGATAGATAGATAGAGAGATAGAGAGATAGATAGATAGAAGCAGATGGACCCACAGACACATAGCAGGCAGCTGTAGAGACAGATTGCTATTGAGAAAGGCCGCCGTAGGCAGACCTGGCTTTCAAGAAAAAAACAGGCACACTGTGCCTGTGTGCACACTGCCCACAAAATGAAGTGGAAACTGAGCTGCACTTCTTAACCTCCTGCCATATTAGAAACACATATTTTTCTTAGATTACACAGACCCACAAAGAATTCAAAAACAAATCCAATTTTGAAAAATTCACATATCCATTGGGATAATTTTTTATTTTACTAGGCAGGTCAGTTAAGAACAATGACAGCCTAGGAACAGTGGGTTAACTGCCTTGTTCAGGGGAAGAACAACTGATTTCTTTATTTACCTTGTCAGCTTGGGGATTTGATCCTGCAACCTTTTGGGTACTAGTCCAACACCCTAACCACTAGGCTACCTGCCACCCCAAATACCACAGTGTGCCATCACAGCAGCAAGATTTGTGACCTGTTAGTGAACTATTGCAGAACAAACACCATTGTAAAACAACCCATATTTATGTTGATTCATTTTCCCTTTTGCACATCATTTAAACACTGCACAGAGCCATAACTTGACATTTAAAATGTGTCTATTCCTTTGAAACTTGTGACTGTAATGTTTGCTGTTCATTTTTGACTGTTTATTTCACTTTTGTTTATTATCTATTTCACTCACTTGTTTCCCATGACAATAAAGCCCTTTGAATCGAATTGACAGAGAGAAAGAGAGAGCGAGAGAGAAAGAGAGAGCCCGCGGAGTGAGCGAGAGAGCCCAGGGAGAGACGAGAGCCAAGGGAGAGAAAAAGGGACAGAGCGAGAGAGCCCAGGGAGAGAGAGCCCAGGGAGTGAGAGAGAGCCCAGGGAGAGAGAGCCCAGAGAGAGAGAGAGACCAGGGAGAGAGAGAGCCCAGGGAGGGAGAGAGCCAAGGGAGAGAGAAAGAGACAGAGCGAGAGAGCCCAGGGAGAGAGAGAGCCCAGGGAGAGAGAGAACCCAGGGAGAGAGAGAGAGCCCAGGGAGAGAGATAGAGCCCAGGGAGAGAGAGCCCAGGGAGAGAGAGAGCCCAGGGAGAGAGAGCCCAGGGAGAGACAGAGCCCAGGGAGAGAGAGCCCAGGGAGAGAGAGAGAGCCCAGGGAGAGAGAGCCCAGGGAGAGAGAGAGAGCCCAGGGAGAGAGAGCCCAGGGAGAGAGAGAGAGCCCAGGGAGAGAGAGCAAGCCAAGGGCGAGAGAGAGCCCAGGGAGAGAGAGAGAGAGCCCAGGGAGAGAGAGAGAGCCCAGGGAGAGAGATCCCAGGGAGAGAGAGAGTGAGCACAGGGAGAGAGAGAGAGAGAGCCCATGGAGAGAGAGAGGGCCCAGGGAGAGAGAGCCCAGGGAGAGAGAGATCCCAGGGAGAGAGAGTCCAGGGAGAGAGAGAGCCCAGGGAGAGAGAGAGAGAGCCCAGGGAGAGAGAGAGAGCCCAGGGAGAGAGAGAGAGCCCAGGGAGAGAGAGCCCAGGGAGAGAGCCCAGGGAGAGACAGAGCCCAGGGAGAGAGAGCCCAGGGAGAGAGAGAGAGCCCAGGGAGAGAGAGCCCAGGGAGAGACAGAGCCCAGGGAGAGAGAGCCCAGGGAGAGACAGAGCCCAGGGAGAGAGAGCCCAGGGAGAGAGAGAGAGCCCAGGGAGAGACAGAGCCCAGGGAGAGAGAGAGAGCCCAGGGAGAGAGAGTCCAATGAGAGAGAGAGAGCCCAGGGAGAGAGAGCCCAGGGAGAGAGAGAGAGCCCAGGGAGAGAGGGCCCAGGGAGAGAGATAACACATGTTTCCCATGCCAATAAAGTCCCTTGAATTGAATTGAATTGATCGAGAGAGAGAGCCCATGGCAAGACAGAGATAGAGAGAGAGAGAGAGCCCAGGGAGAGACAGAGAGAGAGAGAGAGCCCAGGGAGAGACAGAGAGAGATAGAGAGAGAGAGCCCAGGGAGAAACAGAGATACCAACCAAGGAGGGCCTACAGCAGCACCTAGATCTTCTGCACAGATTCTGTCAGACCTGGGCCCTGACAGTAAATCTCAGTAAGACCAAAATAATGGTGTTCCAAAAAAGGTCCAGTCACCAGGACCAAAAATTCTAACTCCATCTAGACACTGTTGCCCTAGAGCACACAAAAAACTATACATACCTTGGCCTAAACATCAGCGCCACAGGTAACTTCCACAAAGCTGTGAACGATCTGAGAGACAAGGCAAGAAGGGCATTCTATGCCATCAAAAGGAACATAAATTTCAACATAACAATTAGGATTTGGCTAAAAAAATACTTGAATCAGTCATAGAGCCCATTGTCCTTTATGGTTGTGAGGTCTGGGGTCCGCTCACCAACCAAGAATTCACAAAATGGGACAAACACCAAATTGAGACTCTGCACGCAGAATTCTGCAAAAATATCCTCCGTGTACAACGTAGAACACCAAATAATGCATGCAGAGCAGAATTAGGCCGATACCCACTAATTATCAAAATCCAGAAAAGAGCCGTTAAATTCTATAACCACCTAAAAGGAAGCGATCCCCAAACCTTCCATAACAAAGCCATCACCTACAGAGAGATGAACCTGGAGAAGAGTCCCCTAAGCAAGCTGGTCCTGGGGCTCTGTTCACAAACACAAACACACCCTACAGAGCCCCAGGACAGCAGCACAATCAGACCCAACCAAATCATGAGAAAACAAATATAGAATTACTTGACACATTGGAAAGAATGGACAAAAAAACAGAGCAAACTAGAATGCTATTTGGCCCTAAACAGAGAGTACACAGCGGCAGAATACCTTAAGGAAAGCTTTGACTATGTACAGCCTCAGTGAGCATAGCCTTGCTATTGAGAAAGGCCGCCGTAGGCAGACATGGTCTCAAGAGAAGACAGGCAATGTGCTCACTGCCCACAAAATGAGTGGAAACTGAGCTGCACTTCCTAACCTCCTGCCCAATGTATGACCATTTTAGAGACACATATTTCCCTCATATTACACAGATCCACAAAGAATTTGAAAACAAATCCAATTTTGATAAACTCCCATATCTACTGGGTGAAATTCCACAGTGTGCCATCACAGCAGCAAGATTTGTGACCTGTTGCCACGAGAAAAGGGCAACCAGTGAAGAACAAACACCATTTAAATACAACCCATATTTATGCTTATTTATTTTCCCTTGTGTACTTTAACCATTTGTACATTGTTAAAACACTGTATATATATAATATGATATTTGTAATGTCTTTACTGTTTTGAAACCTCTGTATGTGTAATGTTTACTGTTAATTATTGTTGTTTTTCACTTTATATATTCACTTTGTATGTTGTCTACCTCACTTGCTTTGGCAATGTTAACACATGTTTCCCATGCCAATAAAGCCCTTGAATTGAATTGAATTGAGAGCCCAGGGAGAGAGAGATAGGGCAACCAGTGAAGAACAAACACCATTGTAAATACAACTCATATTTATGCTTATTTATTTTCCCTTGTGTACTTTAACCATTTGTACATTGTTAAAACACTGTATATATATAATATGATATTTGTAATGTCTTTATTGTTTTGAAACTTCTGTATGTGTAATGTTTACTGTTAATTTTAGAGTACACAGCGGCAGAATACCTGACCACTGTGACTGACCCAAAATTAAGGAAAGCTTTGACTATGTACAGACTCAGTGAGCATAGCCTTGCTATTGAGAAAGGCCGCCGTAGGCAGACATGGCTCTCAAGAGAAGACAGGCAATGTGCTCACTGCCCACAAAATGAGGTGGAAACTGAGCTGCACTTCCTAACCTCCTGCCCAATGTATGACCATATTAGAGAGACATATTTCCCTCAGATTACACAGATCCACAAAGAATTTGAAAATAAATCCAATTTTGAAAAACTCCCATATCTACTGGGTGAAATTCCACAGTGTGCCATCACAGCAGCAAGATTTGTGACCTGTTGCCACGAGAAAAGGGCAACCAGTGAAGAACAAACACCATTGTAAATACAACCCATATTAATGCTTATTTATTTTATATTGTGTCCTTTAACCATTTGTACATTGTTAAAACACTGTATATATATAATATGACATTTGTCATGTCTTTATGTGTAATGTTTACTGTTAATTTGTATTGTTTTTCACTTTATATATTCACTTTATATCTATCTACCTCACTTGCTTTGGCAATGTTAACACATGTTTCCCATGCCAATAAAGCCCTTGAATTGAATTGAGATGGAGCCCAGGGAGAAACAAAGCCCAGGCAGAGACAGAGAGATGGAGCCCAGGGAGAGATAGAGCCCAGGCAGAGACAGAGAGACAGAGCCCAGGGAGAGACAGAGAGATGGAGCCCAGGGAGAGACAGAGCCCAGGCAGAGACAGAGAGATGGAGCCCAGGGAGAGACAGAGAGATAGAGCACAGGCAGATACAGAGAGACAGAGCCCAGGGAGAGACAGAGAGATGGAGCCCAGGGAGAGACAGAGAGATAGAGCCCAGGGAGAGACAGAGAGATAGAGCCCAGGGAGAGACACAGAGATAGAGCCCAGGGAGAGACACAGAGATAGAGCCCAGGCAGAGACAGAGAGATGGAGCCCAGGGAGAGACAGAGAGATGGAGCCCAGGGAGAGACAGAGAGATAGAGCCCAGGGAGAAACAGAGCCCAGGGAGAGACACAGAGATAGAGCCCAGGGAGAGACACAGAGATAGAGCCCAGGGAGAGACACAGAGATAGGGCCCAGGCAGAGACACAGAGATAGAGCTCAGGCAGAGACACAGAGATAGAGCCCAGGGAGAGACACAGAGATAGAGCCCAGGGAGACACACATAGATAGAGCCCAGGCAGAGACACAGAGATAGAGCCCAGGGAGAGACACAGAGTATGACCATATTAGAGAGATTACACAGATCCACAAAGAATTCGAAAACAAATCAAAATTTGCCCCCCAGCTACACCACCTCCAGCCTGCTGAGAGACAAACTGGCTCTGTTAGAGGTATGGGTTACTGAGCTGAAGGAGCAGCCCCCCAGCTACACTACCATCAGCCTGTTGAGAGACAGACTGTCTCTGTTAGAGCAGCCCCCCAGCTACACTACCATCAGCCTACTGAGAGACAGACTGGCTCTGTTAGAGGTATGGGTTACTGAGCTGAAGGAGCAGCCCCCCAGCTACACTACCATCAGCCTGTTGAGAGACAGACTGTCTCTGTTAGAGCAGCCCCCCAGCTACACCACCTCCAGCCTGCTGAGAGACAGACTGGCTCTGTTAGAAGTATGGGTTACTGAGCTGAAGGAGCAGCCCCCCAGCTACACCACCACCAGCCCAGACACAGAGCTTCTACAGGACCAGATCAACCAGTGCAGGACCCAGCTGAAGAACTCTATCTAGGAGCTGAGAGAGAACCTTACCACAGAGCTTGAGGAGGTGAAGGCCAACATGAGGAGAAACCTTACCACAGCGCTTGAGGAGGTAAAGGCCACCATGAGGAAAAAGCCTTACCACAGTGCTTGAGGAGGTAAAGGCCACCATGAGGAGAAACCTTACCACAGCGCTTGAGGAGGTGAAGGCCACCATGAGGAGAAACCTTACCACAGCGCTTGAGGAGGTAAAGGCCACCATGAGGAGAAACCTTACCACAGTGCTTGAGGAGGTAAAGGCCACCATGAGGAGAGAGCCTTACCACAGTGCTTGAGGAGGTAAAGGCCACCATGAGGAGAAACCTTACCACAGTGCTTGAGGAGGTGAAGGCCACCATGAGGAGAAACCTTACCACAGTGCTTGAGGAGGTAAAGGCCACCATGAGGAGAAACCTTACCACAGTGCTTGAGGAGGTAAAGGCCACCATGAGGAGAGAGCCTTACCACAGTGCTTGAGGAGGTGAAGGCCACCATGAGGAGAGAGCCTTACTACAGCGCTAGAGGTGAAGGCCACCATGAGGAGAGAGCCTTACTACAGCGCTTGAGGAGGTGAAGGCCACCATGAGGAGAGAGCCTTACCACAGTGCTTGAGGAGGTAAAGGCCACCATGAGGAGAAACCTTACCACAGTGCTTGAGGAGGTAAAGGCCACCATGAGGAGAAACCTTACCACAGCGCTTGAGGAGGTGAAGGCCACCATGAGGAGAAACCTTACCACAGCGCTTGAGGAGGTAAAGGCCACCATGAGGAGAAACCTTACCACAGTGCTTGAGGAGGTAAAGGCCACCATGAGGAGAGAGCCTTACCACAGTGCTTGAGGAGGTAAAGGCCACCATGAGGAGAGAGCCTTACCACAGTGCTTGAGGAGGTGAAGGCCACCATGAGGAGAGAGCCTTACTACAGCGCTAGAGGTGAAGGCCACCATGAGGAGAGAGCCTTACTACAGCGCTTGAGGAGGTGAAGGCCACCATGAGGAGAGAGCCTTACCACAGTGCTTGAGGAGGTAAAGGCCACCATGAGGAGAAACCTTACCACAGTGCTTGAGGAGGTAAAGGCCACCATGAGGAGAAACCTTACCACAGTGCTTGAGGAGGTAAAGGCCACCGTGAGGAGAGAGCCTTACCACAGCGCTTGAGGAGGTAAAGGCCACCATGAGGAGAGAGCCTTACCACAGCGCTAAAGGAGGCAAAGGCCACCATGAGGAGAGAGCCTTACTACAGCGCTAGAGGTGAAGGCCACCATGAGGAGAAACCTTACCACAGCGCTTGAGGAGGTGAAGGCCACCACGAGGAGAAACCTTACCACAGCGCTTGAGGAGGTGAAGGCCACCATGAGGAGAAACCTTAGCACAGTGCTTGAGGAGGTAAAGGCCACCATTAGGAGAGAGCCTTACCACAGTGCTTGAGGAGGTGAAGGCCAGCATGAGGAGAGAGCCTTACTACAGTGCTTGAGGAGGTGAAGGCCACCATGAGGAGAAACCTTACCACAGCGCCTGAGGAGGTGAAGGCCACCATGAGGAGAAACCTTACCACAGTGCTTGAGGAGGTAAAGGCCACCATGAGGAGAGAGCCTTACTACAGCGCTTGAGGAGGTGAAGGCCACCATGAGGAGAAACCTTACCACAGTGCTTGAGGAGGTAAAGGCCACCATGAGGAGAGAGCCTTACTACAGCGCTTGAGGAGGTGAAGGCCACCATGAGGAGAGAGCCTTACCACAGCGCTTGAGGAGGTAAAGGCCACCATGAGGAGAGAGCCTTACCACAGCGCTTGAGGAGGTAAAGGCCACCATGAGGAGAGAGCCTTACTACAGCGCTAGAGGTGAAGGCCACCATGAGGAGAGAGCCTTACCACAGCGCTTGAGGAGGTGAAGGCCACCATGAGGAGAGAGCCTTACTACAGTGCTTGAGGAGGTGAAGGCCACCATGAGGAGAGAGCCTTACCACAGCGCTTGTGGAGGTGAAGGCCACTATGAGGAGAGAGCTGGTGCAGGTAAAGGAGGAGATGGAAAAGGAGTTATCTGTCATCAAGAGGGTGTTAGAGAGCAAGACTGTAGAGACTCCCAGAGAGAAGCTGTAGCCCCTCACTACCCCTAACAACCCCACTGACCCATCTTTACCCACAACCCCCCCCCCCCCCCCCCCCCCCCATACCGACAACACTTTACCCACACCCCCAGTCAACAAGGAGGCTCACATGGGGACACCTACTACAGAGAGAAGCTCTCTGGCCCCCCTGACACACCCCCTGACACACCCCTCCATGTACACAGACCCTGTGTACTCCAGCCCCAGACCGTAAACGCACTAATCTGGTGGCCATCCTCATTGACTCAAATGGAAATTCATCCAAGAAGATAAACTCAAGAAGATAAACTCCCCCAACACGAGGTGTGCAAAATATGGTGCCCAAAAACACAGGATGACATCCACATCCTGTCCCAGCCTGACTTTGGCACACCAGGCCACATTATTATTCACACCAGCACCAACAACCTGCTAGAGGAGCAGGAGAGAGTAGGCAGCCTGGTCAACAGAGTGGCAGAGAGGGCCTCTGAGTGGTTCCTCAGTTCCCACATCACCATCTCCACTCTGCTGCCCCGCAAAGACTTCCATCCCCGTACCATTCAGAAAGTCAAAGCTGACATCACCAGAGGGTGTGGCCTACTCCCAAACGTACACGTTGCTCACCACCCAACAATCACCCCAGAGCATCTGCACGATCACTCCCACCTGAGGAAGCAGACAGTAGGGATGTTTGCCAAGTCTCTAAAGGACGTGGCACTTGGTAGACAAACACCCCATGCCGCACTGGACAGAGGACCACCCAGAGACACCTACCAGACCACTGCACCAACAAGGAACCCCAGTCCCCCTCAACACCACACCAGACCCAGCACACCCCACAGGCCCCGCCCACCACCAGAGCATCACCACTTCCATCGTCTTAGCCAGACTGGACCGGGCCCAGCCTACTACCCCGCACCAGACCACCACACCTACCAGACCAGAGAGGAAGCCCCACGGCCCAGAACTGGCCCTCCTCCACTCCACAGGGCCCAACAACAGGACCAGCGCAGCTACGCAGAGGTCGTCAGAGGACAGGAGAACCCTGTAGGATTGAGTGAGATTAAACAGCTCCTCCAATACATCTGCACTAAACTGCACTAAACACACACGGACGCACACATACACACACACACACACACTGTACTAGAATTTACTTGTTCAATGAATAGGAATATTATATATATAACAGAAAAAATGTTAGCTGTCATCCTGTTTATCTCACTCTTAACAACTTATTAGTTAGTAGTTACTTGCAACATGAAATCACTATCAGTTAGCATGTGGAACATTCAGAGCCTAAACTCATCAACCTATCAGTTAGCATGTGGAACATTCAGGGTCTAAACTCATCAACCCTATCAGTCAGCATGTGGAACATTCAGAGCCTAAACTCATCAACCTATCAGTCAGCATGTGGAACATTCAGAGCCTAAACTCATCAACCTATCAGTTAGCATGTGGAACATTCAGGGTCTAAACTCATCAACCCTATCAGTTAGCATGTGGAACATTCAGGGTCTAAACTCATCAACCTATCAGTTAGCATGTGGAACATTCAGGGTCTAAACTCATCAACCCTATCAGTCAGCATGTGGAACATTCAGAGCCTAAACTCATCAACCCTATCAGTCAGCATGTGGAACATTCAGAGCCTAAACTCATCAACCTATCAGTCAGCATGTGGAACATTCAGGGCCTAAACTCATCAACCCATCAGTCAGCATGTGGAACATTCAGGGCCTAAACTCATCAACCCATCAGTTAGCATGTGGAACATTCAGAGCCTAAACTCATCAACCTATCAGTCAGCATGTGGAACATTCAGAGCCTAAACTCATCAACCTATCAGTCAGCATGTGGAACATTCAGAGCCTAAACTCATCAACCTATCAGTCAGCATGTTGAACATTCAGAGCCTAAACTCATCAACCTATCAGTCAGCATCTGGAACATTCAGAGCCTAAACTCATCAACCCATCAGTCAGCATGTAGAAAAGTCAGAGCCTCTACTCATCAACCTATCAGTCAGCATCTGGAACATTCAGGGCCTAAACTCATCAACCTATCAGTTAGCATGTGGAACATTCAGGGCCTAAACTCATCAACCTATCAGTTAGCATGTGGAACATTCAGGGCCTAAACTCATCAACCTATCAGTCAGCATCTGGAACATTCAGGGCCTAAACTCATCAACCCATCAGTCAGCATCTGGAACATTCAGGGCCTAAACTCATCAACCCATCAGTCAGCATCTGGAACATTCAGGGCCTAAACTCATCAACCCATCAGTCAGCATCTGGAACATTCAGGGCCTAAACTCATCAACCCATCAGTCAGCATCTGGAACATTCAGAGCCTAAACTCATCAGTCAGCATCTGGAACATTTATTTTTTATTTTTTTTATTTTACCTTTATTTTACTAGGCAAGTCAGTTAAGAACAAATTCTTATTTTCAATGACGGCCTAGGAACAGTGGGTTAACTGCCTGTACAGGGGCAGAACGACAGATTTGTACCATGTCAGCTCGGGGATTCGAACTTGCAACCTTTCGGTTACTAGTCCAACGCTCTAACCACTAGGCTACCCTGCCTAAACTCATTAACCTATCAGTCAGCATGTGGAACATTCAGAGCCTAAACTCATCAACCTTTGGTCTGAAGAGTTTAGCACTGGAGGTCAACAAACATCTTAAAGATGTTGACGTCATCATTCTGCAGGAGACATGGTGTAAGGCTGACATTGTCACTCACTGTCCCACAGGCTACAGAGAGGTAATCATTCTGCAGGAGACATGGTGTAAGGCTGACGTTGTCACTCACTGTCCCACAGGCTACAGAGAGGTAATTGTGCCATCACAGAAACACAGCTCTGTCAATTGAGGCAGAGACTCTGGAGGACTGATCATTTGGTACAAATCCGAAAAAAATCTAATTGATCCCCTCAAAATTGACAAATATCACATTTGGTTAAAACTGAAAAAATAACTTATACTGACAGAAAAATATGTGTTCCTTTGCACAATTTACATCCCCCCCTCAGAATCCCCATATTACTCAGAGGAGACCTTCCCCACCCTTGAGGAAGAGACGTGCCATTTCCAGGCCCAGGGAAATGTGCTCATCTGTGGGGACACAAATACGCACACAGGAACACTACCTGATCTAACGAGCACACGAGGGGACAGCTTTATTACAGGCCATACTGTTTCTAACTGTCTTAAGCTCCCCCATAGAAACAACAGTGACAGCACCGTCAACAACAACGGAAGGGATCTGTTGCAGCTCTGTAGAAGGCTGGTCTGTACTTTGTTAATGGTAGGTTACAGGGGGACCCTTTGGAGAGATTCACCTACTGCTCACCTCTTGGCCACAGCACAGTATGATATGATCACAGACACTGACCCCTTCTCTCTCAGCTCATTCACTGTCAAGCCACTAACATCTCTGTCTGATCACAGCCAAATTACCTTGTTCCTCAAAAGAACAGACATGGAAACAACCACACATTCACAGCCCAGTAAGCTGTACAACATCAGAAATTCATACAGATGGGCCCAAAACAGCACAGAAGAATACCAGAAAGCAACCTGGAACCAAAATATCCAGACACTCTTAGATAACTTTCTGGATACCACATTCACTCACAGTAAAGAAGGCATCAATCTGGCAGTACAAAACATCAACTATATATTCAGGCAAACGGCAAAAGAAGCACAACTGAAAATGATAAAAAACAAAACAAAAAAGACCACAGATGACAACTGGTTTGAAGCAGATTGTAAAATTATAAGAAAAAAACTTAGAACACTATCCAACCAAAAGCACAGAGACTCAAATAATGATGAATTACGCCTTCATTACTGTGAGACTTTAAAACTCTATAAACGTACACTCAGAAGCAAAAAAGCGCAGTACAACAGCAAGCAGCTGACACTAATTGAGGAGTCCATAAACACAAATGAATTCTGGAAAAATTGGAAAAAACGAAAAAAATCTAAACAAGAGGAATTAGTGATACAAAATGGTGACATATGGACAACTCATTGTAAAACTCTCTACAACACCGCTCAAATGAACACAAACGCAGAACAACGCCAAATTCATGAGAAGTTGAATGGATTAGAAAAAGCCATAAAGGACAGTCAAAATCCATTGGACTCCCCAATTACTGACCAGGAGCTCTATAAGAAACTTCAGGCTCTCAA
The DNA here is from genome assembly GCF_013265735.2 of Oncorhynchus mykiss. Classification (NCBI taxonomy): domain Eukaryota; kingdom Metazoa; phylum Chordata; class Actinopteri; order Salmoniformes; family Salmonidae; genus Oncorhynchus; species Oncorhynchus mykiss. The sequence continues at coordinate 57,786,412 of NC_048573.1, read as the reverse complement.
ATTTAAAAAAGCATGCGGACCTGATGGCATCCTAAATGAGATGCTCAAACTCACGTGTCAAAATGTCAATTGGCTACATTAAAACTGTTTAATTTTATCCTGAGTGTAGGTTATTTCCCTGACATCTGGAATCAAGGACTCCGATCTTTAAGAACGGAGACATATTTGACCCTAACAATTACAGGGGCATTTGTGTGATCAGTAACCTGGGGAAGGTTTTCTGTAGTATCATAAATGTAAGAGTTCTAAACTTCCTTAATAAGCACAATGTCTTGAGTAAAAGCCAAATTGGATTTATACCAAAACATCGCACAACTGATCATATTTACACCCTACACACCCTGATAGATAAACATGTCCACCAAAATAATACCAAAATATACGCTTGCTTTATCGACTTCCAAAAAGCATTTGATTCTATTTGGCATACAGGACTGTTCTACAAAGTTATTGAAAGTGGTGTAGGGGGTAAAACATATGACATAATTAAATCAACGTATACTGGCAATACGTGCAGCATTAAAATTGGCAAGAAAATAACAGAATTCTTTAACCAGGGGCAAGGCCTTCGCCAGGGTTGCAATCTGAGCCCTGCACTCTTCAATATTTACATCAATGAATTGGCCACTATTCTAGAAAAATCCTCAGCCCCTGGTGTTAGTCTCCACAATTCAGAAGTTAAATGCCTACTCTTCGCAGATGACCTATGCCTGCTGTCACCCACAGCACATGGCCTACAACAGAGCCTGGACCTGCTAGAGCAGTACTGCCAGACCTGGGTCCTGGCAGTAAATCCCAAAAAGACTAAAATAATGATTTTCCAGAGAAGATCCAGATCTCAGGGAATTAGACCAAAGTTCTCAATTGGTACAAAAAATATATAGAGTACTGCACACACTACAATTACTTAGGTTTAAAATTAGCTCAACTGGACTCCTTAATGAGGCAGTGAATGAACTGAGAGAGAAAGCACGCAGGGCATTCTACGCCATTAAAAATCAAATTCAAATGTAAATACCTATTAAAATTTGGCTAAAGCTAATTGAATATGTCATTGAAACAATTGCACTTTATGCAGTGAGGTGTGGGGTCCACCTGCAAAACAAGATTTCATCAAATGGGACGAACACCCCAGAGGAAAACTACAAACAATGCATGCAGGGCAGAATTAGGCCAATATCCACTAATAATAAAAACTCAAAAAAAGAGCAATTCAGTTTTGGAAACATCTAAAATACAGTGAACCCCTCTCATATCACTACCAAGCCCTGCAATGCCAAGAGCTGAGCAAAGAAAAGAGTCATCCAGCTGTTATACTAACACACTGAAGCCTCAGGACCAGAGCATCCAATCAATCATGATAAACCAAATTACAACACAGTCAAAACAAAACGATATTGCTTATTGGGAAACACAAGCACAAACACAAAGCAAAATGCAGTGCTATCTGGCCCTAAATCGACAGTACACCATGGATAACTATTTGACCATGGTTACTGATCAAAACCTTAGAAAAACCTTGACAAAGTACAGGCTCAGTGAGCACAGCCTTGCCATTGAGAAGGGTAGACACGGGAAAACCTGGCTCCCTGTAGAGGAAAGGCTGTGCAACCACTGCACCACAGCAGAACCTGAGACAGAGCTGCATTTCCTGACAAAATGTCAAAAATATAAAACAATTAGAGAGTGTCATTTCCCCAAATTTGAAACCCTTATTAAAGGTTTCAAAGACCTCTCTGGTGAGAGTAAGCTACCCGTCCTGTTGGGGGAGGACGCAAAGAGCTGTGGGTTGGCAGCGCATTTCATTGCTGCCTGCCATAAGTTGAGGGACAGTGTCTGACAGACCAGTCAACCTACACATGTACTCTACTGTATGCTTATTGTTATTGCTCAATGTATGGTTATTTTGACCCTTGGTTATTGTTGTTACTGTTGTCCCATTGACAATTTTGATTCTTATTTGTTTTCATATTGTAAATATCCAAAAAAAAGCTTTGGCAATATGTACATTGTTACGTCATGCCAATAAAGCAAATTGAATTGAATTGAATTGAATAGAGCCCACAGAGAGACATAGATAGAGCCCAGGAAGAGACAGAGAGAGAGCCCAGGAAGAGACAGAGAGAGAGCCCAGGAAGAGACAGAGAGAGAGAGCCCAGGAAGAGACAGAGAGAGAGCCCAGGGAGAGACAGAGAGAGAGCCCAGGAAGAGACAGAGAGATAGAGCCCAGAAAGAGACAGAGATATAGAGCCCAGGGAGAGACACAGAGAGAGCCCAGGGAGAGACAGAGAGTTATAGCCCAGGGAGAGACAAAGAAAGCCCAGGGAGAGACAAAGAGATATAGCCCAGGGAGAGACAGAGAGATAGAGCCAAGAGAGAGACAGAGAGATAGAGCCAAGAGAGAGACAGAGAGATAGAGCCAAGAGAGAGACAGAGAGATAGAGCCCAGGGAGAGAGAGAGACCAGGGAGATACAGAGAGATAGAGCCCAGGGAGAGAGAAAGAGATATAGCCCAGGGACAGAGAGAGAGAGAGAGAGAGAGAGAGAGATAGAGAGAGAGAGAGAGACCAGGGAGAGAAAGAGAAAACCCAGGGAGAGAGAGTAATTTTTTTTTAAACCTGTGTAAGTGTAATGTTTACAGTTCATTTCTGATTGCTTATTTCACTTTTGTTCATAATCTATTTCACTTGCTTTGGCAATGTAAACATGTTTCCCATGTCAATGAAGCCATTTGAATTGAATTGAGAGAGAGAGAGACCAGGGAGAAAGAGAGAGAGAGATAGTGAGTAGAGAGAGTCAAGCGATAGACAGAGAGTGAGAGAGAGAGTGAGAAAGAGAGAGAGATAGAGCCCAGGGAGAGAGAGAGAGAGAGAGAGAGAGCGAGAGAGAGAGACAGAGAGAGAGAGAGACCAGGGAGAAAGAGCGCGAGGGAGAGGGAGAGAGCAAGAGAGAGAGAGAGAGAGAGATAGAGCCCCGGGAGAGAGAGAGAGAGATAGAGCCCCGGGAGAGAGAGAGAGAGAGAGATAGAGCCCTGGGAGAGAGAGAGAGAGAGAGAGAGAGCCCAGGGAGAGAGAGAGAGAGAGAGAGAGAGAGAGAGAGAGAGATAGAGCCCCGGGAGAGAGAGAGTGAGAGAGAGAGAGAGAGAGAGAGAGAGAGAGAGAGATAGAGCCCCAGGAGAGAGAGAGAGAGTGAGAGAGAGAGAGAGAGAGAGAGAGATAGAGCCCCGGGAGAGAGAGAGAGAGAGCGAGAAAGAGCCCCGGGAGAGAGAGAGAGAGAGAGAGAGAGAGAGAGAGAGAGAGAGAGAGAGAGAGAGAGAGAGATAGAGAGAGAGAGAGAAAGCCTAGGGAGAGGAGAAGAGGAAAAAAATAACAGCCAGCGAGCAAAAAAGAAAGAAAGGAAAGAAAATGAGAAGTGACACTTTAATTCGGTGGGCCTCTTCTGGCTGAGTTATGATGAGATGTTTGTAAGCTGGCTTGTTCATGCGTCTCCTCTGGCCCTTTGCCTGGCTCCTTCCCTTCCCCCTCTCCCTCTCTCTCCATCCCTCCCTCCCTGCCTCTCACTGTGTTGAGGAGACCTGTGGCGCTAACCTAGCTTTATCTGCCTGGCGCAGCAGGGGACAGCACTCTGACACAGAACCCACTTTCATGTCCCCTACCTCCTACATCTTCCAACATGGCCTCCCTCCCTCCTTCCTCTCTGCTCCTTCGCTCACACACACAACATGGCTGCACGTCCTGCTGTCTGCTTTGATGGGGCTAAGCTGGCTGTCTGGCCCAGATCTCACTAATAATTCATTCTGATTATTTTCATCTCAGAAAGGCTTCGCTTAACCTTGGCCCACCTTGACAGTGGGGCACATGGGTCTGTAGGAGAGAGAGATGGAGATAGAGGGCGAGGGAGAGAGATGGGATAAGTACAGAGAGATACAGAGAGATACAAACAGAGATGGAGCTGTATAGGGAGAGTTACATAAAAAGAAAGAGAGATACAGAGATAGACAGAGAGATACAGAGAGATACAGAGATAGACAGAAAGATACAGAGATAGACAGAGACATACAGAGAGATACAGAGATAGACAGAGATAGACAGAGACATACAGAGAGATACAGAGAGATACAGAAATAGACAGAGAGATACAGAGAGATACAGAGAGATACAGAGATAGACAGAGATATACAGAGAGATACAGAGATAGACAGAAGATACAGAGAGATACAGAGATAGACAGAGATACAGAGAAATACAGAGATAGACAGAGAGATACAGAGACATACAGATATAGACAGAGACATACAGAGAGATACAGAGATAGACAGAGAGATACAGAGAGATACAGAGACATACAGAGATAGACAGAGAGATACAAAGATAGACAGGGACATACAGAGATAGACAGAGAGATACAGAGATAGACAGGGACATACAGAGAAATACAGAGATAGACAGAGAGATACAGAGACATACAGATATAGACAGAGACATACAGAGAGATACAGAGATAGACAGAGAGATACAGAGAGATACAGAGACATACAGAGATAGACAGAGAGATACAAAGATAGACAGGGACATACAGAGATAGACAGAGAGATACAGAGATAGACAGGGACATACAGAGATAGACAGAGAAATACAGAGATAGACAGACATACAGAGATAGACAGAGAGATACAGAGATAGACAGAGACATACAGAGATAGACAGAGAGATACAGATATACAGAGACATACAGAGAGATACAGAGAGATACAGAGACATACAGAGAGATACAGAGACATACAGAGATAGACAGATACATACAGAGAGATACAGAGATAGACAGAGATACAGAGACATACAGAGAGAAACAGATCGATACAGAGAGAAGGACAGATAGATACAGAGATACAAAGAGATACAGAGAGAAGGAGAGAGAAACAGAGAGAAGGAGAGATAGATACAGAGAGAAGGAGAGATAGATACAGAGAGAAGGAGAGATAGACACAGAGAGAAGGAGAGATAGATACAGAGAGAATGAGAGATAGATACAGAGACAGACAGAGAGTGTGGCTCAGATCTTGTGTGGCTCAGATCTCTAATTGAAGACGGGAGCCTGACTGGTCTATTTGATTTCATCTGTGGGCTCTACTAGCATGAGGAGCAGCAAGGGCAATGGAGCTGGACATGCAGAATGAAATAGAATCTGTGAGACAATCTCCAAAAAACACCCAGACGAGCAGCGAGAGAGAGAGAGAGAGAGAGGAGAGAGAGAGAGAAGAGAGAGTAGAGAGAAAGAGAAAGGAGAGCAGAGAAGGAGAGAGAGGAGAGAGGAGAGAGAGAGAGAGAGGGGGAGAGAGAGACAGAGAAGAGATAGAGGAGAGAGAGAGGGGGGGGGAGAGAGAGGAGAGAGAGAGAGAGAGAGGAGAGAGAAAGAGAGAGGAGAGAGAGGGGAGAGAGAGAGGAGAGAGAAAGAGAGGGGGGAGAGAGAGAGGAGAGAGAGAGAGAGAAGGAGAGAGAGAGAGAGAGAGAGGAGAGAGAGAGAGAGAGAGAGGAGAGAGGAGAGAGAAAGAGAAAGGAGAGAGGAGAGAGAGAGTTGAGAGAGACAGAGAAAGAGAGAGAGAGAGAGAGAGGAGAGAGAGAGTAAGAGAAAGGAGAGGATAGAGAGAGGAGAGTGAGAGAGGATAGAGAGAGAGAGAGAGAGAGAGAGAGAGAGGAGAGGGGAGAGCGAGAGAGAGGAGAGAAAGAATGAGAGAGAGAGAGACAGGGGGAGAGAGAGAGAGAGAGAGAGAGAGGAGAGAGAGAGCGAGAGAGAGAGGGGAGAGAGAAAGAGAGGGGGGAGAGAGAGAGGAGAGAGAGAGAGAGAGAAGGAGAGAGAGAGAGAGAGAGAGGAGAGAGAGAGAGATAGGAGAGAGGAGAGAGAAAGAGAAAGGAGAGAGGAGAGAGAGAGGTGAGAGAGACAGAGAGAGAGTAAGAGAAAGGAGAGGATAGAGAGAGGAGAGTGAGAGAGTAAGAGAAAGGAGAGGATAGAGAGAGGAGAGTGAGAGAGGAGATAGAGAGCGAGGAGAGAGAAAGAGAGGAGAGAGAGAGGAGAGTGAAAGAGAGCGGAGATAGAAAGAGAAAGTAGAGAGGATAGAGAGAGAGAGAGAGAGAGAGAGAGGAGAGAGAGAGTAAGAGAAAGGAGAGGATAGAGAGAGGAGAGTGAGAGAGGAGATAGAGAGCGAGGAGAGAGAAAGAGAGGAGAGAGAGAGGAGAGTGAAAGAGAGCGGAGATAGAAAGAGAAAGTAGAGAGGATAGAGAGAGAGAGAGAGAGGAGAGGGGAGAGTGAGAGAGAGGAGAGAAAGAATGAGAGAGAGAGAGAGGAGGGGGGAGAGAGAGAGAGAGAGAGGAGAGAGAGAGCGAGAGAGAGGAGAGAGAGAGGGGGGAGAGAGAGAGAGGAGCGAGGAGAGAGAAAGAGAAAGGAGAGAGGAGAGAGAGAGAAGGAGAGAGACACAAACACACCCCACAGAGCCCCAGGACAGCAGCACAATTAGACCCAATCAAATCACGAGAAAACAAAAAGATAATTACTTGACACATTGGAAAGAATTAACAAAAAAACAGACCAAACTAGAACACTATTTGGCCCTAAACATAGAGTACACAGTGTGACTGACCCAAACTTAAGGAAAGCGTTGACTATGTACAGACTCCGTGTGCATAGCCTTGCTATTGAGAAAGGCCGCCGTAGGCAGACATGGCTCTCAAGAGAAGACAGGCTATGTGCTCACTGCCCACAAAATGAAGTGGAAACTGAGCTGCACTTCCTAACCTCCTGTCCAATGTATGACCATATTAGAGACACATATTTCCCTCAGATTACACAGATCAACCAAGAATTTGAAAACAAACCCAATTTTGATAAACTCCCATATCTACTGGGTGAAATTCCACAGTGTGCCATCACAGCAGCAAGATTTGTGACCTGTTGCCACGAGAAAAGGGCAACCAGTGAAGAACAAACACCATTGTAAATACAACCCATATGTATGCTTATTTATTTTCCCTTGTGTACCCTTAACCATTTGTACATTGTTACAACACTGTATATATACATAATATGACATTTGTAATGTCTTTATTGTTTTGAAACTTCTGTATGTGTAATGTTTACTGTTCATTTTGATTGTTTATTTCACTTTTGTATATTATCTACCTCACTTGCTTTTGCAATGTTAACACATGTGTCCCATGCCAATAAAGCCCCTTGAATTGAATTTAATTGAATTGAGAGGGAGAGAGAGAGAGAGGAGAGAACGAGAGGAGAGAGAGAGGAGAGAGAACGAGAAATGAGAGGAGAGAGAGGAGAGATGAGAGAGAGAAAGGAGAGAGAGAGAGATAGAGAGAGAGAGGAGAGAGAGAGATAGGAGAGAGAGAGGGGGAGAGAGAGAGAGGAGAGAGAAAGAGAAAGGAGAGAGGAGAGAGAGGAGAGAGAAAGATAAAGGAGAGAGGGGAGAGAGGAGAGAGAGGAGAGAGGGGAGAGAGGAGAGAGGGGAGAGAGGAGAGAGGGGAGAAAGGAGAGAGAGGAGAGAGAGGAGAGAGGGGAGAGAGGAGAGAGGGGAGAGAGAGGAGAGAGAGGAGAGTGAGAGAGAAAGAGAAAGGAGAGAGGAGAGAGAAAGAGAAAGGAGAGAGAGGAGAGAGAGGAGAGAGAAAGATAAAGGAGAGAGGGGAGAGAGGAGAGAGAGGAGAGAGGGGAGAGAGGAGAGAGGGGAGAGAGGAGAGAGGGGAGAAATGAGAGAGAGGAGAGAGGGGAGAGAGGAGAGAGAGGAGAGAGGAGAGAGGGGAGAGAGGAGAGAGGGGAGAGAGAGGAGAGAGAGGAGAGTGAGAGAGAAAGAGAAAGGAGAGAGGAGAGAGAAAGAGAAAGGAGAGAGGAGAGAGGAGAGAGAAAGAGAAAGGAGAGAGGGGAGAGGAGAGAGGAGAGAGGAGAGAGAAAGAGAAAGGAGAGAGGAGAGAGGAGAGAGGAGAGAGGAGAGAGAAAGAGAAAGGAGAGAGGAGAGAGGGGAGAGGAGAGAGAGGAGAGTGAGAGACAATGGACAGGTCTCTGGAGATTCTAATATATAGCATCATTTCCATTTCTCAACTGCAACTACACTCCTCCTTTTCCAACCCTCCGTTCTCACATCCAGTCAGTCGATGGTAAAGGCACTTCTGTCCTTCAGCGCTAAATCGACATTCCAGATGATCTAATGTGGTCCTTTTCAGCATTACTTCCCCAAATCTGGACATTTATTTGTGACTGAATGTGTTTCCTGTCCTCAAGGTTACTAATAGTAACGGATGGGAAGTACTGTAATGCTGGTGTTAATGTGTTTCTGCGTTTGTCAGTTCTGTTTCCTCTATCTGGGTGGAGTGGTTAGCGGTTCAACGCCACGGAGTGATTTATACGGCACCCACACCATTAATCCTGCAGCCATGCAAGGCTCTGCTGAGTAATTGATCTGCCTGCTACTGTAACTAAATCCGTCAAAACAACGACACCTTCTTCCTCCACCCGACCCCTGCCCAGACTCCCCAGCCTCTCTACAGGACTGTAACTGGGAGAAAACAACGACACCTTCTTCCTCCACCCGACCCCTGCCCAGACTCCCCAGCCTCTCTACAGGACTGTAACTGGGAGAAAACAACGACACCTTCTTCCTCCACCCGACCCCTGCCCAGACTCCCCAGCCTCTCTACAGGACTGTAACTGGGAGAAAACAACGACACCTTCTTCCTCCACCCGACCCCTGCCCAGACTCCCCAGCCTCTCTACAGGACTGTAACTGGGAGAAAACAACGTCACTTCAGACTTTCTCAGAAGTTTGGCCCCTAAAAAGAAAGGAGTGTGAGTGATTGATTTTGTGTGTGTGACACCAGTGGTCGCCACCAGAGGGAGTATCCCCCCACACTGTGACTGAGACTACAAAGACACTACTCAGCTGCCTACATAAACCTCTATGCTTGGGTCGGGCAGAGCAGACAGGGAGCTAGCATGTCCAGTGACAAACCTTGGCAGCCCCATATTCTCCCAGACAACTGAGCCCGACTAGGAGACTATTTGGGGTACGTCCCAAGTGTCATCCTATTTCCTATAGCGCACTCATTTAGTCCAGAGTCCATTAAGTGGAGAGAGGGGAGAGAGGATAGAGGAGAGAGGAGAGAGAAAGGAGAGAGGGGAGAGAGGAGATAGGCAATAGGGTGCCGTTTGGGATGCAGATTAGGAGTGACCCCTTTTGTGTCTAGAGACAGTAAACCACTAAAACCCATGCTGCTGTGTTGGAGTTGGAGGTTAAGAATGACCCCTAATTTATGTTCTCCCAGCCTGGCTTGTTGACCTGTCTCTGCATACTGCATTTAAAGTAATAAGTATCTGCTTGAACACCCCGGTGCCATAAATCAGAGGGAAAAGGACCTGTCATCTTTGTAAACAATGCATGGGCCCAGTTATCATTAAAAACAAAGGAGGACTGGGAGAGAGAGTCCACGCATACTGATGAGGAGAGGACCGATCACACTCCTGGCTGGCTCTTTGAGCCTTCACACAAACATAACACTACACTTTTCTGCTGGCTTTCTGACTCATGAAAATGAAACAGGAAGGTTGCACCACTATCCTCTAAGTGAACTGCAGTCAGTTACTGGAGTGTTTCCATGCAAGGCTGAGCCTCATATCTCCATAGCAGGTCCCTTTCGGGTACAAAACGAGTAGCAGACGTTCCAAGTGGCAACTCCTTCCCCCCTCCCTCACTCCCTCTCTCCCTCACTCGTCACTCCCTCACTCCCTCTCTCCCTCTCTCCCTCTCTCCCTCTCTCCCTCTCTCCCTCTCTCCCTCTCTCCCTCTCTCCCTCTCTCCCTCTCTCCCTCCCTCCCTCTCTCCCTCCCTCCCTCCCTCCCTCCCTCCCTCCCTCCCTCCCTCCCTCCCTCCCTCCCTCCCTCCCTCTATGAACGTTTGCTTGAAAGTGTGCGTACATTTACGCACAGCCATGACCATGCATATGCACAGTGCTTACTGGTGGAATAAGGGAACTGCTTGTCAAGTGTAGAATGGGGACAATATATGTTGAAAATGTGTGAAATTGTGAGAGTAATAATTAAATCATTTTTAGATTTCATTGTATTTCCATTAAGAATGAATGCAACATATCTACACAGGCATATCATTTGACCACATCAGTGCATCTGTTAAGATAATTATCCACATCAAGCACAGTCATTTGTTAAATTAGAGGCACGTGTGAAAGTGAAACCATTGTTGAAATCACAGGAGGTTGGTGGCAACTTAATTGGGGAGGATGGGCTCCTGGTAATGGAAGGAACGGAATAGTGGAATGGTATCAAATGATCCCCATTCCATTCCCTCCCTTCCAGGCATTACTTTGAGCAGTCCTACCCTCAGCAGCCTCCTGTGGTTGAAATACTATAAAAGACGGAGATAATGGAAATAGAATGAGAGATGTCTAATCTTGCTCTGCTGGAAGATTTGTCACAAGCTGCATTTTGCAGAGAGTGTGATTTTAGAGACAGGTGGGACCTTTTCTGCAGAAAGTACAGACATAGTTTCCCAAAACCAATCGTATAGGATTTCTGCGAGGATTTAAGACCTACTTTAAAAAAGCAAACACATGCCATTCTGTTGCACATCCGGTTTCTGGCAACGGGCACTTTCAGCGGGAGCTTCAATAATCCATCCATCCTCAACAGCTCCCTCCTGTAGGCGTATAGGCCAACATTACTGTTCTGCAGAATGAACGAGTCCTGTGTTCCACCTGGCCATCACATTCAGCATCGTCTCTTGCGTATCACATAACCTATCACTTGCACATACAGAGTGGAAGCCTTTTCTGTTTCACATAAATTCAATCGTTTTGGGATGGTGGTTTTAAGGCGATGTGGGGGCATCTATTGGTCCGTTCCTATTTGGGAACCCATTGATGGCATCATGGCAAAGAAACCCATCTTTACTTCAACCTGTTGTGTGGTGGTGTTTGGACATGGTATGTGTTACTGTTTGTTTCTCTGGCTCATTGAGGGCTTTGAGATGCCGATTGTCAAGCTCCCGCTGAGAAAAGTGCCGTTGCCAAAAACCCAAGGGTGGATAGCACTTGGATGCGCACTGGAATGGCATGTGTTTGCTTTTTTAAAGTAGGTCTTAAATCCTTGCAAAAATCCTATACGATTGGTTTCGGGAAACGATATCTGATGAGCCAATCTGTACTTTCTGCAGAAAAGGTCCCACCTGCCTCTAAAAAACACACACTCTGAGAAATGCAGCGTTGGCCAAATCTTCAAACAGAGCAAGATCAGACATCTCTCATTCAATTTCCATTATCTCGTCTTTTATAGTATTTACACAATGGTTTCACTTTCACACGTGCCTCTAATTTAACCAATGATTGGACTTTATATAGATTATTATCCTAACAAATGCACTGATGTGGTCAAATTACATTGCAGGTCAAAGATACGTGGCATGAATTCACAATGGAAATACAAAGAAACCTAAAAATGATTGGCAGTTCCCTTATTCCACCACTTGGCACTGTGCATATGCATGGCCATGGCTGTGTGTACATGTACACACCCTCTCAAACAACGTTCATATTGATAAATCTCACACTTTGTGTGGAAATGATCCCACGGATGGTTTACACACAGATTTGTGCCTGTGCATGATTGATAAATGGGGCCCCAGGAGAAGTGAGTGAGTTCCTCTAACTAACTATCCTTTAGAACAATTAGATCCCATCATTAGCTCCTTGAAAGCTGAGTCTCCATCCCTAAGTGGTACTTGACGAGAACACATCTGGTTCTACCTGTAAAGAGGCCTCCAGCCCTGCTCTACTATAATGGGGCTTTGGTGGCTGGTTGAGGTCTAAGAAGTGCTGCCACTGCATTTTAGCGTAGGGAGAAGTTACAGGGGGCTACATAGCTGGAAAAGAAAGTGTCTGAGTTGACAAGGAAGAAAGTATGCAAACGAGACGTCTATACCTCTCTATATATACAGTCCTCCTCTCCTCCTGTATCTGCCTAATGCTATGTGTTATCTGTCAGGAGAGAGCAAGGGAAGCCACTCCAGCCTACATACAAACACACACAGACACACACACACACAGGACAAAACCCATCTTAATTAGCGCTCCTCTCCATCTGATAAATAACGGAGGGACAGGGACCCTGTCTGGTGGGTCTGTCTGTGTCTGCCTACAGATAAGACACGCTGTGTGTCTGTCTCTGTCACAGGCGTAGGAAGGGAGGAGAGTTGATCTGTGTGTGTCACCTTCTGTCTGTGGCTGCCATCCTTCACACACACTGTGACAGAGGGGACCGCCACCGCCACGCTGCTTCCCTCCATGAGCCGTGTCAGGGCTGACACATTCCAGCGGCTCCCCCACCCCCCTGGTGTGGCCCTCTGGGCCCTTGAAGGCCCCTGTAACCCTGCCCTATCTCATTATGTGGACGACTTCTCTGGGAGCTCTGTGTTGTGCACAGAGCTGTCTCTCTCTCTGACTGTCAGTGGGGAGAATGCCACACTGTGGGGTCCTGGGACCATGCCACTCTCTAGTGTGTGTGTGGTCTGCATGTCTGGCTGTCAGTCAGTCAGGTTGTCTGTCTACTAGCGCCCTGTCCCTGTTGAATTCTCCTCACACAGTCTGAAGACACAGGTGGGAGGCTTATTAGACAGTGCAGGATGTCAAACCTAATGCCTGACTCAAATGTCACCGTTTTTTAATGACCAGCCCCAACAACAACACAATGCTTCCTTCTATTTGTATTCATCTATTATATTTGTGCCATTCACCACGCACGGTAAAATATCACTGAATGTGGACATTTACAGAGGAAGTTTGACAATGCGGGAGTATGATGTTCAAATGACACCCTACTTCCTATATAGTGCTTTACTTTGACCAAAGTCCATAGGACTCTGGTCAAAAGCAGTGCACTATGTAGGGAATAGGGTGCCATTTGCGACACACACTGAGAGTGTGAGGAAGGGTTGTTACCACCATCCAGGCAGGCTGTGGATGATTCACATTAATAAAATGCTGTGCAGAGGCCTGCATGCAGAATGACAAATAGAACAGAACAATCAGCATATTGAAACAGCTTAAATGACAGTTAATACATTTACTGGCAAACACACAAACTGACAGTGGAAGTGAATACCATATCTCTGATTGCTATAACTTGCATGAGCAATGACAGCATGGTGTAGATTGGAGGGGAGATTGAATTTCATGTTCTTTCAGATGGAGTTTGAAATGTGAAATTTGTTTTGTGGTACTGTACAGACTCCCCCCTCCCTGTCTAACACCCCTCTCAGTAGGAGGCTGAAGCAGTATGTTAACTAATGTAGACCACTGCACCAGACAGTGCCTCAGCTCACTGTCCACTGTAGAGAAATCTCATGGCATTTGGGAATCCCTGGTTATTATTTTCCTTTGCTGTAAAAACCCACCTAGTGGGGAGAAATGTCCTCAATAATACCAATGTTTGCTACTGACGTGCTAGCCATCTCATTATGGTTGATAAGGAGAGGTAACAGAGGGCATGGTGTGTACGGAGTGTGTGTGTGTGTGTGTGTGTGTGTGTGTGTGTGTGTGTGTGTGTGTGTGTGTGTATATGTGTGTGTGTGTGTGTGTGTGTGTCAACTGGGCGTGTGTGTGTGTGTGTGTGTGTGTGTGTGTGTGTGTGTGTGTGTGTGTGTGTGTGTGTGTGTGTGTGTGTGTGTGTGTGTGTGTGTGTGTGTGTGTGCGTGTGTGTACGGCGTGTGTGTGCGTGTGTGTACGGCGTGTGTGTGTGTGTGTGTCAACTGGGTGTGTGTGTGTTTTCATGCATGTGAAAGATAAGGTGAGTAGTAATGAGTGATAATGAGAGAGAGAATAAAGAGAGATCAGTACGTTAATAAGTGTGAGATGTGCTGAGGTAACTCTCTCTCTCTCTGTGTTTGTTCTGTAATAGTGTGTCGCCTTCCTGCCACAGCGCTCCGCCACCTCAGGTGGGTGATTAGGACTAATTATATAATTACACTAAATGTGATAATAAACCGCATAGAGGAAATCAGCTCCATCATCACCAGCCTATTAAGGCAAACAACTCTAACACACACAATCACAAAGCCTACACCTACAGTTGAAGTTGAAAGTTTACATACACTTAGGTTGGAGTCATTAAAACACTTTTTTCAACCACTCCACAAATTTCTTGTTAACAAACTATAGTTTTGGCAAGTTGGTTAGGATATCTACTTTGTACATGACATAAGTCATTTTTCAAACAATTGTTCACAGACAGATTATTTCACTTAAAATTCACAATTCCAGTGGGTCAGAAGTTTACATACACTAAGTTGACTGTGCCTTTAAACAGCTTGGAAAATTCCAGAAAATTATGTCATGGCTTTAGAAGCTTGTGATAGGCTAACTGACATAATTTGGGTTAATTGGAGATGTACCTGTGGATGTATTTCAAGGCAAACCTTCAAACTCTTCAAAATCAGCCAAGACCTCAGAAAAAAATTGTAGACCTCCACAAGTCTGGTTCATCCTCGGGAGCAATTTCCAAACTCCTGAAGGTACCATGTTAATCTGTACAAATAATGGTACGCAAGTATAAACACCATGGGACCACGCAGCCATCATATACCACTCAGGAAGGAGACACATTCTGTCTCCTAGAGATGAATGTACTTTGGTTCGAAAAGTGCAAATCAATCCCAGAACAACAGCAAAGGACCTTGTGAAGATGCTGGAGGAAACAGATACAAAAGTATCTATATCCACAGTAAAACTAGTCCTATTGTCACGACTTCTGCCGAAGTCGGCCCTTCTCCTTGTTCGGGCGGCGTTCGGCGGTCGACGTCACCGGCTTTTTAGTCACCACCGATCCATGTTTCATTTTCGTTTTGTTTTGTCTTTATCATTCACACCTGGTTTCTATTCCATTAATTATGTTCTTTATTTAACACTCTGGCTTCCCTCTCTGTTTGGTGCGTTATTGTTTGTCATGTGGGTTCGTGTTTTTTGTGCTCTGGATTACTGTGTTTTTCCTTGTTGGAACATTACTTATATTTTGAGTAAATTTCGGACTATTACTCATATCTGTGTCCTGCGCCTGACTCCGCATTTTTCCATTCACCAACACCCTCACACCTATATCGACATAACCTGAAAGGCCGCCCAGCAAGGAAGAAGCCACCGCTACAAAACCGCCATAAAAAAGACAGACTACGGTTTGTAACTGAACATGGGGACAAAGATCATACTTTTTGAAGAAATGTCCTATGGTCTGATGAAACACAAATAGAACTGTTTGGCCATAATGACCATCGTTATATTTGGAGGAAAAAGGGGGAGGCACCATCCCAACCAGAACACCATCCCAACTGGGAAGCACGGGGGTGACAGCATCATGTTGTGGCGGTGCTTTGTTACAGGTGGGACTGGTGCACTTCACAAACTAGATGGCATCATGAGGGAGGAAAATTATGTGAATATATTGAAGCAACATCTCAAGACATCTGTCAGGAAGTTTAACCTTGGTCGCAAATGGGTCTTCCAAATGGACAATGACCACAAGCATACTTCTAAAGTTGTGGCAAAATGGCTTAAGGACAACAAAGTCAAGGAATTGGAGTGGCCATCACAAAGCCCTGACTTCAATCCTATAGAAAACTTGTGGGCAGAACTGAAAAAGCGTGTGCCAGCAAGGAGGCCTACAAACCTGAGTCAGTTGCACCAGCTCTGTCAGGAGGAATGGGTCAAAATTCACCCAACTTATTGTGGGAAGCTTGTGGAAGGCTACCAGAAACGTTTGACCCCAGTTAAACAATTTAACGGCAATACTACCAAATACTAATTGAATGTATGTAAACTTCTGACCCATTGGGAATGTGATGAAAGAAATAAAAGCTGAAATAAATCGTTCTCTCTACTGTTATTCAGACATTTCACATTCTTAAAATAAAGTGGTGATCCTAACTGACATAAGAAGGGGAATTTTTACTAGGATTAAAGGTCAGGAATTGTGAAAAACTTTCGACTTCAACTGTACATGCATACACACACGTACGTCATGATTCACCCAATACCAAAAATACAGGAACACACACACATGCCCTCTAAGCACACCTGTGAGTAAAAAGCGATTTGCTCCCTGACACACAGTAACGGCCAATAAAACAAGTGCTGACTCGCTCCCAAAGCCAGCCGAGGGGAGCGGAGGGACAAATGAACACAAACTCTCTGTAAAAGCCTGCTCCTCTGAGGATTCTCCGATGTTAGAGCCAAACGCTCCATCCTGGCTGAGTGGGAAAACACTATCGCATCACACACACGCTCAGTCCACTCAGAGAGGAGAGAATAGTTCATCTAATTTCTACATTCTGGCAGGGGAGGAGAGGGTGCTGGAGACATGGTATGTAGGAAAAGAAAGGATGAGGACTGTGTGAGCAGCATGGGGTGGAAGCAGGGGATAATTAGTGTTAATAAAGTCTAATGGAATTCAGCCTCACCACGTCAGGTGTGAGATGATCTGATTACTGCCCAGACGGAGACAGAGACGAACGAACGGGGGAAATTGGGAAGTGATCCGTTAATCCTTCCAGACCCTTTGTCTCCCAGTGTGTGTGGGTTTGAGCGGGAAGGAGAAGTATTATTGGACAGTATAAGTTAGTTTCAGTCTATGATGAGACTGTCTCTAAAGTGGATGGGTGCTTTCTATCTTCCTCTATCACTCTCTCTCTCTCTCTCTCTCTCTCTCTCTCTCTCTCTCTCTCTCTCTCTCTCTCTCTCTCTCTCTATACATTATGTCATATACAGTGCCTTGCGAAAGTATTCGGCCCCCTTGAACTTTGCGACCTTTTGCCACATTTCAGGCTTCAAACATAAAGTGAAGAATCAACAACAAGTGGGACACAATCATGAAGTGGAACGACATTTATTGGATATTTCAAACTTTTTTAACAAATCAAAAACTGAAAAATTGGGCGTGCAAAATTATTCAGCCCCTTTACTTTCAGTGCAGCAAACTCTCTCCAGAAGTTCAGTGAGGATCTCTGAATGATCCAATGTTGACCTAAATGACTAATGATGATAAATACAATCCACCTGTGTGTAATCAAGTCTCCGTATAAATGCACCTGCACTGTGATAGTCTCAGAGGTCCGTTAAAAGCGCAGAGAGCATCATGAAGAACAAGGAACACACCAGGCAGGTCTGAGATACTGTTGTGAATAAGTTTAAAGCCGGATTTGGATACAAAAAGATTTCCCAAGCTTTAAACATCCCAAGGAGCACTGTGCAAGCGATAATATTGAAATGGAAGGAGTATCAGACCACTGCAAATCTACCAAGACCTGGCCGTCCCTCTAAACTTTCAGCTCATACAAGGAGAAGACTGATCAGAGATGCAGCCAAGAGGCCCATGATCACTCTGGATGAACTGCAGAGATCTACAGATGAGGTGGGAGACACTGTCCATAGGACAACAATCAGTTGTATATTGCACAAATCTGGCCTTTATGGAAGAGTGGCAAGAAGAAAGCCATTTCTTAAAGATATCCATAAAAAGTGTCGGTTAAAGTTTGCCACAAGCCACCTGGGAGACACACCAAACATGTGGAAGAAGGTGCTCTGGTCAGATGAAACCAAAATTGAACTTTTTGGCAACAATGCAAAACGTTATGTTTGGCGTAAAAGCAACACAGCCGAACACACCATCCCCACTGTCAAACATGGTGGTGGCAGCATCATGGTTTGGGCCTGCTTTTCTTCAGCAGGGACAGGGAAGATGGTTAAAATTGATGGGAAGATGGATGGAGCCAAATACAGGACCATTCTCGAAGAAAACCTGATGGAGTCTGCAAAAGACCTGAGACTGGGACGGAGATTTGTCTTCCAACAAGACAATGATCCAAAACATAAAGCAAAATCTACAATGGAATGGTTCAAAAATAAACATATCCAGGTGTTAGAATGGCCAAGTCAAAGTCCAGACCTGAATCCAATCGAGAATCTGTGGAAAGAACTGAAAACTGATGTTCACAAATGCTCTCCATCCAACCTCACTGAGCTCGAGCTGTTTTGCAAGGAGGAATGGGAAAAAATGTCAGTCTCTCGATGTGCAAAACTGATAGAGACATACCCCAAGCGACTTACAGCTGTAATCGCAGCAAAAGGTGGCACTACAAAGTATTAACTTAAGGGGGCTGAATAATTTTGCACGCCCAATTTTTCAGTTTTTGATTTCTTAAAAAAGTTTGAAATATCCAATAAATGTCGTTCCACTTCATGATTGTGTCCCACTTGTTGTTGATTCTTCACAAAAAAATACAGTTTTATATCTTTATGTTTGAAGCCTGAAATGTGGCAAAAGGTCGCAAAGTTCAAGGGGGCCGAATACTTTCGCAAGGCACTGTACATCATACAAGTACAAATTATGTACAACTTCATATATTATGTAGCTGGGTAGTTGCCATATGGCCAAAACAATTTCCATTTAAATTAAAGTTTAAAAAAAACTATAGTTACAATAAACTATGTCTAATCAACTCAAAATTGTATATGGCCAGCTTTAATTTTGAGCTTATATCCAATTGAATGAACCATTTAAATACATTAGCGCCTTGAAGTTGTCCTCTGGTGTGACATTACAATGAATGGTAATACAGTAGAAAGGTTTAACGATCCCCAATTATTTGTTACTCATTAAATCAGTAATCATATTCTGGAACTTCAAATGAAAAACATAGATTCACAGTAATTTCACTAAATTTCACTAGATAAAAAGCAATTATTTACACTACACAACAGGCAGTCCTATTTGTGTGTTAAAATGTAACATGCTTCTCAACATCAGATCTAAACATCAGTAATGGCACCTCATTAAAGGATTTGAACTGTACTCATTCCAATAACAGGGCCCCAAAAGAGACCTATATTGATATTTTTCGTCACTACCTTCCCAAATCTGCAGTGGATAATTTGAGTGCCTGCTGCCTTCCTTGGATGTGGTAGCCGTTTCTCAGGCTCCCTCTCCGAAATCGAACCCCGATTCCTCGTTATTCATGGTCACCATGATAGGCACGGAAACTACCATCGGAAGTTGATAGGCAGACATTCAAATGAGATACCAGTGCCACGAAGGGTCACCAAAAGGGTATGGAGCACCCGAAAGCAGGCTGTATGGGTTTTGCGTCTGATAAATGTACGTGTCCCTGAAGGTCAGCACTTGTTGGCATACCTTAGCAATAGAATTGTGACAGTTATAAAGTAACATTGGAGCAATCAATGGAACCATAGCTGATATCATGAGCCATTCACAGTTTCACTGTGACCGTGTGTACTCATACTTGAATGGCTTAATCTTTGGGACAAGAATATGGCATGATCAACCAGGTAGAGCAGGGGGGAACAGTCTCCAAAAGAGGCACGGCTGATAGTTGCCCTCCCAGGGTGGATCACTTATGCCAATCGGTCAGGAGGAGAGAAACTGGAGTGAGACCGAGGGGATGGATAGTCCAATGCAGGGAGTGAGAACCAGGAATGGGAGCACCACAGCCCCCATTACCTGCCTGTAACATCACTAGGGCCAGGTAAAATGACTAGATCCTCCCCAGAGCATAGAGACAGACCAAGAGGTCGGCAGAGAGTGAGAAACCAGGCATGGGAGAATGAAAACAGAAACTTACACTCAGAACCACTTCAAATGATCAAAACTGCAGCAGGATACAAAAAGGTCTAATGCAAATAAGTGTAATCATCAGAGAGGTTTATTACTGGGTTATGTCCCCCGGAGTGACAGCTATTTCCTCTGGTGTGACACCATCTTAATGTAACACCAAGGGGAGAAAAGCTGTCACACCGTTGGAAATCTCAGGCTGTATGGTCCATTTTGGGCCTTATTGTTAGCAGTACACCTTCCACATGATTTCACCACAACATGTTTTCATTGCTTTTTATACTTCAATAGTCCAAAAAAATAGATTCTTTTCATTTATACGTTCAAAAGGCATCACACCAAAAGGACAAAAAAAGGGGCCCCTGTTATGGAAGTGGGAGTGCAATATTTAGATATTTCTATAAAGCTTACAAACTGTTCAGACCATGTGCCCCAGCCATGTCTTCTGTACTTCCTCATTGTAAGAGAACCCTCCCTCAGCGGAGTGGTGCCTAAATGCTGGCTTGTTGTTTAATCACAGAATTGTGTCACACCAAGTGAACATTGCTTTTAGGGACAACATGTAATCAATCGGAACTATATAGAAATATCATGAATAGACTTAAGAACTATTGTTTCTTAAAATATAGTTCTGTGTTATAACTAAAAGAGTAGGTGAAGAGAATTGTATTCATGTTTTAATTACCTGGGACAGTCACACCTTTGGACAATTGTCATGTTTGTTACATTTCTTTCAGAACAAATTATAAACTGCATGAATTTACTCATGATCCAAGTAAAAAAATAAAGCTATATTATATTACAATTATAGACCATTGAAGTTATATTATTGTTTGCCAACGTGGACAAGAAAAAAGGAGCGTCACATCAACTATAGAGCGTCACATAGGTCTGAACGTATGTTGACGTGTGCACTGTCTACGACCAAATGTCATAACTGTTATAATGTAGTTGTGATGCTCTGTGTTTGTGATTGGCTAGACGTACTGTTCCTGAGTGTACGGACTATGTAACTGTGCTAATTTGTGTAAGTGTGAGTGTGTGTGTCTGTTGATGTGTAATTACGAGTGGCTGTAGGCGACACTCTACAGTGTGTGTATGTGTGTGTCTGTTGATGTGTAATTATGGTCTCTAATGGAGTGCATGTGTCGGAGGGTGTGTTCCTAACTGTCACTCTCTGTCCCACGCCCCCACCCCCCGTCTTTGGCACTGGCATCCCTGACTCACTTCACAGCCAGCCCAACATGCTCCGATCTGTGTGTGGGTGTCGGCGTGAACTTTTCAACCCCCTCCTCTCCCCAGGCCTGCTATTGACTGCTGATATTGGCTGAATATCCTAGTTTGGCTGCGACAGGAGAGGGAAACAAGTGTGTGTGTGTGTGTGTGTGTGTGTGTGTGTGTGTGTGTGTGTGTGTGTGTGTGTGTGTGTGTGTGTGTGTGTGTGTGTGTGTGTGTGTGTGTGTGTGTACCTGTGTTGGTGACACAGCAGCAGATTATGGGGCATGACATAGAGAGAGAATACATGCCCAGTTCTGCCTGCTTCGAAAAGTCCCTTCTCATCTGAGAGAGCCCATCTAGCGTGTCCCATCCTATCCTGTGACGGCTCCTCTTCTCATTTGGCTCTGCTCTGTGTGTTCCTCTGAGGAGGCCGTGTGTGTGGAGGGCTCAGAGCACAGAGCTCAGTTTGCGTCACAAATGGAAACCTATTCCCTATTTAGTGCACTGCTTTTTTGGGGCCCTGATCAAAAGTAGTGCACAGTAGGGAACTTGGTGCCATATGGGACATAGTCTCTGCCCTCTCTGACTGAGGGTATGTCTAGCTTCTGAGAGAGGGAGAGGAGAGGGACAGGAGAGGAGAGGGACAGGGAGAGGAGAGGGACAGGAGAGGGAGAAGAGGGAGAGGAGAAGAATAGGGAGAGGGACAGGGAGAGGAGAGGGACAGGAGAGGGAGAAGAGGGAGAGGAGAAGAATAGGGAGAGGGACAGGGAGGAGAGGGACAGGGAGCTGAGCGGGAAAGGAGAGGGAGGAGAGGGAGAGGAGAGGAATAGGGAGAGGAGAAGAATAGGGAGAGGGAGAGCGGGAGGAGAGGGACAGGGACCTGAGCGGGAAAGGAGAGGGAGGAGAGGGAGAGGAGAGGAAGAGGAAGAGGAAGAGGAGAAGAATAGGAAGAGGGACAGCGGGAGGAGAGGGACAGGGAGCTGAGAGGAAAAGGAGAGGGAGGAGAGGAAGAGGGAGAGGTAGAGCGGGAGGAGAGGGCCAGGGAGAGGAGAGGGAAAGGAGAGGGAGGAGAGGGAGAGGAGCAGGGTTCATTATACCGGGTGAAGATACCTTGCTCAGCCTGTCTGCTGCTATCTCTCCCCAACACCTGCTCCAGCTCCAGATGAGATCAGCAGAGTGGGGCAGAGGTGGGCACAGGGAAGCCTGCTGCTGGAGAGCCAGGCACGTAAAGGGGAGATGGAGGGAGAGGGATGGAGGGAGGAGGTTTGAGCTTAGTAGAGGAACAGGCTGTGCAGGGAAGATATCAACCCAGGTTTGAACCCGCCCCAAGACAGTTGTAATCCTGCCACGTCGTTAGAGTATTGCGAGGTTTGTTTTTATATGTAGTGGCGTGATCGCTCTGGGTAGATGAGATTAGACTTTTAAGATGGAAGAAGTTGCCAAATGTTCAAGTGACAAGAAGAATGCATAATATTTACAGTGTCACACTTTCAGAGGACAAACCATCTATCTTGATAGTAGACTACACACGTCACACAAGGTCTGACAACAGGCTGATGCCTGCGGCAGGCCAGGCCCAGGGTTTTGTGTGTTTTTACACAGTATTGCCACTGGAGTACTGGAGAGTATATTTGAAGTGTATTAGAGCCACGGTAAGTCAGTTCTTACCGCTGCTATAAAGCCAGTTAGGGCTCTCACTGGCCAGCAATGACACAGTTAACAAAACTAAATGGCCAGGCCAGATGCCACTGTGCCCACTAGCAGCTCTCCAGCTACCCATCCTAACCACTGCCAGGCCTGTGTAAAGGAATTCACACATTAACACAGAAAACAAACGAGAAGGCTGAAAACATGGAGGTGTTTTGATATTTTATTTCATATCTGACCTCCACTGACTGGCCCACATGATATTGCCAGAACAGGTAGCTGATGTTAGAGCTGTGTGTTGCTATACTGCCACAGATCAGACAACAGAAGTGGATGAGATTATGAGATTTGAGGCCATAACAAGTGACCGAGTCTCCCTCCCTGCCACTGTAGGGGCCAGCTCCAGGCTCCAGGCTCCAGGCTCCAGGCTCCAGGCTCCCAGACCCTTTATTTCGCTCCTCTTATTTATTTTGTACACCGCCTCGTTAATATTTGAAAGGGAAACCAAAGCGCGGCCCATAGCCCAGGCAGAGCACTTTAGAGACCCCAGAAGCAGGGCCGCCATGACATGAGAGATGGGACCAGCCTACAGCCTACGCCGCACACACACACATACAACACACACACACACACACTGCTAGAGAGGTGAGGGCCTGGATGCTTAGGATCTGATGGACTCAGCCCGTCCCCTCTTCATCGATCTCTCCTTCAGACCATTTATCACCTCTGCAACACCAGGAGCTATAGCTGCTCTCTTTCTGTGTGTCCTACTGAAGCCCTTCTACTCCTCCTCTGACTTAGACTAGCTCAGAGATCAAACCATGAGGGCCCTCCACTCCCTCCCATCCAGGTTGTGTTTGAGGCAATAATTGGGGCATCTAGTGAGTAAAGAGGATGTTTTGGGAACAGAGGGGATATGGTCTGGCTTTATTGGTCTGGAATCAGCCCAGAGAAGGTCCAGGATGGTTCTGGGTGGAGATCAATGATCCCTGAGTGTTAGTGGTATTGACTCTCTTTCCTCCAGCCCCTGCTCTCCCTCCCTCCCTCCCCGAGTCCCTCCCTCCCTCCATTCCCCAATCCGTCCCCCACGCCCTCCCTCCCATCAAGGGCCCTCTCCCTCTCTCATCTCCTTCTCTCTCACCTAATGTTACACTTAATGAGACAATTAGTCTGTGATGGCGTGGCCAGCATCTTAAACTGTTGTTTACTCTCCATTCATTATTAATATCTCATCGTTAGTAAGGGTATGAATACAATTAAAAGGAGCAGGGAGAGAAAGCGTTAGCTCCCCATGGTGGGTGCTTATTAAGATAGGATACTTTGTTATCTGAAATGGGGGCTGGGGAGCTAATTGTTAGTGGTACAGAAGATACATTGGTTCAGTAACATGGAGTTGTTGTGTGATTTATACAACCGTAGAGAGGAGATGCTGTGAGCTCAGGAGATGAAGGGTGTTGTAGGTTCATTTTGAGTATAAGAACAAACAAGCAGCCTGGGTCTTGTAGAGGCTTCCTCATAAAGTTTCCCCCTCATACCACCAATACCAACACACATCAGGCAGGGGGTATGCAAATTGAGCCCCTCTCCCTCCCCTTCATTTTTATGCACCTCTGAATTATTCACGTGGGCCGGGTTGCTTTTAGGCCCAACTCTGCTTTTAAATATCTAAACAACAAGTGAGACCTGGGAGGAAGAAAGGCTTGGTCTGGTTCAGAGCCCAGCAGTCAGTGAGGTCGTTGAGATGGAGAGTGGATCAACTGAAACACAGTCAGCATCACACAACAAGCCTGATATAATAGTTACCATGACTCTGTGTCTGTCTGTCCTAACTCCTTGTCCAGAGTTCTGTCTGTAACACACTATACTATGGTAAGGCTGAATCTGACTGCACAGTGACTGAGCTTGGTTGCCTCCACCTCATGATGCCAGCAGAGTGGTACTGGTAAGAGAGAGAGTCTCTACGGAGGCAGATAGGAGCATAAAACATTTATTAAAAAAACTATAAAACATTCAAATCGCTCCAGTCAACAGGGCAATACTGCTTCCAGCTCCTCACCTCTCTCAGACATCGCTCTACACTGACAGGACCGTTTCCAGATATTCAGCTCTGTGGACTCTCTCAGACATCGCTCTACACAGACAGGACGGTTTCCAGATGTTCAGCTCTGTGGACTCTCTCAGACATCGCTCTACACAGACAGGACCGTTTCCAAATATTCAGCTCTGTGGACTCTCTCAGACATCGCTCTACACAGACAGGACCGTTTCCAAATATTCAGCTCTGTGGACTCTCTCAGACATCGCTCTACACAGACAGGACCGTTTCCAGATATTCAGCTCTGTGGACTCTCTCAGACATCGCTCTACACAGACAGGACGGTTTCCAGATGTTCAGCTCTGTGGACTCTCTCAGACATCGCTCTACACAGACAGGACCGTTTCCAAATATTCAGCTCTGTGGACTCTCTCAGACATCGCTCTACACAGACAGGACCGTTTCCAAATATTCAGCTCTGTGGACTCTCTCAGACATCGCTCTACACAGACAGGACCGTTTCCAGATATTCAGCTCTGTGGACTCTCTCAGACATCGTTCTACACAGACAGGATGGTTTCCAAATAATCAGCTCTGTGGACTCTCTCAGACATCGTTCTACACTGACAGGATGGTTTCCAAATAATCAGCTCTGTGGACTCTCTCAGACATCGCTCTACACTGACAGGACGGTTTCCAAATATTCAGCTCTGTGGACTCTCTCAGACATCGCTCTACACTGACAGGATGGTTTCCAGATATTCAGCTCTGTGGACTCTCTCAGACATCGCTCTACACTGACAGGACAGTTTCCAAATATTCAGCTCTGTGGACTCTCTCAGAGAATTTGTGCATTACAGCACACTTGGCAGAGAGAGAAACTTGATTGAGTAACAGAATGCAATGTTATGACACCCCAACACAGAACACATGTTATGACACCCCAACACAGAACACATGTTATGACACCCCAACACAGAACACATGTTATGACACCCCAACACAGAACACATGTTATGACACCACAACACAGAACACATGTTATGACACCCCAACACAGAACACATGTTATGACACCACAACACAGAAGACATGTTATAATACCACAGCACAGAACACATGTTATGACACCACAACACAGAACCCATGTTATGACACCACAACACAGAAGACATGTTATGACACCCCAACACAGAACACATGTTATGATACCACAACTCAGAACACATGTTATGACACCACAACACAGAAGACATGTTATAATACCACAACTCAGAACACATGTTATGACACCACAGCACAGAACACATGTTATGACACCACAACACAGAAGACATGTTATAATACCACAACACAGAACACATGTTATAATACCACAGCACAGAACACATGTTATGACACCCCAACACAGAACACATGTTATGATACCACAACACAGCACACATGTTATGACACCCCAACACAGAACACATGTTATGATACCACAACACAGAACACATGTTATGATACCACAACTCAGAACACATGTTATGACACCCCAACACAGAACACATGTTATGACAGGGTTCATGGTGTGTTAATGATAATATGATGTAGGCTCATGACAGGTAATTCAGGCTAAGCGTGACACAGTGCAGCTCCAAGGCTATTCCCTCCCCCATCCCTCCAGTAGTAGTGCAACAGGCTATAAGCCTCCTCAGCTCCCCTAGCTGCTGGCCACTGAGGCAGAGAAGAATAACTCATAGCCAACATCACGCTGGAGCACGGCAGCATGGCAGCAATAGCTTTCAAGCTCCCACTTAAAATAGTGGTGGTGACAAGCCTGCTGCTTTAAATAAGAACCTCAGCCAGTCTGGAGAGGCCCCATAATCCCAGCAGTGGGAGGGAGGGAGGGAGGGAGGGAGGGAGGGAGGGAGGGAGGGAGGGAGGGAGGGAGGGAGGGAGGGAGGGAGGGAGGGAGGGAGGGAGGGAGGGAGGGAGGGATGCCACCCTAAGATCTGCCTCCACAGGGACACTGGGAACAATTTACTACAGCAGGCAGATTACTCTGGGAGAGAGGGGGATTCACAGAGAGAGAAAGTGAGGGGGGAGAGAGATAGAGAGATACAGAGTGCTAGGTAGAGAGCGGAGTGAGAGGGAGGGAGAAGAGAGAAAATGAAAATGCTGAAAGAGACACGCAGAAAAAAAGTGAAACATTCTGTACAAAGCCTATAGCTATACGTACTGTAGGTGTAGGCTGTAATATATGGAGGTATTGTGAGGGTCAAATGTGAAGCCGCATAGTTAGGTCATTGTACTGTAACTGTTTGTACTTCAGAGCTAGGAGTGATCCAGCTGGACAGAACTCTCTTGTCCTCTCACTGCTCACTGCTCACTGTCTGTCACTGATAGGTAATGAACAACCACACACACACACACACACACACACACAGACAGACAGACAGACAGACAGACAGACAGACAGACAGACACACACACACACTCTCTGGTGTGTTCTCCATGCTCCCTTTGCTCGCTCTGTGACAGTGCTAGATGATGTAATTCCGGCCTGGTAAGGAAGGCAACTGCTGAAATGGGGACGATGACGTCACCAGGGCCACTGGCACCCTCCTCCCTGGAGCTGCCCTGTAAGAACACACTGTCCAGTACACCACGGGAACACACACCATTTCCCATCCTCCCTCTTTTTCTCTTTCTCCTTCCCCTCTCTCTACCATCCTTCAGCTCTCCCTCCGCCTCCCCCTCACATCCGTCATCCAACCCTCCCTCATATACATTTTCTCCATCCCTCCACCTCTCTCCCTCTCTCACTCCCTCTCCCACTCCCTCTCACTCCGCCCCTCTCCCTCCCCCCTCTCCCTCTCACTCCCCCTGTCTCACTCACTCTCACTCACACCCCCTCTCACTCCCCCCTCTCCCTCTCCCTCTCACTCCCCCTCTCTCCCTCTCCCTCTCACACCCTCTCTCATCCTCTCCCTCTCACTCCCCCTCTCTCCATCTCCCTCTCACCCTCTCACACCCTCTTTCATCCTCTCCCTCTCACTCCCTCTCTCTCCCTCCCTCTGTACCTGAGGCTCTTGTTCTTTAATAGCAAATTGAACCTCTCACTCTGAAAGAAATAATTACTCTCTGGAGAGAAAGGGGACTGCCGTGGAATGCTGATATGACACACAATGTCACCTTGCCACTCAGGATCTCCGCACAGCACACAGCCAGCTCTGCTCCGCAGCGAGAGAGGGAGGGAGGTAGGAAGAAGGATGGGAGGGGTAGAGAATAAAAACAAGGGATGGTGAGAGACAGACACAGAGAGTGAGGGTGAGAGAGGAGGGGAGAACAGGGTGAGAAAGACACATAAAGAGAGAGAGAGAGAGCAAGAGTGAGAGAAAATGAGAGAGAGAACCTGGGCGGGTATCAGATTGAAACCGAGCGATGGAAGGAGAAAAAAAACACTTCTAGAGGACAGACAGTGCGGAGTGGGTAATAAGTGCAGGAAGATGAGAAGAGGAGTGACCAGACATTGTGGGAGGAGATGAGGGAAAAGTGGGAGGATGGAACATGGAATGTGTGAAAGAGGGGAGGGAAAGAGGAGGATAAATAAGGTAAAGAGCAGAGAGAGAGATAGAGAGGGAGGGTGTGAGAGAGAGAGAAGAGAGTGTGAGAGGGAGATAGAGAGTGGTCATAGACAGAAAAGAAAGTGTGAGAGAGAGAGAACGTGGTGAAAGAGAGAGAAGAAAGTGTGAGAGAGAGAGAATGTTGTGAAATAGAGAGAAGAGAGTGTGAGAGAGCGATAGAGAGTGGTGAAAGAGAGAGAAGAGAGTGATAGAGAGATAGAGAGGGAGGATGTGAGAGAGAGAGACAGAAGAGAGTGAGAGAGAGTGATAGTGGTGAAAAAGAGAGAAGGGAGTGAGAGAGAGAGAGAGAGAGAGAGAGAGAGAGAGAGAGAGAGAGAGAGAAGAGAGTGAGAGAGTGATAGAGAGTGGTGAAAAAAGAAAAGAGAGTGAGAGAGAGATAGAGAGGGAGGGTGTGAAAGAGAGAGAAGAGAGTGTGAAAGAGAGGTAGAAAGTGGTGAAAGAGAGAGAAGAAAGTGAGAGAGAGGTAGAACGTGGTGAAAGAGACAGAAGAGAGTGTGAGAGAGAGGTAGAAAGTGGTGAAAGTGAGAGAAGAGAGTGTGAGAGAGAGGTAGAAAGTGGTGAAAGAGAGAGAAGAGAGTGTGAGAGAGAGGTAGAAAGTGGTAAAAGTGAGAGAAGAGAGTGAGAGAGGTAGAAAGTGGTGAAAGTGAGAGAAGAGAGTGAGAGAGGTAGAAAGTGGTGAAAGAGAGAGAAGAGAGTGTGTAAGAGAGTGAATGAGTGTGAAAGGGGGGGAGAGAGGTGGGGTGGCAGGTAACCTAGTGGTTAAGAGCATTGGGTCAGTACCCAAAGGGATGCTGGTTCAAATCCCCGAGCAGATTAGGTGCCAGGCTGCCCTGCAGCAGGAGGAAGACCAGTCCAGAGCCATCAATACCATCACACAGACTAGCCTGGGCCTGTATATACTGTAGAGTATGTGGCTGAGTAGAATCAAGGCCTGAATAGAATATAATATTTTTCATGAACTGTCTATCAATCAGAAATAAATTGTACAAGGGAGTCTCATGCTACAGTGTAGAATTCATCCTTGATTTCACCTACAGTACCAGTCAAAAGTTTGGACACACTCATTCAATGTGTTTTCTTTCTTTTTTTAAACTATTTTCTACATTGTAGAATAATAGTGAAGACATCAAAACTATGAAATAACACATATGGAATCATGTAGTAACCAATAAAGTGTTAAACAAATCAACATTTATTTTATATTCTTCAAAGTAACCACCCTTTGGACACTCTTGTCATTCTCTCAACCAGCTTTGTTTTCTTCTTCTACCTTTATTTAACTAGGCAAGTCAGTTAAGAATACATTCTTATTTTCAATGACAGACTAGTGGGTTAACTGCCTTTTTACCTTGTCAGCTAAGGGATTCGATCTTGCAACCTTTCAGTTACAAGTCCAACGCTCTAACCACTTGGCTACCTGCCACCCCTTCCTGAGGTAGCTTCATGAGGTAGTCACCTGGAATGCATTTCAATTAACAGGTGTGCCTTGTTAAAAGTTAATTTGTGGAATTTCTTTCCTTCTTAATGCGTTTGAGCCAATCAGTTGTGTTATGACAAGGTAGATGTGATATACAGAAGTTAGCCCAAGTCCATATTATGGCAAGAACATTTAACAAGACACACCTGTTCAATTAAATACATTCCAGGTGACCTCATGAAGCTGGTTGAGAGAATGACAAGAGTGTGCAAAGCTGTCATCAAGGCAAAGGGTGGCTACTTTGAAAATCTCAAATATAAAATATATTTTGATTTGTTTAACACTTTTTTGGTTACCACATGATTCCATATGTGTTATTTCTTAGTTGTGATGTCTTCACTATTATTCTACAATGTAGAAAATAGTAGAAATAAATAAAAACCCTTGAATGAGTAGGTGTGTCCAAACTTTTGACTGGTACTGTACATACATACTTAGTAAATAATGTACCTAATAACACAAGCATGCACACACACACACACACACACACACACACACACACACACACACACACGCACACACACGCACACACACACACACAAATGAACAGACACACACAATCACACACCCACTACTCATAAGTATCCCCCTCCTCCCCCTCCTCCATGGCTTGTGAAATGAGGGCTATTTTTAATATCTGCCTGGGTGCCTTCTGAATAATGGGCAAATATTCTTCAAGGTCACAACTCATTTGTCAGGCTGCTAGTCTAAAGAACGGCTCAGTGCTCTAAAGCTAACATTCAGCTTTTATTCTGCTGATAAAACCCACCAAGGCTTTATGAGAACAAGCAGTTACAACAAGGAAGAATAACAGTCAGGCACTACTGAGGGAGACACAGGCAGAGGTGTGGGAGAGGGTGACAGCATCACCTGGCCGGGTGGAGGAGGAGGAGGAGGAGGAGAGAGGGACGAGGAGAGGAGGAAGAGGAGGAGGGGGAGAGAGGGAAGGGGCAGGAGAAGGATTTGGCTGGGGCTAAATTGGTGAAAATCCATCAGCTTATTGCCTAGTGAATCTTTAGGTGAATGCCATAGGTTAATAAAGGAGTTGCTGAGTGGACAAATCAAACAGGCTCTCTGTCTGCCTGACGGCCAAGACAATGACTTACATACAGACTCGCAGCAGAAGGCGGGAGTTGTTGTGATAATGTAACAGAGGTCTGATGTCATCAAACCCTATCCCATCCCAGACGAGCACCTGCCATTACAGTAGGTAAATGGCTCTACATCTATCATAACAGACCACAATATGACTATTCATCTAATACCCTAACCTTAACTGCTAAACCGAAAATGTATGTAATACAATTCACAAAAGCATGTTGTGGTGCATGAAATAGCGCTACATTTCAGTACCATTTAAAACATAAATCATATTTTATCTCTCCTGCCAGTATTATTTCATTATAGATGTGTGGTTTATTATCATACAACTGTAAACCATCAGTATACATCCACCCTGACCCCAGGCCCAGCACCTCCAGAACAGAACAGGTTATTAAACCCTATAGCCCCCAGCCAGCATCTACCTCTCCCCTCCCAGTCCCTGGCCACAGACTTTATCTTCCTCCTCAGCCCAGGCATGACATCTCCGTGATGCTTTCAATTTTCTGCTCCGTGCCTCTGTGTTTTATGGACCTGTGTGGAGAACCAGGGTGAGTGCCGGCTAGCTGACCTGGGCATGTGGCCATGAGGACGTCAGTACCACCCGCCAAACAGGGACCAAGAGCCAGCACCAGCCACCGACAACACAGTGACACCACTGGGTCAGAAGATGGAAGTTTGACTTATATTAGAGATACCTTGATCTAACATCTAACACACACAACAGTGTTTCATAACAAACAGTGCAACCAAGTGAAGGTCAGTTCAGTTGAATTGCATACAGTATATATATATATATATATATATATATATATAGTATATATGGACAATTTTACTAACCCGACAGACCTTATTTGTTTTAAATACTATAAGCTATGCCTCTGAATGCTCAGAAACCTGATGTACCCACCCATGCACTACACCAGCCTTGGATCTTATTCCAAAGGTGTCCCTTTGCTCTGAACCAAAGGTAGATTTCCCTTGGTACTGTCATGGAGTTTGGAAGGCTTTGGCCTGGTCCTTTGTTATAAGAACTAGAAAAGTTGGCTATGCAAAAAAACCTGGATGGAATAAAAAAAAATGTAAGTTAATTATTAAGCCTAAAGTGGCTTGTATGTTCCATGTTCAAAGGACACCATTACCCGGAGGTGTACTCTAACAGCTGGGTGGAACTGAGGAGAGGGAGACACACAAACACTAGCTGCCGTAATAAAGACATTATATTTCTATAAATACAGTGCCTTGCGAAAGTATTCGGCCCCTTTGAACTTTGCGACCTTTTGCCACATTTCAGGCTTCAAACATAAAGATATAAAACTGTATTTTTTTGTGAAGAATCAACAACAAGTGGGACACAATCATGAAGTGGAACGACATTTATTGGATATTTCAAACTTTTTTAACAAATCAAAAACTGAAAAATTGGGCGTGCAAAATTATTCAGCCCCCTTAAGTTAATATTTTGTAGCGCCACCTTTTGCTGTGATTACAGCTGTAAGTCGCTTGGGGTATGTCTCTATCAGTTTTGCACATCGAGAGACTGAATTTTTTTCCCATTCCTCCTTGCAAAACAGCTCGAGCTCAGTGAGGTTGGATGGAGAGCATTTGTGAACAGCAGTTTTCAGTTCCTTCCACAGATTCTCGATTGGATTCAGGTCTGGACTTTGACTTGGCCATTCTAACACCTGGATATGTTTATTTTTGAACCACTCTATTGTAGATTTTGCTTTATGTTTTGGATCATTGTATTGTTGGAAGACAAATCTCCGTCCCAGTCGCAGGTCTTTTGCAGACTCCATCAGGTTTTCTTCCAGAATGGTCCTGTATTTGGCTCCATCCATCTTCCCATCAATTTTAACCATCTTCCCTGTCACTGCTGAAGAAAAGCAGGCCCAAACCATGATGCTGCCACCACCATGTTTGACAGTGGGGATGGTGTGTTGTTTTACGCCAAACATAACGTTTTGCATTGTTGCCAAAAAGTTCAATTTTGGTTTCATCTGACCAGAGCACCTTCTTCCACATGTTTGGTGTGTCTCCCAGGTGGCTTGTGGCAAACTTTAAACGACACTTTTTATGGATATCTTTAAGAAATGGCTTTCTTCTTGCCACTCTTCCATAAAGGCCAGATTTGTGCAATATATGACTGATTGTTGTCCTATGGACAGAGTCTCCCACCTCAGCTGTAGATCTCTGCAGTTCATCCAGAGTGATCATGGGCCTCTTGGCTGCATCTCTGATCAGTCTTCTCCTTGTATGAGCTGAAAGTTTAGAGGGACGGCCAGGTCTTGGTAGATTTGCAGTGGTCTGATACTCCTTCCATTTCAATATTATCGCTTGCACAGTGCTCCTTGGGATGTTTAAAGCTTGGGAAATCTTTTTGTATCAAAATCCGGCTTTAAACTTCTTCACAACAGTATCTCGGACCTGCCTGGTGTGTTCCTTGTTCTTCATGATGCTCTCTGCACTTTTAACGGACCTCTGAGACTATCACAGTGCAGGTGCATTGATACGGAGACTTGATTACACACAGGTGGATTGTATTTATCATCATTAGTCATTTAGGTCAACATTGGATCATTCAGAGATCCTCACTGAACTTCTGGAGAGAGTTTGCTGCACTGAAAGTAAAGGGGCTGAATAATTTTGCACGCTCAATTTTTCAGTTTTTGATTTGTTAAAAAAGTTTGAAATATCCAATAAATGTCGTTCCACTTCATGACTGTGTCCCACTTGTTGTTGATTCTTCACAAAAAAATACAGTTTTATATCTTTATGTTTGAAGCCTGAAATGTGGCAAAAGGTCGCAAAGTTCAAAGGGGCCGAATACTTTCGCAAGGCACTGTATATATAGCGTATATAGTTCTATTTAATTCTGTGACTTCAGCTACATGAGGGCAAAGGAGGGCTTGTGCCTATGCTTCTTTATGCTAAACAGCTTGTGATAAACCCATTTTTAAAAGCAACATAATTCACTTTTTGAATGGCCCTGGCTGCAAGTGTACATTGATTAAGTTGCAGTAGGAGCCTCAAATGGCTAATTAATGCCCCTGTGGCTTTATGAATGATACGAGAGTGAGATGGTCAGTGGTTTTCCTATGGGCCAACGAGCAGGTCTCCCAGTCATATTGCCTGCTGAAATCTACATATAAACGTCAGTTGAAAGTGATTGAGGGAAGTAGTGCTCAGCGTTCTCTCCAGCTAGCCTAACCCAATGAGATGTATCCCTCCCATCAACACATACAGTGGGGCAAAAAAGTATTTAGTCAGTCACCAATTGTGCAAGTTCTCCCACTTAAAAAGATGAGAGAGGCCTGTAATTTTCATCATAGGTACACTTCAACTATGACAGACAAAATGAGGAAAGAAAATACAGAAAGTCACACTCCAAACTCCACTATGGCCAAGACCAAAGAGCTGTCAAAGGACACCAGAAACAAAATTGTAGACCTGCACCAGGCTGGGAAGACTGAATCTGCAATAGGTAAGCAGCTTGGTTTGAAGAAATCAACTGTGGGAGCAATTATTAGGAAATGGAAGACATACAAGACCACTGATAATCTCCCTCGATCTGGGGCTCCACGCAAGATCTCACCCCGTGGGGTCAAAATGATCACAAGAACGGTGAGCAAAAATCCCAGAACCACACGGGGGGACCTAGTGAATGACCTGCAGAGAGCTGGGACCAAAGTAACAAAGCCTACCATCAGTTACACACTACGCCGCCAGGGACTCAAATCCTGCAGTGCCAGACGTGTCCCCCTGCTTAAGCCAGTATATGTCCAGGCCCGTCTGAAGTTTGCTAGAGAGCATTTGGATGATCCAGAAGAAGATTGGGAGAATGTCAGATGAAACCAAAATATAACTTATTGGTAAAAACTCAACTCGTCGTGTTTGGAGGACAAAGAATGCTGAGTTGCATCCAAAGAACACCATACCTACTGTGAAGCATGAGGGTGGAAACATCATGCTTTGGGGCTGTTTTTCTGCAAAGGGACCAGGACGACTGATCCGTGTAAAGGAAAGAATGAATGGGGCCATGTATCATGAGATTTTGAGTGAAAACTTCCTTCCATCAGCAAGGGCATTGAAGATGAAACGTGGCTGGGTCTTTCAGCATGACAATGATCCCAAACACACCGCCCGGGCAACGAAGGAGTGGCTTCGTAAGAAGCATTTCAAGGTCCTGGAGTGGCCTAGCCAGTCTCCAGATCTCAACCCCATAGAAAATCTTTGGAGGGAGTTGAAAGTCCGTGTTGCCCAGCAACAGCCCCAAAAGATCTTTAGAGGAGATCTTTATGGAGGAATGGGCCAAAATACCAGCAACAGTGTGTGAAAACCTTGTGAAGACTTACAGAAAACGTTTGACCTCTGTCATTGCCAACAAAGGGTATATAACAAAGTATTGAGAAACTTTTGTTATTGACCAAATACTTATTTTCCACCATAACTTGCAAATAAATTCATTAAAAATCCTACAATGTGATTTTCTGGATTTTTTTCTATTTTTGTCTGTCATAGTTGAAGTGTACCTATGATGGGAATTACATGCCTCTCTCATCTTTTTAAGTGGGAGAATTTGCACAATTGGTGGCTGTCTAAATACTTTTTTGCCCCACTGTATGGTAAGAGGTTTAATGTAAACAGTGCTTCATATGTCATAATGGTGCTATGGTGGTTGCAGGACCTAGGGCTGGTGCTAGTGGTTAAGGCTAGGACCAGAGCTGTGTATATTAACGGCACTGGAGGGGGCTACCAGAGAGAAGGTGGTAGAGTTGAAAAGGGAATGAGCCCCCAGCACATTCCACTGCCAGCCCCTCACAAACAAACACTCAAATGCTCATTTCCCACGACCCTTCATCCCTCTGAGCTGAAATGCAGTCTCAGTTGTTTTTACCGTTGTTTTTACCGTCTCTTGGCACTGCATGGATCAGCTGAAATCATTAATTGGATGGAGAGTCTCCTCACTTTGGCTTTTTCAGGTGTAAATACAGGGATGATGGGAAGGGAACTCAATATGGGGAGGATTTAAACAAGGCCAAGGCAGGAGAGATATGGAGAGATATGGAGAGATGGGCCAGTGAAATATTGAAGAGGTTATTTTGCCCCTGTAAAGCATGAAACATACCGAGAATCTCACTGCAGATAGACTGCCAATAGGTACTTATCACAGTGGGAGGCCGTTCCTTCTCTTGCTAAAACAAAAGTGGTACCTACTGCGTGCCATCCTGGTATCGACGAACCTAGATACTGTTTCTACTTGTAGATTCACAATGCTGATCAGTGGCCAACAACTTGACTTTGAGCCAATCAGAAAGCACGAACCCCCACATGGGGGAGCCAACAGGAGTGACAACAAAACTTAAGTACTTAAGTAAAAATACTTTAAAGTACTACTTAAGTAGTTTTTTAGGTATCTGTACTTTACTATTTTTGTATATTTTTGACAACTTTTACTTCACTACATTCCAAAATAAAATAATGTACTTTTTACTCCATACATTTTCCCTGACACCCAAAAGTACTTGCTATATTCTGACAGGAAAATGGTCCAATTCACACACTTATCAAGAGAACAGCCCTGGTCATCCCTACTGCCTCTGATCTGGCAGACTCACTAAACACAAATGCTTCATTTGTAAATTATGTCTGAGTGTTGGAGTTTGCCCCTGGCTATATGTCAATTTAAAAAAATTACACATTAAATGGTGCCGTCTGGTTTGCTTAATATAAGGAATTTAAAATAATTTATACTTTTACTTTTGATACTTAAGTACATTTTAGCAATTCCATTTACTTTGATACTTAAGTATATTTGAAACCAAATACTTTTAGACTTTTACTCAATCACAATGGATTAGTTCTCATGTAACAGCTGCCTGTGTTAACTCCTGAGTTAGTGTAGTGTCCTTAGCTAGCTAGCTAAACATTTGGCTATGTGCTGGCACTGGCAGTATTCGACTATGGAAAGTGAATTAAATCGTTTTTTCTACATATTGCTAGGTAGTTATCTATTTGTGGCTATCTGGCTGTTATCAACAAGGGCTTTCTTTAAAATAGCAACATTAGCGCAGCTAGCTAGCTAACATTGTAATCATAAACTAAGCAACACATGGACATGCATAGCCAAACAACGCTACTGCCACCTTCTGGTTTGGAGTAGTTTAACAAGGCTGAGTAGCTGAACACAAAAGAGATGACAGCCGACACTCTGTCGGTAGGCAAACATTTGACAAATCTACCTGTGTGTCTGAGCTATAAGAGGTAGAGGTGCCCTACAGTCTCGTCACTGTGAATTGCATGTGGTCTCAGCTGGGTGAAGGTGGGGGGGGTCCTGGGTCTTCTCACACTATTATAGCGAAATCCCATCTGTAGTAAGACGATGGGGGAGATGTGCCTGAGCAGGCTGGACTAGTGAGCAGAGAAGGTCTCCCAAACAGACCCAGATTGAGGGAATCCAGTGACTGCGATGCATAACAGGCCGATCCAGCATTACCCATAGTGCCCACCGCTTAGCTGAACTTTGAAAGATATTGCTTATAAAAGAGACGACTCCCGGCGACGGCCAAGTTCTGTAGTTTTATTACACCTTGAGGCTACTGCGCCCTGTCTTTGGAGAGATAAGGTTGTACCCTTTTCATTTTGTATCCTCCGGCCGATATTTTAAGTTGGCTTGTTAAGGGCAGGCGCAGCGAGCGGCTGGAACAGAGTTTGATACATTGCTTTACAACAGGAGCCGGGCTCATAACGCTCAAAGGCCGATCATTACTGACCTTAATAGCCCAGTCTGCATCTGGGCTTGATTGATCGTGCCTAGCAGGTTGTGAAATGTGCCATCTGGAAGGAGGGAAGGTGAGAGAGGGGGGGGCAGGCAGGCAGCACAGGCCGAGCACTGAGAGGGGAGAGGAGGAGGGGAGGGGGACGAGGGAAGCAGGCAGCACAGGCCGAGCACTGAGAGGGGAGAGGAGGAGGGGAGGGGGACGAAGGAAGCAGGCAGCACAGGCCGAGCACTGAGAGGGGAGTGGAGGAGGGGAGGGGGACGAGGGAAGCAGGCAGCACAAGCCGAGCACTGAGGAGGGGGGAGGGGGGAGGGGGGGAGGGAAGCAGGCAGGCAACACAAGCCGAGCACTGAGGAGGGGGGAGGAGGGGAGGTGGACGAGGGAAGCAGGCAGGCAGCACAAGCCGAGCACTGAGGAGGTGTAAGGAAAAAAGTGGCAAGGAGCCCAGCCAATCAGATCCAGTAGTGTAATTGATGGCCATAGTGGGATGTGCTGGAACCTTAACTACACTAAGAGGCCCACCAAGCACTATAAACATAGTCCCTGACATAAACAACAACACTTAGCCAGGCGTATACAATATTCATTTCAGGGGCTGCTTGGTAACTCTTGTTTACTCACTGCACGGCCGTTTATTTGTGCAGGATGTTGCCAGCCAGCACGGGTCACACAGCAGGGTGTGACAAGTTAGGTGATTGTTTGTGTGTGTGTGTGTCTGTGTGTATATATATATATATATATATATATATATATTTGTGTGTGTGTGTGTGTGTGTGTGTGTGTGTGTGTGTGTGTGTGTGTGTGTGTATATATATATATATATATATATATATATATATATATATACACACAGACACACACACACACAAACAATCACCTAACTTGTCACACCCTGCTGTGTGACCCATATATATATATGTGTGTGTGTGTGTGT
The DNA here is from genome assembly GCF_013265735.2 of Oncorhynchus mykiss. NCBI lineage: Eukaryota > Metazoa > Chordata > Actinopteri > Salmoniformes > Salmonidae > Oncorhynchus > Oncorhynchus mykiss. Next base: position 57,747,912 of record NC_048573.1, on the reverse strand, counting down.
GTGTGTGTGTGTGTGTATTATTATATATATATATATATATATATATATATATATATATATATATGTGTGTTTGTGTGTGTCTGTATGTGTATATATATATATATATATATATATATATATATATATATATATATATCTATGTGTGTGTGTGTGTGTGTGTGTGTGTGTGTACATGAGCAGTGTAGAGGAACAGCATGCAGGTAGGTTGCTATGTATTCTCCAAAGAGTGTATTGGGGGTTAACCGACAGTAGAAGCATACATCAACATACAACGTAATCCATCATGTTAAACCCGCCAACTGCCATAAGATCCTGTGCGTTCTACATTGCTAAGGCAGAGTTGGCTAGTCAACGACTGTGAATCACTTGTCAAGAAAGACAGCTGTCATAAATGCCAAATTGACTAGTACCGTTCACAGTGATACCAGTCAGTCTCAGCACATCCACTACATCTGCACTGTAATCCTAACAGAGGGCAGAATAACTATTACATACCAGAGACAGAAATAGAGGGTTAGAACAGACACCATGTTAGTACCTTTATTCATTTTTAAAAACGGTGATGTAACAATACGAGCGCACCTCTGAGAATTCATGACATGACCCGCTGTAAACAAGCAAACCAGAGTAGCGAATTTCACAGACGTTATTATTGATTAGCATTTGGGATAATGTGTAACCAATTCTGTACTGTGTTGTGGTGTCAACAAATTGCGTATCTGCTTTCACTTCATAGGTTGTGAAAACTATCAGAAATAAAGCATAACGCGAAAGCGTCAATTCTAACTTAGCAACGGCTATGGAGGACAAAGTAGTGCTCTCGGAGCGTTCAGACAGAAACCATATTGGTCCAACTCTATATATAGGACTCTGCCAAAACCCATTACTACCCTGCAGTGCTATCAGTCTGAACTAGAGGAAAGAGGAGAGATGTGGCTGTGGTGTAGAAACATTGGTCGCAGATAGATTCCTTAGATTCATTTGGACCAATGAATTGCTTTTGCTGAGCCTTTTGACCCCACTGAATCAAGCAAGGTCAAATAAATGCAGAGAGAACAGAAATCTCAGGTAATTATTATAGGCTTGATAATAGAGTGCGTGATGGATCAAGATGTTAGATATTTAGTGTGATGATTTTGCCATGATTTTATTTACATCATGAGTGTGACATACAACTACTGGTGTGTAAATGTGGTATAGACAGACCCTGAACACTGCTCTCATCCAAATGTCTCTGGGCCAACTTGACTCAGGGGGAGACATAACATCTGGTATGAGGAAGCTAATGATTGTGAGAGAAGAGAGGGATAGAGAGGCGGAGCGAGAGAGAAGAGAGTATATGTATGTGTGTACGCGCCCGCCTGTTGGTGTGTGTGTGTAAAGTGTGTGTGTGTGTGTGTGTGTGTGTGTGTACGCGCCCGCCTGTTGGTGTGTGTGTGTAAAGTGTGTGTGTGTGTGTGCGTGCGGGCGTGCGCGTCTATGTGTAAATGCGAGGGTAAAGGGAAGACAGAAGGCCAGGTGGAACGGAGACTACTGTCGCTGACTCAACACCTTTCTCATTTTATTACCAAATAATTCATGACAAACAGCTCTGGCGTTTCCCAAAGGTGAGCGCAGGGAGAGAATGAGAGGGGGTTGGGGGAAGAGATGCTACAGAGATTGCATTGTTAATGCAGCATGTCTGTGTCAGTCAGAATGTCACCTCTACCTGATGCAGTCATCTACAGTATGTGTCTCTAACAGATACAGGGTGACAGTGATGGCTCTGGTTTCCTGTTTAGTCACTCCATCAACACACAAAAGGCTGGTGACCTGGAAATCTCATCACCTCAATGGCTACAACAGCAAATGCTTTGTGTCAACAGGATCAATGCCTTTAGAAACTGAAGGAAATGTTCTTTGGGAACATGTAAAGGTCAACTGACCCTTTTTTTTAAACGGCCTGTGTTAGAAACATTCATTGTAGTGACTACCAAGTGTAAATAGGATAATTTGGGTCATAAAGTTAGTCTTGTTCAGAACTTTTTGGAACGTTGGGTATTGATTACTTACATGACCCCTTATGCCAATGATGCCTAACTGCCCAGAGACAATCCGTTGTGGTCCGCCCCCAGCTGCCATGTCGATATGTTGTCAAGTAAGCAAATGGGTGCACATTTTGCTCGGGAAATATGAGTGAAAATGGGCTTCCATTAAAGTTGGTGCAAACGTCCAATGCATTTCAACAACACTGCCAGATGGCCAGGAATGGATTACATCTGACATGGTCACCTCTGCTGCTTGTCAACATTCAAACCACTGGGGTTAGTGAGTATGTTAGCTATGTAGATAGCTACTTTGGGTTATTTAACATTTTATTTGTCACATGCTTCGTAAACAACAGGTGTCAACTAACAGTGAAATGCTTACATATAATATATTTTATAATATCTGCACATTGTTATTTGGCAGAACTCAGCTTTACAGTATTATGTGAAATATTGTTTATTCTACATGGAACTATTACACTTGAAAGTTATAAAAAACACTTTAAGCAAATCTACATAGGTTCAGCAATTGTACTCTTCTCATATTACTTTGTAGGCTACTGACTGATGCAAAGCTTCCTCCTGGAGGAAACTTTGAATTGGTCAATAGCCCTCAGAGTGGTATGAGAAGAGTGTCATCCTCCTGGAGGAAACTTTGAATTGGTCAGTAGCCCTCAGAGTGGTACGAGAAGAGTGTCATCCTCCTGGAGGAAACTTTGAATTGGTCAGTAGCCCTCAGAGTGGTACGAGAAGAGTGTCATCCTCCTGGAGGAAACTTTGAATTGGTCAGTAGCCCTCAGAGTGGTACGAGAAGAGTGTCATCCTCCTGGAGGAAACTTTGAATTGGTCAGTAGCCCTCAGAGTGGTACGAGAAGAGTGTCATCCTCCTGGAGGAAACTTTGAATTGGTCAGTAGCCCTCAGAGTGGTACGAGAAGAGTGTCATCCTCCTGGAGGAAACTTTGAATTGGTCAGTAGCCCTCAGAGTGGTATGAGAAGAGTGTCATCCTCCTGGAGGAAACTTTGAATTGGTCAGTAGCCCTCAGAGTGGTATGAGAAGAGTGTCATCCTCCTGGAGGAAACTTTGAATTGGTCAGTAGCCCTCAGAGTGGTACAAGAAGAGTGTCATCCTCCTGGAGGAAACTTAGAATTAGTCAGTAGCCCTCAGAGTGGTACAAGAAGAGTGTCATCCTCCTGGAGGAAACTTAGAATTGGTCAGTAGCCCTCAGAGTGGTACAAGAAGAGTGTCATCCTCCTGGAGGAAACTTTGAATTGGTCAGTAGCCCTCAGAGTGGTACAAGAAGAGTGTCATCCTCCTGGAGGAAACTTAGAATTGGTCAGTAGCCCCCCGAGTAGAATGAGAAGAGTGTCATCCTCCTGCATCTCACATCTGCCTGTTGTCATTGAACTCTGTCTGCTGGACCCATGGGTAGAGGCAGACTCTGTCATATCCAGGATGGACTGTTTTTTGTTGATAAATGTATCTACACTCCAGCTGGGCGATGTTTATGCAATGTCCACAGGTAGCCTATGCCTGTAGGGATATTACTTCTGGGATTTGTCCCCCAGGAAAGATCTAACAGCAGACATAAAGAGAGACAAAACTAGACAGTTCTAGAATATTCTGTTGTGAGAAAGCTGAGCTGACTTAAGACCGGAAATTCAACTCACTTACATGACCTGATGAAACATTGAAACTAAGTTGCAAGATTATTTTGGAGCAAGGTGTTGTAGAATTAACGCCTTATGAATAGTGATGTGCAGTTCGCTGATGATTGGTTATTTTTCAACAACTATTTTTACTGACTCAAGAGTCATTATTAGTTTCTCTGAGTGACTCGTCCACTGTAGTCATCGTTTGACCTAACTTACTAGTGCTAGCCGCAATGAGTCCTACAGCAGGGTTAATACGCGCTCCTCCGGCCTCAGCGGCTCTAAAGATGTTTGATCGCATGCTGCAAGAATGATTGCAATGAATTGATTATTGAATATTACGATGGATACAGCTTTGTAGAACCAAAACATACACAGCCTCTGCTCAACAAACTCAAACTGGAGAACAAATCATTTGGGGGGCTGCAGTTCACGAACGAGAGTCAAGCAATGCATTCTGCCAAGAGTCGTTCACAATCTAGTACAGTTATGGCCACATCTAGACCTTGTTTTAAATATATCAAGAAATAATCATATTTGTATGCCTAGCAAACAAACACGTGTACATTGTTTAAAGCACATGTTTAAAAGTCTCAGTCACAAATGACAGCTCCAATAAGCCCCCTGTGGTGAACAACATGTGAACGAGAGGCTTGCAGAATCATGACTCTTTCCAGTCTTCAGTTGATCGTTCGCCGGTAGGAGGTCTTGCGTGCTCTGGGCATTACTGACTCAAATGAGTCAAAAGATTCATTATTTTGTGGTAAAAAGAGCTGAACTTCCCATCACTACGTATGAAACACATTCCAGACACTAGCTCTTGCTATCTTGCCATAACTGATTTGACAGAGAAATATCAGCTAGTTAGGTTAGCCGGCTGCAGCTATCCCCATGCTATGATAGCTTGGCTAAACACAAGGTCAGTGCAGGCTTTAGCCTACACATAACTGAATTAGCTGACCATCTTGAGATGGCAAGTCAGTCTGGAGGGAAGAAGTCCTCAATTTCAAAACATTGTTTTCTCCATAGCAAAGCTAGCTTAGCTTACCTCACTGTTTTTACTACTGGCCTTGTTTGTTGTGATTGAATGGCAAAGACACACTCATGAAACACCCACATCCAACCACACCCCCAAGACAAGCCTTGTTCGCTTTCAGTCATGGCCTCTAGCATTTCTTAATGAACATTGATTAAAAACAAGTGCAAATCAGGAAGTGCATTTGCATTTTAAGGATAAGTCGTGCAAATATTTTAAGAAATGACTTTCATGTGAAATACATCTGATCTGGAAGAGTATCTAACAACCTGTGTGCAGGCTTGTACACCTTTACAACCTGGAGACGTTTGTATTGAGCTGGTATGAATGCAATCTATTTTACAATCAGAAAAGAGATGAAATTAAGTGATCTGAACAAAAAATACAGAAAAAGATCTCCAATCTTAATTTGTAGAGGATCACGTTGAGATCCCTGATTGTGTATTATATCCAGGTCCAAACACACACGTCTTCAATTGCCTCTAACCCTGATGGTGGGTTTGCGTGTGTTGGATCTAAGGGATGTTGACTGGACAGCTTGCTGCTTGGGGAGCTGAGTTCTGAAGGCAGACAGGCACTATGCTTTGATGTCAATGTGAAAGCCAAGAGGCTCTTTCTGCTACGTGAGAGAGCAGATTAGCCTGATTGACGTCTATAAGATGCTAAGGAGGGAGCTGGATAAGAGCTGGATGAGGAGAGAGAGAGCCAGGGTGTTGGAGTGGAATGGAGTTCATTCATGAGTTACGAGACTGTTTCAGTGATGTAGTAAAAGGAAGATAAATCTCCTCACAACAGCCCTGTGAAAAAGATACAACTGACGAGGACTCTGATGAAAGCCACCATGCACAATACTACGGTAGTCATAGGGCTGAGCCACAGCTGATGCACAGACACACATACGCATGCACGCACACACACACACACACACACACACACACACACACACACACACACACACACACACACACACACACACACACACACACACACACACACACACACACACACACACACACACATACACACACACACATACACAGATACACACACACATACACACGGCCACGTAGTACATGTATAACTCCTTGAACACACCCTAAAACTCTCCTAATAAAACGGGAATGTGTGTACAGTACACAATGAAATGAGCATTAACACAACACACAAACCAATGGCAATGTGTTTATACACATTGACCATCTCAGTATCTTCTGTCAACTTCTTTTCTCAAGGAGACGTCCTTCTTAGGAGACACAGTGAGGGACACTAATATAAATATCAGGACAAACATCTGATATAAATATCAGGACAAACAGCTGATATAAATATCAGGACAAACATCTGATATAAATATCAGGACAAACAGCTGATATAAATATCAGGACAAACATCTGATATAAATATCAGGACAAACAGCTGATATAAATATCAGGACAAACAGCTGATATAAATATCAGGACAAACAGCTGATATAAATATCAGGACAAACATCTGATATAAATATCAGGACAAACAGCTGATATAAATATCAGGACAAACATCTGATATAAATATCAGGACAAACAGCTGATATAAATATCAGGACAAACATCTGATATAAATATCAGGACAAACATCTGATATAAATATCAGGACAAACAGCTGATATAAATATCAGGACAAACAGCTGATATAAATATCAGGACAAACAGCTGATACAATATCAGGACAAACAGCTGATATAATATCAGGACAAACAGCTGATATAAATATCAGGACAAACAGCTGATATAAATATCAGGACAAACATCTGATATAAATATCAGGACAAACAGCTGATATAATATCAGGACAAACAGCTGATATAATATCAGGACAAACAGCTGATATAATATCAGGACAAACAGCTGATATATTATCAGGACAAACAGCTGATATAAATATCAGGACAAACAGCTGATATAAATATCAGGACAAACAGCTGATATAAATATCAGGACAAACAGCTGATATAAATATCAGGACAAACAGCTGATACAATATCAGGACAAACAGCTGATATAATATCAGGACAAACAGCTGATATAAATATCAGGACAAACAGCTGATATAAATATCAGGACAAACATCTGATATAAATATCAGGACAAACAGCTGATATAATATCAGGACAAACAGCTGATATAATATCAGGACAAACAGCTGATATAATATCAGGACAAACAGCTGATATATTATCAGGACAAACAGCTGATATAAATATCAGGACAAACAGCTGATATAAATATCAGGACAAACATCTGATATAAATATCAGGACAAACATCTGATATAAATATCAGGACAAACAGCTGATATAAATATCAGGACAAACAGCTGATATAATATCAGGACAAACAGCTGATATAAATATCAGGACAAACAGAGGATATAAATATCAGGACAAACAGCTGATATAAATATCAGGACAAACAGCTGATATAAATATCAGGACAAACAGCTGATATAAATATCAGGACAAACAGCTGATATAAATATCAGGACAAACAGCTGATATAAATATGAGGACAAACAGCTGATATAAATATCAGGACAAACAGCTGATATAAATATCAGGGCAAACAGCTGATAGTATTATTAGGACAAACAGCTGATAAAAATATCAGGACAAAGAGCTGATATAAATATCAGGACAAACAGAGGATATAAATATCAGGACAAACAGTGGAAAGGTAAGAGGGTAAGAGCTCCTCTGAGCCTCTCTCCCTCACAAGGACAAATGGCTGCCGTCCCCCATGCTGTGGTGGGGCTGTGGCAGTGCTGTCTGTCTGTCCCTGTGTCCCTGGGCTTAAGAAAGCAGGCTGGCTTGAGGTTAAGAGGACTGACCACCATGGCCGTCATGCTGCTTTTAGAACCTCAGTCTCTCTGCCTCCCTCTATAGAGAAACACATGAGAGTCATGTCCTGGCAGGAAGAGTCCTGGCTGGTTTGTGCACAAATGTGTGGACATCCCTGTTAGTGAGCATTTTTCTTTGCCAAGATAATCTATCCAACTGACAGGTGTGGCATGTCAAGAAGCTGGTGAAAGTATGATAATTACACAGGTGCACCTTGTGCTGGGGACAATAAAAGGCCACTTTAAAATGTGCAGTTTTTCACACAACACAATGCCACAGATGTCTCAAGTTTGAGGTGAGCATGTCGAATGCAGGAATGTCCACCGGAGCTGTTGGGGGGAGGGGGGGGGGGTGCTGAGGAGTATTTCTGTCTGTAATAAAACAAATTCTGATTGGCTGGGACTGGCTCCCCAATGGGTGGGACTGGCTGCCAAGTGGGTGGGCCTATGCACTCCTAGGCCCTCCCATGGCTGCACCTCTATCCAGTCATTTAAAAAGTCATCCATAGATTAGGGCCTAAAGAATTTATTTAAATGATTTGAACTGTAGTTTAGAGCACTAGAACTCATCACTGAACTTTAAACCCTGTGAGAGTGTAAACAGAAGGTTGAGGAGATTTTAATCAGGATTTTAATCAATTCAAACTCTTTTGATCTTGGTGTTTGAAACAACTCAAAAACCAATTCAAACAACAGCATTCAGATGCATTATCTTCTGCGGAGACTAAAGTGGCCTTGGACGTACAATGTTCAAACCATTGAAGAAAACACCTGTCACCTACCCAGACATCACAGAGTGCTAGGGATTATCATTCCCTGTCTATGTATTAGGACAGCAAACCAGGGGCATTGACAGTTATACACACCCAGTGAAAATGAAGTGAGAGAGGCCTCATCTCATCTCACACATGGCTGACTCACACCTCTCCTCCTCTTCCATATTCACACCCATCAGCCCACCTCCAAACACACTTAGTGGGATGGGGATCTGTCTGGATCCAGAGGATTATAGAATAAGGAGAACAGGAAGCAGGAAAACGGAAATGCTGATGGAAATTTCCTCCATTCAGAGGCCCTGGGGTGGAGCAGCATATTGCCATTCCGACGCCTGCCTGCCGCCTGCCTCTCCAGGCCACGCTTAGTAGTGCCATTGATGTCGAGGTAACAATGATGCATGGTGTGACCTTACTTGTAATGCCAGCCTTAATCTACGCAAGTGGAATAAATGAAGTGGGGCCTCTGCAGACGTGCCAGGCTGCCTTATAAAGACAAATCTTGCCGCACTCCCAGCTGTGTACATGGATACATACAAGTCAGCTGGGGAAAGGTCTGGAGCCTGTACAAAACAGAGTGAGACGTATCACTCCGCTCAGAGCTGATCTGATCCAGGGTTCTGTTGTCATGGCTGCATGGAGCTGTCTGACATTAACAGAGAGAGAGAAAGAGATAGAGAGAGAGCAAGAGAGAGAGCAAGAGAGAGAGCTAGAGAAAGAGAGAGAGCTAGAGAGAGAGAGAGAGAGCAAGAGAGAGAGATAGAGAGAGAGCTAGAGAGAGAGCTAGAACGAGAGAGAGAGAGAGCTAGAGATAGAGAGAGAGAGAGAGCTAGAGAGAGAGAGAGAGCTAGAGAGAGAGCTAGAGAGAGAGAGCTAGAGAGAGAGAGAGCTAGAGAGTGAGCTAGAGAGAGAGAGAGAGATACTGTATATATAGAGAGCGATGGGTAATTGAAATAGAGGAAGAAAAGAAAAGAACAAGATTGGAAGAGAGGATGGAAAAAGATCCACATGCTAAGGGCCATCAAATATCCAGGAAGTCAAATGTCCCATAAATGTGATATTTATTTGTGAAAATGCATGCTAAGCTGTTTGTGAACATTGTACAGTATTTTGATATCTACACTCATAAATGCCATATTACGTCACATTAAATGCTGAAATTAAAATGACTTGTCAGAACCGCTCATTACAGTTCACAGCAAACAACCTACAACTGTAGCATTTTCAATTGGATAGCTGGCTGCATGTCAAGTTAGCTGCGATGGTTTGATATGCTGCTGACTTTATTGGCATATCGTAAAGTGCTATCATTGACTTCAATGTTAGTCTGCTAGCTGTGTGTGATGGAGCAGTGAAACAACAGAAGGATAGACGACAACCTTACTGACAATGACAGGACTCTGGGAGGGAAATGGACACAGTGGACACATGAGAGGTGCATTTGTGGTGGGTTTTAATCAACTGCCCCTATGTCCACTGTAGGACAGACACCTCGCCTTGCCCCTGTCCTGTCCTGTCTCTGACACCAGGTTGATTAATGCCACTGGCCAGGATGATGACGATAATGAGCATAATTAATCAAGGCCTCTTCCTTCCTGCACCTCTTGGAGCTCACAGTGACCTGGAAAAGACACCACCGCCACAAACCTCTTTCCCCCTCCTCATCTCATCCCTCTCTACTCCTCCCTCCCTCTTCCCCCTCTCCCCCGGTTGTCTCACTGACAGGCCTGAACCTCCGCCCGGCAGAAAGGGCCATGTATTATCCTGTCATCACCCCTTCTATTTATATCCCCACCGTCCATCACTATCACTTACTATCCCCCACCCGCCTCACTCTCTCCCCCAGTTCCACCTCGCGGTCCCTTTCTCCAAAGTGGAGTTTTCTTAAAGCCGACCCATATATCTATCCTGCATGGAGGAATAACAGAGCATAACGCTGCCTATGCAAATGGCTGTGAGTCAAAGGGACACACGGCCGGGGGTGACAGCCCGGGAGAAACCAACATCATTTTTAAAAGACGCCCATGAATCCAAAAGAAAATACAGAGGTCCCCTGCTGCCTGAGGGTCTTAGCTTCTCTCTCCTCTGTAACATGTTCCTGGAGGTTTGACATGCAGTCTGCCTGTGGATGTATGTGTGTGCTAGTGTAATAGAACTGAGCAGTATCTGTGTGGAATATATGCAGCGGCAGAATGATATTTTGAATTCCTCGGCGACTGCCAGGTAACAGTAGCCTGGAGCGATAGAAAAGTTTTTGTCTCATCTTCTCTTTATTTCCCCTGGTGAAGAGGAGGATACAAAGCTCTTTTGCTCAGTAGAGCTGTACGTGCCAGGCATGCCTTCTTCACAAACAGACTCTATCTCCCTTCTTCCCCTCTTCGCCTCACACTACACAGGTGTTAACCCATAAGACAGTGTCACACCAGTCCAGACCTACACAAAAACACACAGAAAGACGCACGCACGCACGCACACGCGCACACACACACACACACACACACGCACGCGCACGCACGCACGCACACACACACACACACACACACACACACACACACACACACACACACACACACACACACACACACACACACACACACAAACACAGTGTCAGGCCAGTCCTACCGAGTAAACAGCAGCATGGTAATCTGGTCAGTAATGCAGTGAGCGGCTTTCTGTCAAGATGGTAAACACTGGAGTTTGCCAGCCAGCAGCATCTTCCTTTCTCTGTATGTCTTTAACTTCACACCAGTGAAGTCAGTATTCACTGATGCCAAGAGAAGCCAGGCTTCCCCAAAAAATATTGCAAGAAAAAAATACAAATATCTTATCTTTAGTCTCTCTGTGTTTCATACTTTTCCTTCAATTCGCAAGAGGCTAAATGTATCATCTCACCGGAGAAAGTATCGGAGCGAGCGAAACAGAACCCCTCAGTATGTGTAGAACCTTCTATCTGACGCTGTCTGGCCAAAAAGAGTATGACATTGTTGCCACCTGTAGAATTTAATGCAAGGTAAGCCAGCGATTATTTGGCCTCCCTTGATAAAAAAAAGAATAGCCAATCAGCGTTAAGCTAAACTGAGTGAGCTCAACTGTGAATGGTACTGGTACACTCAACAAAAAGTGTCAAGGGAAGCCAGTTTGGATTTGGCTTCACATCAATCACATCACATCAAAAGCAAAACCTAACTGACAGACAAAAACGTAATTGTTGCATCTTCTGGTGTCGTTGTCCTCTGCTGGCTAGCTAGCTAGCTAAAATTGGCGCCTTCCTAAATTAGTCATGGATGGAGATAGGGATTTGGACTTGTGGTTTAACTTAATTATCCGTACAGACCAATGATTATAACGACGATTATGTTCCAACCATCAAGTCATACATTGCGCCCCTGGCCTGAGAGGATAGACGTTCAATATGGAGTTAAATGTAGCTAGTAGGCTAATGTTAACAAGTTAGCTCATTGTTGCCCATTAAAGGAAGTTAGGCTTGCGAGCAAGCATTTTAGCCAGGTAGCCTAGGACAACAAAACCTAAAAGCGTGTACTGTATGAAAGTCAGACCGTTTCTGCAACATGAAAGAGAGAAGGATGGCATTGGCGTATGGTGAGTCAACATGTTTTTTCTACTTGCACACACACACACACACACACACACACACACACACACACACACACACACACACATACATACACACACAGAATCAGTAGTCTACCATGGAGAGACAGATCATATTTAGCTTAAGTTGATTGGACTAAATTGTTTTTGGGGTATTTTAATTGTCACTGTATCAGACTAGGCATGCGTGATTTGATGATGTTGAAATGTTGAAGTTGAAATGGTGCTGGAATAGTGACGCAGCTCCTGATTTCTTTGTGACTTGTGGTAACTCTCTGTGGTTCTAAATGAATGTTGTTTAGTAGTCAGAAAATGTTGGAAACATTAAAGATGCACTATGCAGACATAGCTCCGCCATTTCCTGGTTTGCAAAAATTCTTAAAGTTTTCCTACTTTCAGTTTATATGACAAAACAAGCAAGTATAGTGTAGAGAATCACTGTACCATCAAAACCACTGTGAAATATATATTCCATAAGCAAAAATCGTTTATTTTCAGCTGTTTGAAGCCGGCTTAAAAAAGTTGAAAGTAAAAGATGCAAAAACTAAAGCATAGAAAAACTGAAGCATAGAAATAACGCACATAGAAAGAAATCTAATGCTTCTTAGACTTGCTTTCAATGAGAATGACAGATCTATAACTGAAATTTCTATGTGAATTTGGTCAGGTTGCCAAAAAAGTTAAATATTGTAGCTTTAACTTGCTTGTACAGTCATAAACTGCATTCGGGAAGTATTCAGACCGCTTGACTTGTTTCACATTTTGTTACGTTAAAGCCTCATTCTAAAATTGCTTAAATTGCTTTTTCCCCTCATCAAATTACACACAATACCCCATAATAAAAAAGCAAAAACAGGTTTTTAAACACTTTGCTAACTATTTTTCAGGTCTCTCCAGAGATGTTCGATCGGGTACAAGTATGGGCTTTGGCTTGGCCACTCAAGGACATTCAGAGACCACTCCTGCGTTGTCTTGGCTGTGTGCTTAGGGTCGTTGTCCTGTTGGAAGGTGAACCTTCACCCCAGTCTGAGATCCTGAGCACTCTGGAGCAGGTTTTCATCAAGGATCCCTCTGTACTTTGCTCCGTTCATCTTTCCCTTGATCCTGACTAGTCTCCCAGTCCCTGCCACTGAAAAACATCCCCACAGCATGATACTGCCACCACCATGCTTCACCGTAGGAATGGTGCCAGGTTTCCTCCAGACCTGACCTGAAGAGTTCAATTTTGGTTTCATCAGACCAGAGAATCTTATTTCTCATGGTCTGAGAATCCTTTAGGTGCCTTTTGGCAAACTCCAAGCGGGCTGTCATGTGCCTTTTACTGAGGAGTGGCTTCCGTCTGGCCACTCTACCATAAAGGCCTGATTGGTGGAGTGCTGCAGAGATGGTTGTCCTTCTGAAAGGTTCTCTCATCTCCACAGATGTGATGAAACAAAGGTGTGGTTGAATGTGTTTGTCTTGTTATTTACTTGGCCTTAGGCCTATCACGGTAGCAAAGCATATGAACAAACAGTTAGTAGAGAAAACACCGCAATTATCGCAACACATAAGTTGTAATATGGCTTTTTTTCTGGCTTGGCTTCTCTCACCATTTCCCTTTCTCTCTCTGCCTCTCCCTCACACCATGTACTGCTCTCTCTCTCTCTCTCTCTGCCTCTCCCTCACACCATGTACTGGTCTCTCTCTCTCTCTCTCTCTCTCTCTCTCTCTGCTTCTCCCTCACACCATGTACTGGTCTCTCTCTCTCTCTCTCTCTCTCTCTCTCTCTCTCTCTGCCTCTCCCTCACACCATGTACTGGTCTCTCTCTCTCTCTCTCTCTCTCTCTCTCTCTCTCTGCCTCTCCCTCACACCATGTACTGCTCTCTCCCCCTCTCTCTCTTTCTTTCTGTCTCTCACTCTCTCTCTCACTCTCTCTCTCTCTCACTCTTCCTGAGGCTTTTGCTCTCTCTCTTTCTTCTTGTAGGGCTTTGCTGGATCACAGGGAAATAATGTCACCCTCCAAATACCTCTGATGGTGCGGTGGTGCCAACCAACCGCCACCTGTGCTTCCTGCTACACTAACAACTGTAAATGACATCATCAGAGCCCGACCCACACACTACCACCAGAACAAAAGAGGACCTATATTTATCCTGAACAGTACACCATCCAGCTGGTCACATTGCATAAGATGAAGGAACCAGATCTATTTATTTCCCATGACTGTTTATTGGTTCACACACAAAATGTAAATAACTTTTTTCATCAGGCAGGAGAGCAGATGCCACATACGTGTCTGTGCTAACCTTCTTCAGTGTGTATCTGACTCCATCATCTCTGCCTCCTCTCACCCACACAGGCGTGGGGTTTGGATTGAAAACCCTGTCCCTGTCTGCGAGTGCCATAATGCTTTATGATCTGTGTTCAGTTATGTTGACACTATGAAACAAAACCATTCACTCTCCAATGGTAAAACACAGCAGCCATATTCCCTGCATAACCCCAGAGTCAGTGTGCTGTGTGCCCATGGCGTGGTACCATGCTCCGGGGCACTCTGTGCCAATGACTGCCCCATAACAGAGACACAGTACTGGGCTGGGACCTCAGTCAGTCAGCCAGGATCAAAGCCTGGACTGGATCCTCATCCAAAATAAACAAAAAACAAACAAGTGAAATGAAATGCAACTAGGGAGAAATAGAAGCAAAATATCAAATCAACTGGAATCTATATTACAGCCGCTTCACAGAAATAGCATTATTAAAAGATTACTACAGGATAAAAAGTAGCTGATTTTTCAATATAAACGGTTACAGGTATAAGGTGTTAATTACGCCTATTAACAGCCAGTGTTTTATCAATACTAGGGGATTACTGGGAGAGATCTATAGACTACTCTGCACGTTGGTAGTGTAGTGTTTTGTATGGGCTGTGTGTCTCTCTGCCTGCCTCTATAGAACTGTGTGAGGCTGTGTGAGGCATTGAATGAGAGCAGGAGGTAAACACCCTGCTGGCTATGCTATGGCCTTCTCCTACCCTGCAGAGAGCATGAGCACTATGCTGAGGAGAGAGGCTGAACACTATACAAGCTAAGGAGGACACTAGAAAAAGCCCTGAAGTCAAGGGAGCGGGTGGTTCAGCCAGGCTGTCAGAAGAGCCCTCATCTCCAGTCTTTGGTGTTTTGCGTCGGGGCCCGAGCCAAGGCGTGGAGCCTACAGGCACTGTCTACAGAAAGGCTCTGCCAAGGCTGTCTAAGAAAACTATTAAATAAACTCTGTTTATCACAAAAGACACATCTCAGAGGAGTACAAAGATGCTGCTGATAACCTTGCACTGCTACTGCAGACTGACTCGGCATCATCTCTCTCCAGGAATCCAAACCCAGCAGACGAAATATTGACAAAAATGTTTTCAGATTATATTCTCATGACTAAATCGATATGTAGACGGCCAAACTCCTTAAAATGGAGTTTGGGATGGGAGTCATTTTGAAGGTCAAGCATTTTAAAATTAAAGAGCTAGCAAAGCTTTCTGATGTTATCTGGCACTCAGTCAGTCCATCCTCACCTCCTCCTCCCACCTCTTCCTCTCCTCCAACCTTGAGGAGTTGATTAGCGGAGGAGAGGAGACAGCTCCCACGGCACAGGAGCCCCCGGCCCATAAACCCACCACGGCACAGGGAGCAGGGCAAGCACTGTACCGAGGAGCTTGGGAGAGAAGAGGAGAGGAGATGAGAGGAGAGGAGAGGAGAGGAGAGGAGAGGAGAGGAGAGGAGAGGAGAGGAGAGGAGAGGAGAGGAGAGGAGAAAGGTAGCGGAGGAGAAAGGCCTCATTTTTTTACAGGGTGAATTAAACCCATAGCGGAACAAGTCATAAAACTAGGGAATAATGAATTCAATTATACGTTTTTACTGTTGAGGGGCTGGCTGGTGGGATGTGCTAAGTGGGCAGAGAAAGCGGGTGAAAACGGGCATATGACTATGGTGCCTGCTGTGCTGTGCGGAGAAGAGAGGGCTGTGTGTGGAAGTGAGGGCTGTGTGTGGCTGTGCTGTGCGGAGAAGAGAGGGCTGTGTGTGGCTGTGCTGTGCAGAGAAGAGAGGGCTGTGTGTGGCTGTGCTGTGCGGAGAAGAGAGGGCTGTGTGTGGCTATGCTGTGCGGAGAAGAGAGGGCTGTTTGTGGCTGTGCTGTGCGGAGAAGAGAGGGCTGTGTGTGGCTGTGCTGTGCAGAGAAGAGAGGGCTGTGTGTGGCTGTGCGGAGAAGAGAGGGCTGTGTGTGGCTGTGCTGTACGGAGCAGAGAGGGCTGTGTGTGGCTGTGCTGTACGGAGCAGAGAGGGCTGTGTGTGGCTGTGCTGTACGGAGCAGAGAGGGCTGTGTGTGGCTGTGCTGTACGGAGCAGAGAGGGCTGTGCGTGGCTGTGCTGTACGGAGCAGAGAGGGCTGTGTGTGGCTGTGCTGTACGGAGCAGAGAGGGCTGTGTGTGGCTGTGCTGTACGGAGCAGAGAGGGCTGTGCGTGGCTGTGCTGTGCGGAGAAGAGAGGGCTGTGTGTGGCTGTGCTGTACGGAGCAGAGAGGGTTGCGTGTGGCTGTGCTGTACGGAGCAGAGGGCTGTGTGTGGCTGTGCTGTGCGGAGCAGAGAGGGCTGTGTGTGGCTGTGCTGTGCGGAGCAGAGAGGGCTGTATGGCTGTGCTGTGCGTGCTGACTGCATGTTTTGTCTGCCTGCCCCTAGGAGCTGTTTAGACCTCGGCAGGGCCTTCATTAGGAAATGAATGACTCTTAATTGGCCTGGTGAATACACAGGGCGCTTGTTGATTAAAGGGGGCTGTAAACTCCTCTTCTTCTTGCACAAAAACACAAACACACTAATTAGACTGACTGACACACCAACACACACAGATGCAGAAAGAACTTTGCATGCATTCTTGTACACATGCAAAATAGGTATCAGCTGGCATGGCAAGGAAATGACAGACAGCTAAAGGGGTTGGACTCAAAGGGAGGGGATTTGTGGAGTCCTCTTCTCGTGTCCTAGCTTTAGCCCTGGCAGAGAGGATTCTCCTGGCTGGAACAGAGACACTGTCCAGTTATCACGGATTCTGCCCTTTCTCTCGCTCTCTCTCTCTCTCTCTCTCTCTCTCTCTCTCTCTCATTCTCCCACTTCTGGTGACAGTTCAATCAGCCTGTGAATATGGCGAATGACATGTACATATTTGATCTACAGGTTTTTCCATTTACCAAGAGATCTCTAAACTCCTTATTGGATTTTTCACTGGGGAATCTATTTACTCCCTCTTTGTTCCACAGATTCTTTATGCATCCTTAACACTGAGATAAGTGCTTTGATATCGTGTGTGTGTGTGTGTGTGTGTGTGTGTGTGTGTGTTTAAGCACGTTGTGTTTGTGCATTTTATGAGGGACTGTTAGTGAATGACTTTAACACTACTTATGTCAATGGTTTAGCAAATGAATCCAGAGTGATGGAGTGAGAAATGGTGTCAGCCAGACACACACAGACTGGCCTCATGTAGCCTCAGCACCACACTGCTCTACTGACCTAAAACTGATCTCTACAGCTCAGAGCTGAGTCTGAGGACAGAGGACAGAATGACACTGTCACCCCCGCCTCCCTTCTGTTCATCTCTCCTCTCCTCCCCCCGCCTCCCTTCTGTTAATCTCTCCTCTCCTCCCCCCGCCTCCCGTCTGTTCATCTCTCCTCTCCTCCCCCCGCCTCTCTTCTGTTCATCTCTCCTATCCTCCCCCCGCCTCTCATCTGTTTACCTCCCCTCTCCCCCCGCCTCTCCTCTGTTCACCTCCCCTCTCCCCTCCTCCCTTCTGTTCACCTCCTCTCTCCCCTGCCTCTCCTCTGCTTACCTCCCCTCTCCCCCCTGCCTCTCCTCTGCTTACCTCCCCTCTCCCCCACCTCTCCTCTGTTCACCTCCCCTCTCCCCCTCCTCCCCTTCTGTTCATCTCCCCTCTCTCCCCGCCTCTCCTCTGTTCACCTCCCCTCTCCCCCTCCTCCCCTTCTGTTCATCTCCCCTCTCTCCCCGCCTCTCCTCTGTTCACCTCCCCTCTCCCCCCACCTCTCTTCTGTTCACCTCCTTTCTCCCCCGCCTCTCCTCTGTTTACCTCCCCTCTCCCCATCTTCTGTTCACCTCTCCCCTCCACCCTCTCCCCCCTGAGTCAATGTGCATGGGTACCAGGTAGTAATGAGGCTATATACAGGGAGTACCAGTACTGACTCAATGTGCATGGGTACCAGGTAGTAATGAGGCTATATACAGGGAGTACCAGTACTGACTCAATGTGCATGGGTACCAGGTAGTAATGAGGCTATATACAGGGAGTACCAGTACTGACTCAATGTGCATGGGTACCAGGTAGTAATGAGGCTATATACAGGGAGTACCAGTACTGACTCAATGTGCATGGGTACCAGGTAGTAATGAGGCTATATATAGGGAGTACCAGTACTGAGTCAATGTGCATGAGTACCAGGTAGTAATGAGGCTATATACAGGGAGTACCAGTACTGAGTCAATGTGCATGAGTACCAGGTAGTAATGAGGCTATATACAGGGAGTACCAGTACTGAGTCAATGTGCATGGGTACCAGGTAGTAATGAGGTTATATACAGGGAGTACCAGTACTGAGTCAATGTGCATTGGTACCAGGTAGTAATGAGGCTATATAGAAGGAGTACCAGTACTGAGTCAATGTGCAGGGGTACCAGGTAGTAATGAGGCTATATACAGGGAGTACCAGTACTGAGTCAATGTGCATGGGTACCAGGTAGTAATGATGCTATATACAGGGAGTACCAGTACTGAGTCAATGTGCAGGGGTACGAAATACTTGAGGTAATATGTACAAGTAGGTAGGGGTAAAAGTGACAAGGCAATCAGAATAGATAATAAACTGTCATGTATTGTCATGTTGTGTCTTGTTTCTGTCCTTTCCCTTCACCCTGTCTCCCTCTGCTGGTCGTTATTAGGTTACCTTTTCTCCCCCTCTTTCCCCCAGCTGTTCCTTGTCTCCTCCTAACTACCTCGTCACCCCTTTTCCCACCTGTTCCCTTTTTCCCTCTGATTAGTCCTCTATATCTCTCTCTGTTTTTGTTCCTGTCTTTGTCGGATTCTCGTTTGTGTTACTCATGCCTGAACCAGACTATCGTCGTGTTTGCTGCAACCTTGTCCTGTCCTGTCGGAATCTGCCTGTTCATCTAACTTTGTCCTGTCCTGTCGGAATCTGCCTGTCCATCTGAGCCTACGTGTGTTTCGTCATTAAAGTAACTCTGTTTTGTTAATTCGCTTTTGGGTCCTCATTCACGCACCATAACAGAAGAATCCGACCAAGAATGGACCCAGCGACTTCGGATCCTCTCCACTCTGCCGTCGAGATCCAGGGAGCGATGCTAGGCAGACACGAGCAGGAATTGTCTGCTGCTCGACATGCCGTTGAGACCCTGGCCACCCAAGTCTCCAACCTCACAGAACAGGTTCACCATCTCCGCCTCGATCCACCGGCCACTTCCAGGGCTTTCGAATCTCCGGAGCCCAGAATCAATAACCCGCCGTGTTACTCTGGGGAGCCCACTGAATGCCGCTCGTTCCTCACCCAGTGTGATATTGTGTTTTCTCTCCAGCCCAACACTTACTCCAGGAGCACTGCTCGTGTCGCCTACGTCATATCTCTCCTTACTGGACGGGCTCGTGAGTGGGGCACGGCAATCTGGGAGGCAAGGGCTGAGTGTACTAACCAGTATCAGGACTTTAAGGAGGAGATGATACGGGTTTTTGATCGATCTGTTTTTGGGGAGGAGGCTTCCAGGGCCCTGTCTTCCCTATGTCAAGGTAATCGATCCATAACAGACTACTCTATTGAGTTTCGCACTCTTGCTGCCTCCAGTGGCTGGAACGAGCCGGCTTTGCTCGCTCGTTTTCTGGAGGGTCTCCGCGCAGAGGTAAAGGATGAGATTCTCTCCCGGGAGGTTCCTTCCAGCGTGGATTCCTTGATTGAACTCGCTATTCGCATTGAGCGACGGGTTGATCTTCGTCACCGAGCTCGTGGAAAGGAGCTCGCGTTCTCCGTTGCCCCCCTCTCCGCATCACTACCATCTTCCTCTGCCGGCTCGGGTGCTGAGCCTATGCAGCTGGGAGGTATCCGCATCTCGACTAAGGAGAGGGAACGGAGAATCACCAACCGCCTCTGTCTCTATTGCGGTTCTGCTGGTCATTTTGTCACTTCATGTCCAGTAAAAGCCAGAGCTCATCAGTAAGCGGAGGGCTACTGGTGAGCGCTACTACTCCTGTCTCTCCTTCAAGATCCTGCACTACCTTGTCGGTCCATCTACGCTGGACCGGTTCGTCAGCTTCCTGCAGTGCCTTAATAGACTCTGGGGCGGAGGGCTGTTTTATGGACGAGACCTGGGCTCGGGAACATGACATTCCTCTCAGACAGTTAAGGGAGCCCACGGCCTTGTTCGCCTTGGATGGTAGTCCTCTCCCCAGGATTCAGCGTGAGACGCTACCTTTAACCCTCACTGTCTCTGGTAATCATAGCGAAACCATTTCTTTTTTAATTTTTCGTTCACCTTTTACACCTGTTGTTTTGGGCCATCCCTGGCTAGTTTGTCATAATCCTTCTATTAATTGGTCTAGTAATTCTATCCTCTCCTGGAACGTCTCTTGTCATGTGAAATGTTTAATGTCTGCTATCCCTCCTGTTTCCTCTGTCTCTTCTTCACAGGAGGAGCCTGGTGATTTGACAGGGGTGCCGGAGGAATATCACGATCTGCGCACGGTGTTCAGTCGGTCCAGGGCCACCTCTCTTCCTCCACACCGGTCGTATGATTGTAGTATTGATCTCCTTCCGGGAACCACTCCCCCCCGGGGTAGACTATACTCTCTGTCGGCTCCCGAACGTAAGGCTCTCGAAGATTATTTGTCTGTAGCTCTTGCCGCCGGTACCATAGTCCCCTCCTCCTCTCCCGCCGGAGCAGGGTTTTTTTTTGTTAAGAAGAAGGACGGGTCCCTGCGCCCCTGCATAGATTATCGAGGGCTGAATGACATAACAGTGAAGAATCGTTATCCGCTTCCTCTTATGTCTTCAGCCTTCGAGATCCTGCAGGGAGCCAGGTTTTTCACTAAGTTGGACCTTCGTAACGCTTACCATCTCGTGCGCATCAGGGAGGGGGACGAGTGGAAGACGGCGTTTAACACTCCGTTAGGGCACTTTGAATACCGGGTTCTTCCTTTCGGCCTCGCTAACGCTCCAGCTGTCTTTCAGGCATTAGTCAATGATGTCCTGAGAGACATGCTGAACATCTTTGTTTTCGTTTACCTTGACGATATCCTGATTTTTTCACCGTCACTCCAGATTCATGTTCAGCACGTTCGACGTGTCCTCCAGCGCCTTTTAGAGAATTGTCTTTTTGTGAAGGCTGAGAAGTGCACTTTTCATGCCTCCTCCGTCACATTTCTCGGTTCTGTTATTTCCGCTGAAGGCATTAAGATGGATCCCGCTAAGGTCCAGGCTGTCATTGATTGGCCCGTCCCTAAGTCACGCGTCGAGCTGCAGCGCTTTCTCGGCTTCGCGAACTTCTATCGTCGTTTCATCCGTAATTTCGGTCAGGTGGCAGCTCCTCTCACAGCCCTTACTTCTGTCAAGACGTGCTTTAAGTGGTCCGTTTCCGCCCAGGGAGCTTTTGATCTCCTCAAGAATCGTTTTACATCCGCTCCTATCCTTGTTACACCTGACGTCTCTAGACAGTTCGTGGTCGAGGTTGACGCGTCAGAGGTGGGCGTGGGAGCCATTCTTTCTCAGCGCTCCCTCTCTGACGACAAGGTCCACCCTTGCGCGTATTTTTCTCATCGCCTGTCGCCGTCGGAACGTAACTATGATGTGGGAAACCGCGAACTGCTCGCCATCCGCTTAGCCCTAGGCGAATGGCGACAGTGGTTGGAGGGGGCGACCGTTCCTTTTGTCGTTTGGACTGACCATAGGAACCTTGAGTACATCCGTTCTGCCAAACGACTTAATGCGCGTCAGGCGCGCTGGGCGCTGTTTTTCGCTCGTTTCGAGTTCGTGATTTCTTATCGTCCGGGCTCTAAGAACACCAAGCCTGATGCTTTATCTCGTCTCTTCAGTTCTTCAGTAGCCTCCACTGACCCCGAGGGGATTCTCCCTGAGGGGCGTGTTGTCGGGTTGACTGTCTGGGGAATTGAGAGGCAGGTAAAGCAAGCACTCACTCAAACTCCGTCGCCGCGCGCTTGTCCCAGGAACCTTCTTTTCGTTCCCGTTCCTACTCGTCTGGCCGTTCTTCAGTGGGCTCACTCTGCCAAGTTAGCCGGCCACCCTGGCGTTCGGGGTACGCTTGCTTCCATTCGCCAGCGTTTTTGGTGGCCCACCCGGGAGCATGACACGCGTCGCTTCGTGGCTGCTTGTTCGGTCTGCGCGCAGACTAAGTCCGGTAACTCCCCTCCTGCCGGCCGTCTCAGGCCGCTTCCCATTCCCTCTCGACCGTGGTCTCACATCGCCTTAGATTTTGTCACCGGACTGCCTTCGTCAGCGGGGAAGACTGTTATTCTTACGGTTGTCGACAGGTTCTCTAAGGCGGCTCATTTTATTCCCCTTGCTAAGCTTCCTTCTGCTAAAGAGACGGCACAAATCATCATCGAGAATGTTTTCAGAATTCATGGCCTTCCGTCAGACGTCGTTTCGGACAGAGGTCCGCAATTCACGTCTCAATTTTGGAGGGAGTTTTGCCGTTTGATTGGGGCTTCCGTCAGTCTCTCTTCCGGCTTTCACCCCCAGTCTAACGGTCAAGCAGAACGGGCCAATCAGACTATTGGTCGCATCTTACGCAGTCTTTCTTTTCGCAACCCTGCGTCTTGGTCAGAACAGCTCCCCTGGGCAGAATACGCCCACAACTCGCTTCCTTCGTCTGCGACCGGGCTATCTCCTTTTCAGAGTAGCCTCGGGTACCAGCCTCCGCTGTTCTCATCTCAGTTCGCCGAGTCCAGCGTTCCCTCCGCTCAGGCTTTTGTCCAACGTTGCGAGCGCACCTGGAAGAGGGTCAGGTCTGCACTTTGCCGTTATAGGGCGCAGACTGTGAGGGCTGCTAATAAGCGTAGAACTAAGAGTCCTAGATATTGTCGCGGTCAGAGAGTTTGGCTCTCCACTCAGAACCTTCCCCTTAAGACCGCTTCTCGCAAGTTGACCCCGCGGTTCATTGGTCCGTTCCGTATTTCCCAGATCATCAATCCTGTCGCAGTTCGACTTCTTCTTCCGCGATATCTTCGTCGCGTCCACCCGGTCTTCCATGTCTCCTGTGTCAAGCCCGTTCTTCGCGCCCCCGCTCGTCTTCCCCCCCCCCCCCCCCCCCATCCTTGTCGAGGGCACACCCATCTACAGGGTCCGTAGGATTTTGGACATGCGTCCTCGGGGCCGTGGTCATCAGTACCTAGTAGATTGGGAGGGGTACGGTCCTGAGGAGAGGAGTTGGGTTCCCTCTCGGGACGTGCTGGACCGTGCGCTGATCGATGATTTCCTCCGTTGCCGCCAGGTTTCCTCCTCGAGTGCGCCAGGAGGCGCTCGGTGAGTGGGGGGGTACTGTCATGTATTGTCATGTTGTGTCTTGTTTCTGTCCTTTCCCTTCACCCTGTCTCCCTCTGCTGGTCGTTATTAGGTTACCTTTTCTCCCCCTCTTTCCCCCAGCTGTTCCTTGTCTCCTCCTAACTTCCTCGTCACCCCTTTTCCCACCTGTTCCCTTTTTCCCTCTGATTAGTCCTCTATATCTCTCTCTGTTTTTGTTCCTGTCTTTGTCGGATTCTCGTTTGTGTTACTCATGCCTGAACCAGACTATCGTCGTGTTTGCTGCAACCTTGTCCTGTCCTGTCGGAATCTGCCTGTTCATCTAACTTTGTCCTGTCCTGTCGGAATCTGCCTGTCCATCTGAGCCTACGTGTGTTTCGTCATTAAAGTAACTCTGTTTTGTTAATTCGCTTTTGGGTCCTCATTCACGCACCATAACAATAAACAGAGTAGCAGCAGCACATGTGGAGAATGTGAAAGTGTGTGCATGTGTGTGAGTGTGGAGTCAATATGCATGTCTGTGTGTGTGTATGTAATGTGTAGTGCTGAGCGATTAACTGAAAATTCAGATACAGTTGAAGTCGGAAGTTTATATACACCATAACCAAATACATTTAAACTCAGTTTTCACATTTCCTGACATTTAATCCTAGTAAAAATTCCCTGTCTTAGGTCAATTGGGGTCACCACTTTATTTTAAGAATGTGAAATGTCAGAATAATAGTAGAGAGAATTATTTATTTCAAACTTTATTTCTTTCATCACATTCCCAGTGGGTCACAAGTTTACATACACTCAATTAGTATTTGGTAGCATTGCCTTTAAATTGTTTAACTTGGGTCAACTTCCACAACCTTCCCACAAAAAGTTGGGTGAATTTTGGCCCATTCCTCCTGACAGAGCTGGTGTAACTGAATCAGGTCTGTAGGCCTCCTTGCTCGTACACGCTTTTTCAGTTCTGCCCACAAATGTTCAATGGGATTGAGGTCAGGGCTTTGTGATGGCCACTGCAATACCTTGAATTTGTTGTCCTTAAGCCATTTTGACACAACTTTGGAAGTATGCTTGGGGGTCATTGTCCATTTGGAAGACCCATTTGCGACCAAGCTTTAACTTCCTGACTGATGTCTTAAGATGTTGCTTCAATATATCCACATCATTGTTCTTCCTCACGATGCCATCTATTTTGTGAAGTGGACCAGTCCCTCCTGCAGCAAAGCACCCCCACAACATGATGCTGGCACCCCCGTGCTTCACGGTTGGGATGGTGTTCTTCGGCTTGCAAGTGTCCCCCTTTTTCATCCAAACATAACAATGGTCAATATGGCCAAACAGTCCTATTTTTCTTTCATCAGACCAGAGGACATTTCTCCAAAAAGTACGATCTTTGTCCCCATGTGCAGTTGCAAACCGTAGTCTGGCTTTTTTAATGGCGGTTTTGGAGCAGTGGCTTCTTCCTTGCCGAGCGGCCTTTCAGGTTATGTCGATATAGGACTTGTTTTACTATGGATATAGATACTTTTGTACCTGTTTCCTCCAGCATCTTCACAAGGTCCTTTGCTGTTGTTCTGGGATTGATTTGCACTTTTCGCACCAAAGTACGTTCATCTCTAAGAGACAGAACGTGTCTCCTTTCTGAGCAGTATGACGGCTGTGTGGTCCCATGGTGTTTATACTTGCACACTATTGTTTGTACAGATAAACGTGGTACCTTAGGCATTTGGAAATTGCTCCCAAGGGTGAACCAGACTTGTGGAGGTCTACAATGTTTTTCTGATTTCTTTTGATTTTCCCATGATGTCAAGCAAAGAGGCACTGAGTTTGAAGGAAGGCCTTGAAATACATCCACAGGTACGCCTCCAATCGACTCAAATGATGTCAATTAGCCTATCAGAAGCTTCTAAAGCCATGACATAATTTTCTGTTTAAAGAAACAGTCAACTTAGTGTATGTAAACTTCTGTCCCACTGGAATTGTGATACAGTGAATTATAAGTGAAATAATCTGTCTGTAAACCATTGTTGGAAAAATTACTTGTGTCATGCACAAAGTAGATGTCCTAACCGACTTGCCAAAACTATAGTTTGTTAACAAGACATTTGTGGAATGGTTGAAGAACGAGTTTTAATGACTCCAACGTAAGTGTATGCAAACTTCCGACTTCAACTGTATTTGACATTTTTTGATCAACTAATTGACCTACGTCGGTTCAATTATTTGAATTCCAATTTGTTAATTTTTTTTCTCGGATAGTGCAACGCACAGTTTCTCTTGAGATAAATCAGACCAAGCCTGAACAGTGCAATGTAGTAGGGAGTTGTAGTTTCCAACACGCCAATATTTAACATTTAATGTCGCAGACAATTACATTGATGGAATCTACAATTTATCTGCACTATTAAAGCTGATCTGCCCCTAAATAAAAAAAAGAATAATAATAATAACATTAAATAAAATACAATGACCGTAATCCATTGCGCGCTTACTTGTCCTGTCTGTGTGGCGCAGACACTGAGGCGGACAGAAAAGAGATGGAGAGCAGCTTCTTCGTGAAGTATCTACCTGAAAATACATGATCTAAGTGATTGATAGTTGGTATTCAGCAGTCATAAAAGTATGCCTTGTTTACTTTAAAGAACTACTCAAATATTTTCCTCATAAAACATCTCCCTCAGACAGTAAAGGAAGCAGCTATAGCGAGTTGAAATGATGACTTGGAATGAAATAATAAAGACATCAAATACGCCTAAAACAAATGTAGTATACACTACAAATGAAATATTTTTTAAAAGTAAAGTAATGTGAATACATTGTGGTAATATGTGTAATGCGCAGTCACTACCACTACCAGCATTCAACCGACATAATGCATAGTGTATTTAATGTTCCCCAAAAATTGTGAAACCAAAATCAATCAGTCCAGTGAGTTTGCATAGAGTCAGCGTATGAGTGTCAATACAATAGTCAGGGTAGCCATTTGATTAACTTGGGGGTAGAAGCTGTTCATGTTCCTTTTGGTCCAAGAATTGGCGCTCCGGTACCGCTTGCCGTGCGGTAGAAGAGTGAACAGTCTATGGCTTGGGTGGCTGGGTTCTTTGACAATTTTCTGGGCCTTCCTCTGACACCGCCTGGTATAGAGGTCCTGGACGGCAGGGAGCTCGGCCCCAGTGATGTACTGGGCCATCTACATCACCCTCTGTAGCGCCTTGAGATTGAGGGCGCGGTGGAGTGGCCATACCAACCGGTGATGCAGCCAGTCAAGATGCTCTCAATGCTGCAGCTGTAGAACTCTTTGAGGATCTGAGGGGCCATACCAAATTTTTTCAGCCTCCTGAAGGGGAAGAGGCGCTGTCGCGCCTTCTTTACGACTGTGCTGGTGTGAGAGGACCATGTTAAGTCCTTAGTTTTGTGGACAAAGAGGAACTTGAAGCTCTCGACCTGCACCACTACAGCCCCAGCTCCATTGATTTGCAGACATTGAGGGAGAAGTTGTTGTCCCTGCACCACACTGCCAGGTCTCTGACCTCCTCCCTGTAGGCTGTCTCATCATCATCAATGATCAGGCCTACCACCTTCGTGTCGTCAGCAAACTAGATGATGGTGTTGGAGTCGTGCGTGGCCACACAATCGTAGGTGAACAGGGAGTATAGGAGGGATTAAGCATACACCCCCGAGGGACCCCCGTGTTGAGGGTCAGTGTGGCAGATGTGTTGTTACCCTCATCCCCTGCGGGCAGCCCTTCAGAAAGTCCAGGATCCAGTTGCAGAGGGAAGTGTTCGGTCCCAGGGTTCCAACCTTGTGGATGAGCTTGGAGAGGATTATGGTTTTGAACACTGAGATGTAGTCAATGAACAGCATTCTCACAGGTATTACTCTTGTCCAGGGGGAGAGACGAGTGTGGAATGCAATAGAGATTGCATCATCTGTGAATCTGTTGGGGCAGTATGTGAATTGGAGTGGGTCCAGGATGACTGGGATGATGGTGTGGACGTGAGCCATGATGTGAGCCATGTCTTTCAAAGTATTTCATGGTTACAGATGTGAGTGCTACGGAAGGATAGTCATTTAGGCAGGTTACCTTTGAGTTCTTAGGATCAGGGACAACGGTGGTCTGCTTGAAATATCTTGGTATTACAGACTGGGACAAGGAAATGTTGAAAATGTCCGTGAAGACACTTGCCAGCTGGTCTGCGCATGTTCTGTGAATGTGCCCTGTTATTCCGTCTGGCCCAGCGGCCTTGGAAATGTTAACCTGTTTAAAAGTCTTACATCGGTGACGGAGAGCGAGATCACACAGTCATCCAGAACAACAGGGACTCTCATGCCTGGCTCGGTATTGTTTGCCTCGAACCGAGCACAGAAGGCATTCAGCTCATCTGGGAAGTTTGCATCACTGGGAAATTCACAGCTGGCTTTCCCTTTGTAATCTGTAATAGTCTGAAAATCCTGCCACATCCAACTAGCGTCGGAGCCGGTGTAGTAGGATTCTAGCTTATTCCTATATTGACCTTTTCTATGATTGATGGCTCGTCGGAGGTCGTAGTAGGATGTTTTATAAGTATACATGTCCATGTCCCATTCCTTGAAAGCAGTAGCTCTAGCCTTTTGCCCAGCGCTGATACTTCCTGTAATCCATGACTTTTGGTTAGGGTACGTACGTACAGTCACTGTGTGGACGAAGTCATTGATGCACTTATTGATGAAACCTGTGACTGAGGTGGTGAACTCCTCAATGTTATCGGATGAATCCCTAAACATATTCCAGTGCTAGCAAAGCAGGCTTGTAGCTGAGCATCCGCTTCGTTGGACCACTTCGGACCACAGTAAAAGTGATCCAGAGTGTTAGCGCCTCTTGTGGTGCAGCAGATGTGTTGGTAAAAGTGGGGTCAAACGCATTTTAGTCCCTCACGTTAAAGTCTCCGCCCACTAGAAACACTGCCTCTGGGTTAGCGTTTTTGTGTTTGTTTATGGTCCCGTACTGCTTGTTGAGTGCCTGCTTAGTGCCATTCTAATTTTGCGGTGGGATGTACACAGCAGTGATTGATTACAGATGAAAGCTCTCTTGGTAGATAAAAACATCTGCAATTTACCATGAGGCATTCTAGTTCAGATGAACAAAAGCTGGAGAAAAGCTGTGCACCAGTTTGGTTTTGCCCGAGTCTGCTGTTCGGCCGCGACGAAGCCACGAAGAAACCCTTGAGTATTATGTCCATATCACCCGTCAGCAACGTTTTATTACAGGTTTTCACGTCATGTTGGTAGGAAATTCTCACACGTTGGTAGGAAACTCTCACACATTGATAGGAAACTCTCACACATTGATAGGAAACTCTCACACATTGATAGGAAACTCTCACACATTGATAGGAAACTCTCACACATTGATAGGAAACTCTCACACATTGATAGGAAACTCTCACACATTGATAGGAAACTCTCACACATTGATAGGAAACTCTCACACGTTGGTAGGAAACTCTCACACATTGATAGGAAACTCTCACACATTGATAGGAAACTCTCACACATTGATAGGAAACTCTCACACATTGATAGGAAACTCTCACACATTGATAGGAAACTCTCACACATTGATAGGAAACTCTCACACATTGATAGGAAACTCTCACACGTTGGTAGGAAACTCTCACACATTGATAGGAAACTCTCACACATTGATAGGAAACTCTCACACGTTGGTAGGAAACTCTCACACATTGATAGGAAACTCTCACACATTGATAGGAAACTCTCACACATTGATAGGAAACTCTCACACATTGATAGGAAACTCTCACACATTGATAGGAAACTCTCACACATTGATAGGAAACTCTCACACATTGATAGGAAACTCTCACACGTTGGTAGGAAACTCTCACACATTGATAGGAAACTCTCACACATTGATAGGAAACTCTCACACATTGATAGGAAACTCTCACACATTGATAGGAAACTCTCACACATTGATAGGAAACTCTCACACGTTGGTAGGAAACTCTCACACATTGATAGGAAACTCTCACACATTGATAGGAAACTCTCACACATTGATAGGAAACTCTCACACATTGATAGGAAACTCTCACACATTGATAGGAAACTCTCACACATTGATAGGAAACTCTCACACGTTGGTAGGAAACTCTCACACATTGATAGGAAACTCTCACACATTGATAGGAAACTCTCACACGTTGGTAGGAAACTCTCACACATTGATAGGAAACTCTCACACGTTGGTAGGAAACTCTCACACGTTGGTAGGAAACTCTCACACATTGATAGGAAACTCTCACACGTTGGTAGGAAATTCTCACACATTGGTAGGAAACTCTCACACATTGATAGGAAACTCTCACACGTTGGTAGGAAATTCTCACACATTGGTAGGAAACTCTCACACGTTGGTAGGAAACTCTCACACATTGGTAGGAAACTCTCACTCATTGATAGGAAACTCTCACACATTGGTAGGAAACTCTCACACATTGGTAGGAAACTCTCACTCATTGATAGGAAACTCTCACACGTTGGTAGGAAACGCTCACACAGAGCTCATCCATCTTGTTCTCAAGTGACTGGACAGTAGATCAAAAGTAGTTGGCATCATAGGTGATAATGGTGTGAGCTTTCTGTACAAACAAAATAAGGATAAACATGAAAAAATGTACTAAAGAGCAAAATAGCTATGTTGGGTTGGAGTACGTAAGATGTCCATCATCTCCATCAGCGGCATCTTCCTGTCCTCTCCCCTCCTTGTTTCCTCTGCTCTCCTGTCCTCTGCTCCCCAACCCCCGATGCCACTCATCCACTGCCAGCCTGCCAATTAAAAGGCTGATTAAAACCGACAAAGTGTCTCCAAATGAAGAAAGAGCTGGTGGAGGTCTTTACTGCTGAAGCCTGTCAATTATACAGCTAGAGGGGATCGGAGAGCGGGAGGTGAGGAAGGAAGGGGGCAGGCAATACCATGCAGGGTAGGAGAGAAGGAGACAACATGGTTGAATGATACTCTACTGTGTGAAATGTGCAGGACCATAATGGCCCTTTTGCTGGGAAAGCAACAAAAGACACACAGACTGAACTTTAGTGAGAGACAGTTGCCCCAGTAGGCTCATGAAGAAGGGCTTATGTCTGGGTCGACGGTCCCCAAACTGGCCTGAAATACATGAGGGCAGGAAGGGAGGAACAGAACGATGACAGAGATAGAGACAAAGAGAGGAGAAGAAACCCTGGCTGCTGTGTAACCTTCCCTATTAGACTGTCCCCTCTCTCCGCTCATCTCGTCTTTCTCGCCACCTCTCATTGCATGTCAGTACTGTAAGTCAGAAAAGTCCCAAAGTGATGGGCTCAATAGCAAAGCACTCAATCCCACATAAAGCACCCGCGGTGCACATCAGCAGCTAAAATATGATGGGCTTCAGGAGCTCATAAATCTTGTTTTTGCGGGACGACGATGAGAGGAGATGGGAGGAGGCCCAGTCTCTCTCTCCAGCATCGTTACTGCTGCTTTCCTCCCTCCCCAAGGCCCATTCCTACTCCATTTAAGCTAAATGTCAACTTTTCAACACCATTTCTCTTTGAGTTCCCATAGTTGCCATTTGTTTTAACACGAAGAGAGAAAAATGAGAAAATAAGTCAACAGGAAGACCTATTCAAAGAGTGTGTTGTCAGACTCAGGGGCTTTCCAAGGGCTGAGTGGAGGGTAGGAGCAGTTTGTCCTTTTGGTAAAAAAGTGCAGTAACCAAGTAACCAGAGAGATAAAATAGATCCCAGATGCCTGACGAGCCACTACTTGTTCTGGAGCCAATAATGGGAGTCGTAAAAATAGCTACTTGCTTATAAGAATGTACCTGCAAAGAACAATGACACAAAGAACAGCTGAATTCTAACATTGTAATAAGACTATATTAATTATATGTTTTGTAATATACATATTATTTGTGATATTTGTATCATTAAGAAGTTAATAATATTATTTCAGTTAAATCGGAATGGTTTTTCTACTCCTTGAGATTCCAAACGCATGTGAGGTTCTCTGGTCAAGGCACAATCCAGATGGTAGTGGATTAAGAAATAAAACTAATTCTAGGTTGGTGGGCAAAGGTTGTGTGGAGAGACAGCACCTTTGGGACTTCCCCAAACGTTTCTGTCAGTGTCTGGTGGAGTAAATACCTTCCTTCAGGCGCCAACCAAGTCTCTGACCAACATAGTGGTTAGTGATGCAGTGGAAATCAGCAGGTTTGGGCTAAGTGAAAACACACCATTCAACAACTCCTGCTCAATAAAACCTGATACAGATAGCTGAGCATCCGTTTCATTTATTCATGTTCTCTGCTATTTTAGTAATTGACACCACCTCTCTTTAAGGCTGGTCTGTTGCTGTTCTGCAGTGGGAGGAGAGTGTGTGTGTGTGTGTGTGTGTGTGTGTGTGTGTGTGTGTGTGTGTGTGTGTGTATGTGTGTGTGTGTGTGTGTGTGTGTGTGTGTGTGTGTGTGAAAGAGAGAGAGAGAGAGAGAGAAAGGGGAATGTGAGGGGAGAAAACAGCCTGCATGCCTCATAAAACAGAGTCCCATAGAAGAGCCATTTCCTGTGTGCTGTGCATTGTGTGTGTGTGTGTGTGTGTGTGTGTGTGTGTGTGTGTGTGTGTGTGTGTGTGTGTGTGTGTGTGTGTGTGTGTGGGTGTGTGTGTGTGTGTGTGTGTGTGTGTGTGTGCATTGTGCCTACACACACATCCATCTAGCTAGCAGATATACAACAGGCTGAGTGAGGTGGTAGTAAAGCCTACACACTGACCATCTGGACATAGAGCCTCCTGAAACACACTGACTGACTTCAATCTCCCCCTGTGTCTATCTCTCTTTCTCCTCTAGCGGCACAGAGAAAGGGATAAATAGAGAAAGAGAATGATTGAGAGAAAGTGAGTCAAAGAGAAAGATATCCAGGAGAGAGAGAGAGAGAGAGAGAGTCAGAGATCGAGAGAGAAAGGGCACAATTTTTCAAACAAAGTCTCAGTCCGTGGGGGCATGCATTAAACATAGTGTGAGACAGAGCTCACCCTTTCTACTCTATTGGCTTATTCAGTGGGGAGGAAACCGGTGTTAATATTTCATGGGCCAGCCAAAAGAATGAAGAGGTGTACACTCATGGGACAGGACGGACAGGAGAGTCCTGCGTCGTCGCCCACCTGCCCCCATCCTCCCAGGAGTGAGGCTTCAGATGTGGCCAGGGGTGTGTGTGTGTGTGTGTGTGTGTGTGTGTGTGTGTGTGTGTGTGTGTGTGTGTGTGTGTGTGTGTGTGTGTGTGTGTGTGTGTTTCCCTCTCTCCCCAGTGCGCAGGCAGTCGGTGACAA
The DNA here is from genome assembly GCF_013265735.2 of Oncorhynchus mykiss. Classification (NCBI taxonomy): domain Eukaryota; kingdom Metazoa; phylum Chordata; class Actinopteri; order Salmoniformes; family Salmonidae; genus Oncorhynchus; species Oncorhynchus mykiss. The sequence continues at coordinate 57,715,019 of NC_048573.1, read as the reverse complement.
TATGAACTGACAGCAGCGTAGCGAGGCTCACTGGACAACACACACCATCATTCAGTCCATTAGGTTAGGCTGAGCCGCCAGTCCCTCAACTGATGAGGCCGAGAGGAGAAGAGAAGGGACCATATTCATCATCACTGCCCCTCTGATATGGGACACCTGTCCACATCCAGCCTCACGATCAGCAATACCAAACTCCTCCAAAATAATTGAGTTCGACTCCAGAGAGGCAACCACTGTAGTCGGGACATGTTGGGGAGCGAAGCTGCACTGCTTCCTTTAGCTTGGGACTTTTGTTATTTCTTACTTTAAAAGGAGTCACTATCTGCACTGTGAGTGTGGTACCAGGAAAACAACCTCTTCCTCAACGTCACTAAGACCAGGGAGCTGATCGTGTTCTACAGGAAACAGGGGGGCGAGGATGCCCCCATCCACATAGATGAGGCTAAAGTGGGGTGGGTCGAGAGCTTCAAGTTCCTCTGTGTCCAAATCACTAAGGACTTAAAATGGTCCACACCCAAGCAAACAGTCATGAAGAAGGCGCAACAGCACCTCTTCCCCGTCAGAAGGTTATCCAGCTGTCCCATTGAGAGCATCTTGACTGGTTCCAGCACTGCTTGGTACGGCAACAGCACCACCCTCAATCGCATGGCGCTACAGAGGGTTGTGCTGACAGCCCAGTACATCACTGGGGTCGAGCTCCCTGCCGTCCAGGACCTCAATATCAGGGGGTGTGAAAGGAAAGCACATAAAATTCTGAATGACTCCATCCACCCAAGCCATAGACTGTTGTCTCTGCTTCAGCATGGCAAGCGGTATCAGATCAACAAGTCTGACACCAACAGGCTACTGTATCCCCATGCTATAAGACTGCTAAGAAGCTAACAAAATGGCTAAAGGGATTATCTTCATTGACCGTTCTATTATAATTTTTTTAAATGACTGACTCTATGCACACTCACATGCTCACGCTATACACACTACATTCATACTGACTCTATGCACACTCACATGCTCACACTATACACACTACATTCATACTGACTCTATGCACACTCACATGCTCACGCTATACACACTACATTCATACTGACTCTATGCACACTCACATGCTCACGCTATACACACTACATTCATACTGACTCTATGCACACTCACATGCTCACGCTATACACACTACATTCATACTGACTCTATGCACACTCACATGCTCACGCTATACACACTACATTCTCACAGACACTCACACTGACACAACATCATACATACACTTCATCTGCTCACATACAACACGCACACACACTGGCATACAATCATAATTTACAGTGTCGCTACTCTGTTTGTCATATATCCTGATGCCTAATCACCTCTACCAGTCCAGTACCTCTGTACACTGTAAATATGGTATTGGCACTGATCCTGTATATAGTTACTGACCCTGGTACTGATCCTGTACATAGTTACTGATCCTGGCACTGATCCTGTATATAGTTACTGACCCTGGTACTGATCCTGTACATAGTTACTGATCCTGGCACTGATCCTGTATATAGCTTACTGATCCTGTAACTGATCCTGTATATAGTTACTGACCCTGAAACTGATCCTGTATATAGTTACTGACCCTGAAACTAATCCTGTATATAGTTACTGACCCTGAAACTAATCCTGTATATAGTTATTGACCCTGAAACTAATCCTGTATATAGTTACTGACCCTGAAACTAATCCTGTAAATAGCTTACTGTCCCTGAAACTGATCCTGTATATAGCTTACTGACCCTGAAACTGATCCTGTATATAGCTTACTGACCCTGAAACTGATCCTGTATATAGCTTACTGTCCCTGAAACTAATCCTGTATATAGTTACTGACCCTGAAACTGATCCTGTATATAGCTTACTGACCCTGAAACTGATCCTGTATATAGCTTACTGTCCCTGAAACTAATCCTGTATATAGTTACTGACCCTGTAACTGATCCTGTATATAGCTACTGACCCTGAAACTGATCCTGTATATAGTTACTGACCCTGAAACTGATCCTGTATATAGTTACTGACCCTGAAACTGATCCTGTATATAGCTACAGACCCTGAAACTAATCCTGTATATAGTTTACTGACCCTGAAACTGATCCTGTATATAGCTTACTGACCCTGAAACTATTTCTGTATATAGCTTACTGACCCTGAAACTGATCCTGTATATAGCTACTGACCCTGAAACTAATCCTGTATATAGCTTACTGACCCTGAAACTAATCCTGTATATAGCTTACTGTCCCTGAAACTGATCCTGTATATAGCTTGCTGAACATGAAACTGATCCTGTATATAGCTACTGACCTTGAAACTGATCCTGTATATAGCTTACTGACCCTGAAACTAATCCTGTATATAGCTACTGACCTTGAAACTGATCCTGTATATAGCTACTGATCCTGGCACTGATCCTGTATATAGCTTACTGACCCTGTAACTGATCCTGTATATAGTTACTGACCCTGAAACTGATCCTGTATATAGTTACTGACCCTGAAACTAATCCTGTATATAGCTACAGACCCTGAAACTGATCCTGTATATAGCTACTGATCCTGGCACTGATCCTGTATATAGCTTACTGACCCTGTAACTGATCCTGTATATAGCTTACTGACCCTGTAACTGATCCTGTATATAGTTACTGACCCTGAAACTGATCCTGTATATAGCTTACTGACCCTGAAACTGATCCTGTATATAGTTACTGACCCTGAAACTAATCCTGTATATAGTTACTGACCCTGAAACTAATCCTGTATATAGTTATTGACCCTGAAACTAATCCTGTATATAGTTACTGAACCTGAAACTAATCCTGTAAATAGCTTACTGTCCCTGAAACTGATCCTGTATATAGCTTACTGACCCTGAAACTAATCCTGTATATAGTTACTGACCCTGAAACTGATCCTGTATATAGTTACTGATCCTGGACCTGATCCTGTATATAGCTTACTGACCCTGAAACTAATCCTGTATATAGCTACTGACCTTGAAACTGATCCTGTATATAGTTACTGACACTGGACCTGATCCTGTATATAGCTTACTGACCCTGAACCTAATCGTGTATATAGCTTACTGTCCCTGAAACTGATCCTGTATATAGATACTGACCCTGGAACTGATCCTGTATATAGCTTACTGACCCTGAAACTAATCCTGTATATAGCTTACTGACCCTGAAACTAATCCTGTATATAGCTTACTGTCCCTGAAACTGATCCTGTATATAGCTTACTGACCCTGAAACTGATCCTGTATATAGTTACTGATCCTGTATATAGTTACTGACCCTGAAGCTGATCCTGTATGTAGTTACTGACCCTGAAACTAATCCTGTATATAGCTTACTGACCCTGAAACTGATCCTGTATATAGCTTACTGACCCTGAAACTGATCCTGTATATAGCTTACTTACTTCTCCTGTTCTTATTTCTATTTCTCGTGTTTTTGTTCTACTTTAATTTCTTTTATAGTACTACTGATATTGATTACTGCATTGTTGGAAAGAGCTTGAAAGAAAGCCATTTCCCTGTACTTGTGCACGTGACAATAAAACTTGAAACTAGACACTACACTTTCCTTTTAGGACAATCAAGTAGCAAAGCTTTAATGGCCAGCTGTAAGATGCTGCCATATAAAAGGACCATCCTACGCTGGCACCTCTCAAGCCTCAGCTTCTATAAATTGAGAGAAAAAGGGCGGAGCAGAGAGAGCAGTTAACAACAGTAGTGGGCAGCTAGTAGGGAACAGCAGCTCTAAGAGACACTGACTAGATCCCCAGAGAGCTGCAGACAGTGCTGGGCTGCGACCTCAAAAAGCACCCTATTCCCCTCATAGTGCACTACTTTTGACTAGGGCCCCTTGGGATGCCGTGCCAGAGTGAGGAGGCAGGAGGAGCAGGAGGACAGTCCTTTGTTGCAGTAGGAGTCTTGGGCTGCTGAATTCCCTGCTTCAGCGATTCTTCATGGGGACAGCTCCCGAGGGGTGCCAGACTCCTCTCCTCTCTCTCCCAGGGCTCCCCACTGTGACCGACGTCCACCTTCTGTTCTTCTGTGGTGAAGGAGAGCTTCGTTAGGGGAAAATGGGCCACTATCTGACCCATTTCACTGACTCACTCAAACTGCTTAAACCCAACTGTCCTAAAAGCCTTCAGTTGATGGGAAGAGGTCAGGCATAGAATCCTCTGGGCTGGTGTGGCGAGCACACTCTTGGGAGTACACAAGATGGAGTTAGTGTGGTGTTGTGTAGATTATGGTTGATGGACAGAAAATGAAGATGTCAACAAACACACACAAGCACATACACGTTTAGTAGTTCTACTAAGCATAGCCCTATTAAATTTGTGTCATAAGAGTTGTGTACCAGCTTAGTCACCAGAGGGCCTGTCTGATCTGTCCTACCATGCGTCCTATTCAGTCACTGACTGCACTGCCCTGTGTTATCAGTATCAGCCAGGTCAACCTGCACAGCCACCTTGAGGATGTATTTTCATCATGTGGATGAAAAAGACTAGGAAGGAGAGGATGAGAAGGGGGAGGACGAGGAAGAGGAAAATTGGGAATGGGGGGAGAGGAGAAAGAGGGGTACTAAGAGGAAGTACTAAGAGGAAGTACTCTGATGAGAAGCCTTGCTCCCAGCATAACCCACAGAACAATCCAGGGATTACAGACAGGTTCTCACCTGGAACCATAAGAGGTTGCTGAAAATGTTTTCATAAACCCATCAAATTCATCAAGGGACTTTTATTTTACTGCCCCCATAAAGCTTGGCGTGATCAATAGAGCCTGTGGTCAGAGAGCCATAAAGCTGTTGGGCTGAGGTGGGATTGGGTAAGGACTGGCTTCAGGGTAATCACCCTCCTCTGGAGAGTCCTCGACACCTGGTGGGAGCACCATACTCATATACCTTGTATACCAAGACGTTTTCACGACAACTTTACCTTGCCACCATTTATTTGCTTTTCGGCAACAAAGCCTGTACTTGTATTTTCACCAACCAACCTATTCCTGATTGCAGTAATGTATTTAAAAGTCCCTCCAACCCCTCAGTATAAATGTCGCCTTTCATCTTACCATCTTTGGCAGCCATTAAATCCTGAACATTCTATTGCCGTCCAACATCAAACTTGTCCTTGTCAATCACAACGCTTCACAGAAATACTTTAAATTAATTTATTCTCTCCATTTAAATGTATGTAGTTCTGTCCTTGAGCTGTCCTTGTCTATTGTCACAGAAATGCTTTACCCTGGGGGAATGCACACTGCAATTTCATATATTTTTCTAGACTTTGACAGGTAAATATTTAAAAGCCCTTATATTTAGTTAATAAATGTGGGGTTAATATGTATACGTCTCCAACTTCCCAAATAAATGTTGGAGAGTTTAAAAGAAGAGAAAACCCGTGATGGTGTATCAAAGCCCATATCCATGGTGTATCAAAGCCCATATCCAACGTGTATCAAAGCCCATATCCATGGTGTATCAAAGCCCATATCCATGGTGTATCAAAGCCCATATCCATTGTGTATCAAAGCCCATATCCATGGTGTATCAAAGCCCATATCCAACGTGTATCAAAGCCCATATCCATTGTGTATCAAAGCCCATATCCATGGTGTATCAAAGCCCATATCCAACGTGTATCAAAGCCCATATCCAACGTGTATCAAAGCCCATATCCAACGTGTATCAAAGCCCATATCCAACATGTATCAAAGCCTATATCCAACATGTATCAAAGCCCATATCCATGGTGTATCAAAGCCCATATCCATGGTGTATCAAAGCCCATATCCATGGTGTATCAAAGCCCATATCCAACTTGTATCAAAGCCCATATCCATGGTGTATCAAAGCCCATATCCATGGTGTATCAAAGCCCATATCCATTGTGTATCAAAGCCCATATCCATGGTGTATCAAAGCCTATATCCAACATGTATCAAAGCCCATATCCAACATGTATCAAAGCCCATATCCAACTTGTATCAAAGCCCATATCCATTGTGTATCAAAGCCCATATCCATGGTGTATCAAAGCCCATATCCATTGTGTATCAAAGCCCATATCCATGGTGTATCAAAGCCTATATCCAACATGTATCAAAGCCCATATCCAACATGTATCAAAGCCCATATCCAACTTGTATCAAAGCCCATATCCAACATGTATCAAAGCCTATATCCAACATGTATCAAAGCCTATATCCAACATGTATCAAAGCCCATATCCAACGTGTATCAAAGCCCATATCCATTGTGTATCAAAGCCCATATCCATGGTGTATCAAAGCCTATATCCAACATGTATCAAAGCCCATATCCAACATGTATCAAAGCCCATATCCAACTTGTATCAAAGCCCATATCCAACATGTATCAAAGCCTATATCCAACATGTATCAAAGCCTATATCCAACATGTATCAAAGCCCATATCCAACGTGTATCAAAGCCCATATCCAACGTGTATCAAAGCCCATATCCAACATGTATCAAAGCCCATATCCAACGCAACTTTCTGAAATGATCCTACCGAGGTTCATCCAGGTCAGATTTTTGTATTTCTTTACATGATCGGAAAGAGATTGTAATGTTTCTATAGCAAAGAAATGAGGACATGTGTTCCATTTCAAAATACAACTTTTTTATTATATGACAGCAGTTCCACATGTTCGTGTCACTCAAGTTGTGTGGGAAAAAATATAATTTCTGTTCAATTCTGTGATATTTTATACAATATTATTCTTACTATAAAATGCACAGACCAGTAACATAATTAAGCTAAAATATGCCATGCTATTCTTCAATGTTTTTATAGTATTAGTGCTATAACGTTTCTTAGGACCTGGATTAACAAATTGATAATACATTTTTTTGTCTAGCCAGCTCATATGATCACCCGAACATATCTGATGACGTTTTGAGAAGACATCTTTTCATTCACCATAACAGGAAAATATAAGGTCATTATTTACAAATGATTTAAGTAGTTTATGGCAAGCTGCCAACCTATTGCCTAAACTCACCAAAGGCGAGCGTGTGAGGCAAGTGGGATTTGTTTTAGAATGCATTGTTTTGAATTATAATGAACCAACCGAAGCCGGGCGTGTGGGTTGTCTGCTTTGACACCTCGCTCAATTAGAACGTGTCTCTATTTTTGTGTTATCACTGGCGCTGTAGTCAAAAAAAAATTGAAATTACAAATTTGAGCTCATTTGAATTGGAAGAGGTAGCTAAGGGTTGAGGCTTTACCAATTTATCCACTAATGGAAACACAACATCACTATCAACAAAGATCATTCAAGATATGGACTATCCTGCTAGCATACTTCTCCGCCTGTCCTGTCCACCCGCATTGCTCTGCTTGCTTCCGCCCACCCACTTCTGGTGAGTTTTCCGCTTTACTGTGGAAGGTCTGAATTTGAACGGAGGAATTCAGAACATGTCGCTGTCAGGTTACCATGACAATGGTCAACAGGGTCAAAGTTGAATATCTCTTGCTCCTTCCTGGCAAAAGCAACGGCTATATAAACGAAGAATGCTAATCAAAAAAAGTACAAAAATAGGGCTTGAAAGAAAATAGTTTTTACAGGCAACATACCTTGAATCCTATGTGAAAGCAGTATAACACCAACCGGAGGATAAGGACAGGAGAGATGTCTCACAGAAGAGTTACTATTTGACCTAGAAGTCACCTCTAAGGACTCATGAACATTAAACATATTCATGAAAATATTGAACTGAATAATCAACACCGCTCTGTGAACCAGCAAATGTAACAATACTCCGGATGCAATCTATTTAGCTGGAAGAAGTTCAGTGCTTGAAGTGAGAGTACTTAAGGCCTGAGGTCTGTTTTGACAAGAGAGACACTTTTCTTGGACTGTCAAAGTGTCAGCCAATGATAAGTTTGCTAGTCAGGACAGCAAGAAGTAGAAAGAATGACGGTGGAGTCACATCACAAATCACAGCGGTCACAGAGAGAGAGTCCCAGGACACCGGGCCACCAGGCTGCAGAGAATGGAGCAGCAAATGAATGCAAAGCTGCATAACACCTTGACAGCTAGCTTGGAAACAATCTCTTACTATGCACGAGATCTACCTCAGGGACGTCGGGCTAATTTCCTGTGAAAACAGCAGACTACTGAAGCGCAGGGTGGATGTAAAGGGGGGTGGGGGGGGGGGGGGGGGTGGGGGGGGCTGGGTGAGGCTGGGTGAGGCTGAGTGCGTGGCTGGTCGTCAGGTTGTACTCTGGTGGACTGACTGACGCAGGAGAGGACAGACAGGACTGGAGAGATGGGGGGGTGGAAGAAGGGGTTGTGTCGGCTCTGAAACAGCTGTGGCGATGACCCCCTCCCTGTCTCGGGGATGGCAGTAATACAGTGTGATTATACAGCATGGCTGCTCATATGCATCTCGTTATAGGGGACGCCCTGGTCCTGCCAGCACCCTGCATATCTGTGCCCCATTGAACACCACTCTGTACCCCTGGCACCCCTGAGTCTGAGCCACTAACACACAGTGAAGCCGTGTCCATCCCAGAGGATTCTGGGCCACGGAGGTGCCAGACAGACGGACAGACTGCAATAGAATGTTAATCTCTCTGCCTCTACTGTCTGGGCCTGGGCTGGGCCACATGGCAGAGGTACAGTCCCTTGCTCTGTCTGGAAGGAGACTCAACTCCAAATCTAGACTAAGATGTCTGAAAACTAAAGCATACATTACGTTAATCTAGAGGATGGAAGCCATCCATATAGTTCTAATTGGTAGACTACAGATTCATGGAGGAATAGAACAGAACAGTCCCTGTCTGGTACTATAACAAAACAAGCAGTGTTGTGTTACACAGCAAAGACCTGCAGCTAATGAGAACAAACCTTGAATAAATCTGTACACAAATTCCGACAGAGAAACGGCGGCAGCTTCATCAGTGGAAAGTGTTGAATAACAACAGCAGTCTCTATTAGCACCAGACACGGCTGTCACAGGGAGCACCGAGCCAGGCTAGGATCACAGCCGTTAGAGCTGCTCAACCAACAAAGAAGGGAGAACAAAGAAAGAAAGAAAGAAAGAAAGAAAGAAAGAAAGAAAGAAAGAAAGAAAGAAAGAAAGAAAGAAAGGTCTGGCTGATTGTCAAATATGTTGGCCTTTCTAAATTCTCTTGGCAAAAGGCGATATTTTCCTGCAAAGTCTGGGATCATTAATCAAAGAAGCATCTATAGTTCACCTCCTGAAAGCAAAGCCTCCGCCCTAGCTCGTTCTCCCTACCTCCGTCCCCCCTGCCGAGCTGACATCTTCAGTAATTATGTAATTAACACTGGCAGGCCTAATTTCAGAGATAGTGCGCTCTAATTGTGTTCAGACGTTCATTAGTTAAGCCAAACATTCGATAAACCTATCAGCAGCAAGAGCAGTCAGGTGGGGCCAGGGTCCGAAGGCCACTTGTTTTTTGGAACACCATTTCTGTGTCAGTCACTTAATTAGTGTGTTGCTTGATATCGCTGACAGGACAGGTTTCTGTAATTTACCGATAATTACCCTCCTGCTCTGATACAATAAAAAAGTCATTGGTCCCTGCGTAGATAACCAATCATGGCTCAGGCTTTATGTTCCCGGTCCACTTTGTCTGGCTGTCTTTCTAAACACAAATTGCTTAATAGCAGTTTTTTGTTTGCATGGCCAAAACAACGCTTGATTTAAAAGGTAAATGCACCACTAATGGCTTTTGAATTTAGAAGACATATTTAGATACGCATAAAGAAAGACTCTGAATGGAGGCATTCGTACCATGTAACATAATAATGTTTAGAAAGGGCCCTCCAAACTACTCCGAATTGACCTAAAATGATTACTGACTGAATTACTTTAGAAACACTATGTTAGGAATTTGGTATACATCTGAAATTCTATAATCAAACATTTACCTTTAAATTGGTGAAGTGATTTCTGTCATCCTATAATGATGTTTCAAAGTAGTTTGGTTGAACCCAGGTAGACAGAGTTGGTCCCACCCTATCTGTCTTGTGTAGAGCCTGTCCCTGGGATGATTCCTTTAATTAAGAGGGGGCCAAATGCTTAACTAGGCAGAATGTGAGCTGCCACCAGCTAGCTGCCTGGGCTCTACCAATGGGCTGCACTTCAACAGCTCATTCATCAGCCACAGACACAGCCTCCACCGGGCCACCTGTTCTGACACATCACCACACCAGGGAGGAGGAAGTCATTTACATTCTACTGTGCACTGTCGTCGCCCTACTCTTTCCCTCCCTCCCTTTCCCTCCCTTTCCCTCCCTCCCTCCCTCTCTCCCTCTCTCTCTCTCTCTCTCCCTCCCTCCCTCCCTCCCTCCCTCCCTCCCTCCCTCCCTCCCTCCCTCCCTCCCTCCCTCCCCTTCCTTTATATCTTTAAAGTTCCCCCTTGGCCAGCTCCAGGAGATAATTGAATACTGGGATTTTGATTTAGTTTGAAATCAATTTGGGACCAGGGCTTTTCATTCATTATAGTCCTTGGCTTGGGAAAGCCATATCTGAAATCCCTCAAAACTTTGGCAAGGCTTGAACGTCGTCAATTCAAAGCGGATTGACAGGACTGCGTGTGACAAGACAGGATGGGGTGGGGTGTGAGGGTGCTGAGTTTAGGTCTGTATATTTGGGCAGCGAGAGTGCTCCTCTCCTCTCCACTATGGCAGTAGTACTTTATATCCCCTGTGCTGTCCTCTCCTCTCCACTATGGCAGTAGTACTTATATCCCCTGTGCTGTCCTCTCCTCTCCACTATGGCAGTAGTACTTTATATCCCCTGTGCTGTCCTCTCCTCTCCACTATGGCAGTAGTACTTTATATCCCCTGTGCTGTCCTCTCCTCTCCACTATGGCAGTAGTACTTTATATCCCCTGTGATGTCCTCTCCTCTCCACTATGGCAGTAGTACTTTATATCCCCTATGCTGTCCTCTCCTCTCCACTATGGCAGTAGTACTTTATATCCCCTGTGCTGTCCTCTCCTCTCCACTATGGCAGTAGTACTTTATATCCCCTGTGCTTACTGTCACCACCAGGTGCTGCTGTGCAGTAAGAAGAGAGAGAGAGAGAGAGAGAGAGAGAGAGAGAGAGAGAGAGAGAGAGAGAGAGAGAGAGAGAGAGAGAGAGAGAGAGAGCAAGAGAAAGAGAGAGAGAGAGAGCCGTCTTGTTTGGAGGAGAAGAGGCAGCCAAGCACACAGGTTGACATTTCAGCCAGCTCCCTGTAGACACACATGGCAAATGTGTGGGTGGATGTATGTGGCTCTAACTTGTATGATTAGGTGTGTGGGGGTTGGTGTGACAATGTGTGTGTAAAAGTATGTGTATGTGTGTGAGAATATGTGTCTGTGTATCCCATGTGTGTGTTCATGCATGTGTGTGCATGTGTTTAGTCAAGTCTATTCTGCATTAGTAATCTCCCCTGAGCCTTTGTGCCTTGTAGTATTGGCCACTTGAAAACAAGCTCCTAACAAAGCAAAGTAGCATTTCCAGTAATATGCTATGTGTAAAAAGCAGCGTGGTGCTATTCAGGTGACATATGAACGTGTTTCTCAGTACAACACATTCAGTAAGCAGCACTTTGTTCCATGTATGAGATATTGTATTATAAGACCTCACATGGCAGTGATGTAAATAACCACTCAATAAAGAATAAAGGAAACGACTGTTGACTGAATGAGTCAGTTTCTCAACAGACACAGATGTACAATTGGACACAGAGACAGTCGGGGAGATGGAGGCCAGTCAGAACACCAATGGTCTGAGATCAGTGCAGTTTTTCCACTTTAAAAGCCAATCTCTTGCTTTCAAGCAAAACCCCTCCGTCTCAGACTGATCCTCTAGTGTGCTTGACTTCTCCATTGTCATTCAGCTTCCTTGAGGCTGTTAGGGTGCGTCTCAAATGGCACCCTATTCACTTGGGCCCTGGACAAAAGAAGTGCACTATATAGGGAATAGGGTACCATTTGAGATGCATCAATAATCTGTGTTAGCCAGTTAAACCCCTGGATATGGTAATGTTGCGTTAGCGTCTAGTGTTAGCGCCTAGCACCAGTCAGCCACTAACCTTGGGAGGCTGTGTTTGGAGGGAGTTAGCCCCCCTAATTCATCAGAGGCACTCCATTAGCTGGCCATCCAGCCACACAACATACACAATGGAACAGGAAGGAAAGTTGTGCGGGAAACAGCCAATCAGGGCACAGCTACGGAGATATCATTAGTTACTGCCTTTCAAAACTACTGAATTGGGACACTTACCTGACTTGCCCCATTTTTTGCTCCATGGACCCAAGATGTTGATGAATGACAGTAAGAGACTGTCAGAGTAGGGAAGTGGATAGGGTTAAGGATGTATCTTGGCCATGTGTTCGGGCTTAATCTTGGTAGATAGCACTTTATATTATACCACGGAATCAAACGGTAATAACACGGTAATAGAAGGAGGAAGGCACAGAACTGTTCAAACCTCAGAACGCATTTCTTCATTATTCCTTCAGAGAATGAAGACCTTCTCAAGGCTAGCTCACACTAGGCTACATCAATCAGTTATCCTCACCAAAGTCACAGCACAATTACATGACCATTACCTGCAGCAAGGATTAGTAAACGCAGGATGGTTTATGGAAATGGAGTGTTTTGCAGAATAGATCTGAAAGATGGCTGAGGTCGCCCGGCGAGGTCAATGATTGTTAGGAGAAGAAGCCTGGTATTTCCAGATGCCATGATAGATAGAAAAAACATGACTTCAACCCATTTCATCTCTGAGCAGACAGGGAAAATATAATAACCAGTCTTGGAAGGTAGAAACAATGATTGTCAGCCTCAATAAGAGCCCGTCAATACGCATTTGCCCTACACCAGTACACCCACTCACCCCCATCACAGACTGGTCACACTGATCGCCTGCTGTCCCCCAGGCAGGGCAAGGGGGTGACACACACACCCTCCTAAAAAACACATCCACCTCATCAATCATGCCATCTCTCTCACCCTTCCTCCTCACCCCTTCAGAGGGCACAGCTGAGGGAATCAAATCAAGGCTGGTCTAATTGAAGACAGCAGAGCTGGATTCCTGGGGTATGTATAAGGGTATGAGGCCTGGGTCTGACTGCTGGGCCCTCTCTACTCTGCTCTGCGGATGTTAATAACACTTGGAGGGTGTCGATTCATCAGAGCCCCTTAATGGTATTAGCTCGGAGAGGCCTCTCCCTCTCTCCCTCTCTCTCTCTAGTTCTCTACATCTATCCATCTCCTTCTCTCATTACTTCTCTCTCTCACAAATCTCTTTCCATAGGCCAAATCAATGTGCATACACTTCCATAACAAATTAAGGAGATGTGTTCCTAATCCCGATACACTGCCGTCAGCTACACAGCTGCCTGTATTAACATGAATACATGCATATCCTCTTTTCTCTCTCTCCCTCCCTGTCTCTCTCCCTTCCACCCTCTCTCCCCTCCCTCCACCCCTCCCTCTACCATCCCCTACTGCCCTCTCTCTCCCCCTTCCACCCTCTGTCTATCCAACCGTCCTCTGTCCCCAATATGCTCGCCCTCTCTCTCTCCCCCTTCCACCCTCTGTCTATCCAACCGTCCTCTCTCCCCAATATGCTCTCCCTCTCTCTTTCCCTCTCCCTCCCATCTATCCAACCCGTCCTCTCTCCCCAATATGCTCTCCCTCTCTCCCCAATATGCTCTCCCTCCCATCCTCAATCCAACCCGTTCTCTCTCCCCAATATGCTCTCCCTCTCTCCCCAATATGCTCTCCCTCCCACCCTCAATCCAACCCGTTCTCTCTCCCCAATATGCTCTCCCTCTCTCCCCAATATGCTCTCCCTCTCTCCCCAATATGCTCTCCCTCTCTCCCCAATATGCTCTCCCTCGTCCTCTCCAACAACATGTGGTGTACATTCCAGCTGTTTATTAAACAACGCCAGAGCTTCACAGGAGCAGGTGATGCAGTCAATTACTCCACAATTACCAGGGTAATTATGCAAAGGAGAGGAGAACTGTGCTGTGATGTGCTGTGCAAGGGGAGGAAAGGAGGAAGAGGAGATGGAGAGGACCTTGGCAGAGAAGCCTGGCCCTGTTCTGTTGGCACTGGCTGGGGTTGGCTGGGGTTGGATGAAGGGCGGGCGATTGAGACCTTGATGTAGCCTTGCCAGAGACAGTGCTACCATAGAGGACAATGTGCCTCCTCACCTGTCAAACACTCCTCCTCTCCCCTTCACTCTGACACACTTATGCCTGCATGGTTGTTTCTCAAGTCTGCATGAGTAGCCACGCCTGCTGTCTTTGTTTTGGACAATAGTTGTAATGTGTTTGTGTGTTGTGGAGTGTGCTTTGTGTGTGTGTCTGTTCACTCCCCAGACAATTAGGTGTCCTCTCCCTGAGCGCTGACGTGGAGAACAGACAAAAGGATGGAAACAGAAGACAGGAGGGAAGAGAAAAGAGAAGAGAAGATAGAGAGGAAAGTGAGAGAGTGAGACGGAGACAGAGAGAAAGAGAGAGAGAGAGAAAGAGAGAAGAGAAGAAAACAGGGGAGTGGAGGAGAGGTGATGAGAGGATAGAAAATCAGAGGAGAGTTGCATTTATTCCACTGTGATTTTATATTAATACTGATTGAATAAGTCTTCCCCCTCTTTCTTTCTTTCTTTCTTTCTTTCTTTCTTTCTTTCTTTCTTTCTTTCTTTCTTTCTTTCTTTCTTTCTTTCTTTCTTTCTTTCTTTCTTTCTTTCTTTCTTTCTTTCCTTCTTTCTTTCTTTCTTTCTTTCTCTATCTCTCTTTCCCTCACACATGCAAACATGTTTACAGAATCACACAGTAAACACATACTCTCTCTCATTCTCACCCCACCTCCTCCCTATCTCTAACAACCACTATTGCTCCAATCATCTTCATGGACAATCTCACACTTCCACAATGAGGCGCACATCAAGTCTCCCCCACATGCGAGTGGTGAGGCAAATTGAAGTGCAGACTAGCTATTCTCAAACAGAGAGTGTCAGAGGGAATGAGAGGGCTCGGCATAGCGCCTGTCACAAGAGCTTTATGGGCCGGGATTGAAAATAATTTCACTGCCAGGATGTACAGCAAATTACTTAGTGTCAGCTCATCACTTTGGGAGGAGTGTGTGTGCTGGATATAATGCTCCGGTCGCCAGCAGACAGACAGATGGACAGACACACAGACAGACAGACACACACAGACACATAGACAGGTACACAGACAGACACAGACACACAGAAAGACAGACACAGACAGACATAGCAGGTGACTTAACATGCTGCTGGCTCTCAGTCTGAAACCATCCAACCCTTCTTAACACTCATGCCTCCTAGCCTGCCTCCCCTGTGACTTTGTTTATGAGCCTCTGCATGCTATGGATGGACACTAAGCTTGGCGTGTGTAACTCCTAAAACTCTGTACTTTGGTGTATCTGTCTGTGTGATACAGATTAGTTGGTCAATCTCTCTGAGTGAGTCTGTACTAATTAATGAAACATAAGTCCTCATGTCAGACCTCTCTATTGTGGACTATTCATTGACTTGGCTGATCAAACATAACGTTACATCTCTAATTCACACAGTTAATGGAAGATTAGGACTGACTGAATAACAAAGAAGAAAGTATTGATCAATTCTTGTTATACCAAAAATAATAATGCAATGAAATACAAATGATCTGATCTTTGTCATTCAGATATTTGGTATTAGCCATGTAAGACAAAACGTGAGTTCTTGGGTACAGTCGTGGGCCTTGCATGTCTTTCTGTCTGCCTTATCTGTCTGTCTGTCTGTTTGTCTTATCTGTCTGTCTGTCTGTCTGCCTTATCTGCCTGTCTGTCTGCCTTATCTGCCTGTCTGTCTGTCTGTCTGTCTGTCTGTCTGTCTGTCTGTCTGTCTGTCTCTGTCAACTCAAAATCGTACTAAATAAACTAAAGTAAAAAAATACAAACAAAAGAGTAACAATAAAATAACAATAATGAGGCTATATACAGGGGATACCGGTACCAAGTCAATGTGCGGAGTACAGGTTAATCAAGGTAACTGAGGTAATATGTGCATGTACAGTACCAGTCAAAAGTTTGGACACACCTACTCATTCAAGGGTTTTTCTTTATTTATTTTTTTACTATGTTCTACATTGTAGAATAACAGTGAAGACATCACAACTATGAAATAACACATATGGGATCACACAGTAACCAAAAAAGTGTTAAACACATCAAAATATATTTTATATTTGAGATTCTTCAAAGTAGGAACCCTTGGCCTTGATGACAGCTTTGCACACTCTTGGTATTCTCTCAACCAACTTCATGAGGTAGTCACCTGGAATGCTTTTAAATTAACAGGTGTGCCATGTTAAAAGTTAATTTGTGGAATTTCTTAATGCGTTTGAGCCAATCAGTTGTGTTGTAACAAGGTAGGGGTGGTATACAGAAGATAGCCCTATTTGGTAAAAGACCAAGTCCATATTATGGCAAGAACTGCTCAAATAAGCGAAATGACAGTCCCTCATTACTTTAAGACATGAAGGTCAGTCAATCCGGAAAATGTAGACAACTTTGAACGTTTCTTCAAATGCAGTCGCAAGAACCATCAAACATTATGATGAAACTGTCTCTCATGAGGACTGCCATAGGAAAGAAAGACCCAGAGTTACCTCTGCTGCAGAGGATATGTTCATTACAGTTACCAGCCTCAGAAATTGCAGCCCAAATAAATGCTTCACAGAGTTCAAGTAACAGACACATCTCAACATCAACTGTTCAGAATCAGGCCTTCATGGTTGAATTGCTGCAAAGAAACCACTACTAAAGGAAGAGACTTGCTTGGGCCAAGAAGGACGAGCAATGGACATTAGACCGGTGGAAATCTGTCCTTTGGTCTGACAAGTCCGAATTTGAGACTTTTGGTTCCAACTGCCGTGTCTTTGTCAGATGCAGAGTAGGTGAACGGATGATCTCTGCATGTGTGGTTCCCACCATGAAGCATGGAAGAGGAGGTGTGATGGTGTGGGGGTGCTTTGCTGGTGACACTGTCTGTGATTTATTTAGAATTCAAGGCACACTTAACCAGCATGTCTACCAAAGCATTCTGCAGTGATTCGCCATCCCATCTGGTTTGTGCTTAGTGGGACTATAATTTGTTTTTCAACAGGAAAATGACCCAACACATATCCAGGCTGTATAAGGGCTATTTGACCAAGAAGGAAGGTGACCTGGCCTCCACATTCACCCGACCTCAACCCAATTGAGATGGTTTGGGATAAGTTGGACCGCATAGTGAAGGAAAAGCAGCCAACAAGTGCTCAGCATATGTCAAATCAAATCAAATTTCATTACCAAGAATGAGAGTGATGGAGTGCTGCATCAGATGACCTGGCCTCCACAATCACCTGATCTCAACCCAATTGAGATGGTTTGGAATAAATTGGACCGGAGAGTGAAGGAAAAGCAGCCAGAAAGTGCTCATCATATGTGGGAACTCCTTCAAGACTGTTGGAAAAGCATTCCAGGTGAAGCTGGTTGCTAGAATGCCAAGAGTGTGCAAAACTGTCATCAAGGCAAAGGGTGGCTACATTGAAGAATCTAAATCTAAAATATATTTTGATTTGTTTAACACTATTTTGGTTACTACATATGTGTTATTTCATAGTTTTCACTAGTCTTTACTATTATTCTACAAGATAGAAAATAGTAAAAATAAAGAAAAACCCTTGAATGAGTAGGTGTGTCCAAACTTTTGACTGGTACTCTAGGTAGGGGTAAAGTGACTATGCATAGATAATAAGCAGCAAGTAGCAGCAGCTTAAAAGGGGGGACGGGTCAATGCAAATAGTCTGGGTAGCCATTTAATTAGCTCTTCACCAGTCTTATGGTTTGGGGGTAGAAGCTGTTAAGGAGCCTTTTGGACCTAGACTTGGCACTCCGGTACTTCTTGCCATGCGGTAGCAGAGAGAACAGTCTATGACTCGGGTGGCTGGAGTCTTTGGCCATTTTAGGGACTTCCTCTGAAACTGCTTGGTGTAGAGGTCCTGGATGGCTGGAAGCTTGCGTGTGTCTGTCTGTCTGTCTGTCTGTCTGTTTGTCTGTCTGTCTGTCTGTCTGTCTGTCTGTCTGTCTGTCTGTCTGTCTGTCTGTCTGTCTGTCTGTCTGTCTGTCTGTCCTAGCATGGGGCTGAAGGGGGGCTGTAAGCTGGTCACCTGACCTCATGATGTGCTGGTGGAGACGGGTGGGAAATGGCGAGCAGTGAGGGAATTACCTCACAGCTCCGTATTTCAAATCTGTGGGATTAAGCTCCATTAAACACAGGCTTTATCTCTGGATTTCACTCTGAGACAGAGCAGAGCGCAGGAACGAGGGAAAAAAGAGAAAGAGAGAGAGCAGAATAGCGATGAAACGTCCTTCACCTTTATCAACCAAATTATAAGCCTCCTCTGCTCCCTAGCGTTGTGGTACAGAGGGGAGAGTGTGGCCATTATATTCCACTGTATGCTGTTGTTTAAAGAGCCAGCCAGGCCAGGGCTTCAGCCCAGTCTGACACTAACTAGTGATGCTGCTAGGGTAGTGCTGTTGTTTAAAGAGCCAGCCAGGCCAGGGCTTCAGCCCAGTCTGACACTAACTAGTGATGCTGCTAGGGTAGTGCTGTTGTTTAAAGAGCCAGCCAGGCCAGGGCTTCAGCCCAGTCTGACACGAACTAGTAATGCTGCTAGGGTAGTGCTGTTGTTTAAAGAGCCAGCCAGGCCAGGGCTTCAGCCCAGTCTGACACTAACTAGTGACGCTGCTAGGTGTAGTGCTGCTGGCACAGATGGACCCTGTGAAAACCGCTAGCCCCTCAGCTCGGGGCATCTCACTCACTTAATGGGAAGTGACCACTGCTGTGCCATGCCTGCCCGTCCCCTTGCACGTATTCACACATACGTGCGACACACACATTCCAGACAGAGGAGCAATCCCTTTCAGGACAGCAGCCATTAATACATTGCCTCATCATTCTACTTATTCATCTATCTCAGTTTATCAGTGTTTCTGAGCTAGTTGGAAGCCACCAACACCTCACTCACTCTACTCTGCAATTTAACCTTAACATCAGCCCTAGCAGGACACAGCAGGGACACACTGAAGGGTGGTCTGGTGATGGACCACTCTGTGCTGTCCTCTTTCTTCTTGGCTTTGTATCGATCCACTCTCAACTCCAGCCATGATTCATGTGCTTCTCTTTTGACTAGCTTTCACTCACACACATACACACACACACACACGCACACACGCACACACACACTTGACTCACACACGCACACACACACAGCCATGCCACACTATTACACCCACCTACCCCGTCTCCTACTCTGAGACTGCTGTCTGTATGTCTGAGCCGATGTCTAACCTGGTCTGGTCTGGTCACCAAGCTCCGCTGGCCAGAGGCATAGGTGGTGGGTAGTATCATGCTGTGGGGATGTTTTTCAGTGGCAGGGACTGAAAGACTAGTCAGGATCGAGGGAAAGATTCATGGAGCGATCTTTGATGATAACCTGCTCCAGAGTGCTCAGGACTTCAGACTGGGGCGAAGGCTCACCTTCCAACAGGACAACGACCCTAAGCATACAGCCAAGACAACGCAGGAGTGGCTTCGGGACAAGTCTCTGAATGTCCTTGAGTGGCCCAGCCAGAGCCCCGACTTGAACCCGATCGAACAGCCCTGAAAATAGCTGTGCAGCAATGCTCCCCATCCAACCTAACAAAACGTGAGAGGGTTTGCAGAGAATAATGGAAGAAACTCCCCAAATACAGGTGTGCCAAGCTTGTAGCATCATACCCAAGAAGACTCAAGGCTGTAATCGCTGCCAAAGGTGCTTCAACAAAGTACTGAGTAAAGCGTCTGAATACTTATGTAAATGTGATATTTCAGTTTTTTTGTTTTAAATCATTTGCAAACATTTCTGCTTTCATTTCTGTTTTTGCTTTGTCATTATAGAGTATTGTGTGTAGATTGATGTGGAAAAATTTTAGAATAAGGCTGTAACGTAACAAAATGTGGAAAAAGTGAAGGGGTCTGAATACTTTCCGAATGCACTGTAAATAAAGCAAACATTTGATGAATTATTGAAAGATCCACTACTAGCATGTTTTAATTATTCATATATAAATGATAAACTGTCTGACACACAAAAGAAGGATTGATTACTCTCCTGCTGAAGCAGGAGCCGGGTGGGACAGTATAAATACCCAGTCTCACAAAACATTTTGAGGCCCTTCACCCTTCAATGTTGCGATGCAAAATGTATTGGCAAAATGTATTGCTCATAGAATTGTTAAAAGTCTTCAAATTAATTTATATTGGAGATAACAGACAATTATTAGAAATAATTGAAAACTATGAGAATGCAGGGTACCCATGAATAATCTTCATAGGAGATTTTGAGGAATGTATTTATGTATTTATAAGTGCCTGAATTATTTCAACGTTGGAGAATCTCTTAATCTCTTAAAATAGATAAAAGTTATGTATAACACTCCTTTATGTAAAATTATAAATAATGGTAATTTCTCTGAGAATTTTGTATTGTTAAGATGAATAAAACAGGGTTTCCCTCTTTCACCATACTTGTTTGTTATGGCCATTGAATTGTTTTCAATAAAAATCTGATCCAATTATAAAATGAAGGGGTTAGAAATGTTTTATTGTGTCCACAATCTATAACCCTGAATGGTCTTATTGAGGACCTGAGTAATTTCTCCAGTTTATCTGAATTAAAACCCAAATATGCTAAGTGTATATTACAGATTGGGTCTCTAAAAGACACACACCTTAAGATGATGTGCTTTGCGTACACGTTCCTGAAAAGTTGAAGGATATTGCAACTATCAATTTCGATAGAAAACATATCAAAATAGATACATAAAATTGGACTGATTAATTCTCTAATGATATCACAGTTTACATACCTCTTCATGGTTCTACCGACTCCAGGAGAATGTTTTTTCAAGTTATGCAAGTAAAAAATAAATAATTTATTTTGGAATGGAAAACCAGATGAAGTTCATATAATGAATATGACTTTGGAGGGATAAAACTATTAAAGGTCTCTTAAAACTTTAATGGCTTAAAAAGACTAATAAAAATCATCAAATGTATCAGTTTCACTTACGGTCAAGAGGGTTGGCAACTATTCTGCATAAAATTCAAGATAGTTGGAAACAGATTTTCGATGTCATGGCATGGCATCAGGTTTATAAACTGATACTCATTCCATGTTTTTTCTTTATTTTTACTATTATCTACATTGTAGAATAATGGTGAAGACATCCAAACTATGAAATAACACATGTTGAATCATGTAGAAACCATTTTTTAAAACAAATCAAAATATATTTTATATTTGAGATTCAAAGTAGCAACCCTTGGCCTTGATGATAGCTTTGCACACTCTCTGCATTCTCTCAACCAGCTTCATGAGGTAGTCACCTGGAATGCATTTAAATTAACAGGTGCCTTGTTAAAGTTAATTTGTGCAATTTCTTTCCTTCTTATTGCGTTTTAGCCAATCAGTTGTGCTGTGACAAGATAAAGGTGGTATACAGAAGAGAGCCCAATTTGGTAAAAGACAGAGTCCATGTTATGGAAAGAACAGCTCAAATAAGCAAAGAGAAACGACAGTCCATCCATAAAGCATTATGGTGAAACTGTCTCTCATGAGGACTGCCACAGGAAAGAAAGACCCAGAGTTACCTCTGCTGCAGAGGATATGTTCATTACAGTTACCAGCCTCAGAAATTGCAGCCCAAATAAATGCTTCACGGAGTTCAAGTAACAGACACATCTCAACATCAACTGTTCAGAATCAGGCCTTCATGGTTGAATTGCTGCAAAGAAACCACTACTAAAGGAAGAGACTTGCTTGGGCCAAGAAGGACGAGCAATGGACATTAGACCGGTGGAAATCTGTCCTTTGGTCTGACAAGTCCAAATTTGAGATTTTTGGTTCCAACTGCCGTGTCTTTGTGAGACGCAGAGTAGGTGAACGAATTATCTCTGCAGGTGTGGTTCCCACCATGAAGCATGGAAGAGGAGGTGTGATGGTGTGGTGGTGCTTTGCTGGTGACACTGTCCTGAGATTTATTTAGAATTCAAGGCACACTTAACCAGCATGGCTACCACAGTATTCTGCAGTGATACACCATCCCATCTGGTTTGCACTTAGTGTGACTATCATTTGTTTTTCAACAGGACAATGACCCAACACACCTCCAGGCTGTGTAAGGGCTATTTGACCAAGAAGGAAGGTGACCTGGTCTCCAAATTCACCTGACCTCAACCCAATTGAGATGGTTTGGGATAAGTTGGACCTCATAGTGAAAGAAAAGCAGCCAACAAGTGCTTAGCATATGTCAAATCAAATCAAATTTGATTTGTCATGTGTCGAATACAACAGTGAAATACTTACTTACAAGCCCCTAAACAACAATGCAGTTTCAAAAAAATACAGATAAGAATAAGGGATAAAAGTAACAAGTAATTAAAGAGCAGCAGTGAAATAACAATAGAGAGACTATATACAGGGGGTATCAATACAGAGTCAATGTGCGGGGGCCCCAGTTATTTGAGGTATTACAGTGCCTTGCGAAAGTATTCGGCCCCCTTGAACTTTGCGACCTTTTGCCACATTTCAGGCTTCAAACATAAAGATATAAAACTGTATTTTTTTGTGAAGAATCAACAACAAGTGGGACACAATCATGAAGTGGAACGACATTTATTGGATATTTCAAACTGTTTTAACAAATCAAAAACTGAAAAATTGGGCGTGCAAAATTATTCAGCCCCCTTAAGTTAATACTTTGTAGCGCCACCTTTTGCTGCGATTACAGCTGTCGCTTGAATTTTTTTCCCATTCCTCCTTGCAAAACAGCTCGAGCTCAGTGAGGTTGGATGGAGAGCATTTGTGAACAGCAGTTCAGTTCTTTCCACAGATTCTTGATTGGATTCAGGTCTGGACTTTGACTTGGCCATTCTAACACCTGGATATGTTTATTTTTGAACCATTCCATTGTAGATTTTGCTTTATATTTTGGATCATTGTCTTGTTGGAAGACAAATCTCCGTCCCAGTCTCAGGTCTTTTGCAGACTCCAGGTTTTTTTCCAGAATGGTCCTGTATTTGGCTCCATCCATCTTCCCATCAATTTTAACCATCTTCCCTGTCCCTGCTGAAGAAAAGCAGGCCCAAACCATGATGCTGCCACCACCATGTTTGACAGTGGGGATGGTGTGTTGCTTTTACGCCAAACATAACGTTTTGCATTGTTGCCAAAAAGTTCAATTTTGGTTTCATCTGACCAGAGCACCTTCTTCCACATGTTTGGTGTGTCTCCCAGGTGGCTTGTGGCAAACTTTAAACGACACTTTTTATGGATACCTTTAAGAAATGGCTTTCTTCTTGCCACTCTTCCATAAAGGCCAGATTTGTGCAATATACGACTGATTGTTGTCCTATGGACAGAGTCTCCCACCTCAGCTGTAGATCTCTGCAGTTCATCCAGAGTGATCATGGGCCTCTTGGCTGCATCTCTGATCAGTCTTCTCCTTGTATGAGCTGAAAGTTTAGAGGGACGGCCAGGTCTTGGTAGATTTGCATTGGTCTGATACTCCTTCCATTTCAATATTATTGCTTGCACAGTGCTCCTTGGGATGTTTAAAGCTTGGGAAATCTTTTTGCATCCAAATCCGGCTTTAAACTTCTTCACAACATTATCTCGGACCTGCCTGGTGTGTTCCTTGTTCTTCATGATGCTCTCTGCGCTTTTAACGGACCTCTGAGACTATCACAGTGCAGGTGCATTTATACAGAGACTTGATTACACACAGGTGGATTGTATTTATCATCATTAGTCATTTAGGTCAACATTGGATCATTCAGAGATCCTCACTGAACTTCTGGAGAGAGTTTGCTGCACTGAAAGTAAAGGGGCTGAATAATTTTGCACGCCCAATTTTTCAGTTTTTGATTTGTTAAAAAAGTTTGAAATATCCAATAAATGTCGTTCCACTTCATGATTGTGTCCCACTTGTTGTTGATTCTTCACAAAAAAATACAGTTTTATATCTTTATGTTTGAAGCCTGGAATGTGGCAAAAGGTCGCAAAGTTCAAGGGGGCCGAATACTTTCGCAAGGCACTGTATGTACATGTAGGTAGAGTTATTAAAGTGACTATGCATAGATGACAACAGAAAGAAGCAGTGGTGTAAAGAGGGGGTAATGTGGGGGTAGCCAGCAAATAGTCTGGGTAGCAATTTGACTAGATGTTCAGGAGTCTTTGGCTTGGGGGTAGAAGCTGTTTAGAAGCCTCTTGGACCTAGACTTGGCGCTCCGGTACCGCTTTCTGTGCGGTAGCAGAGAGAACAGTCTATGACTAGGGTGGCTGGAGTCTTTGATTTTTAGGGCTTTCCTCTGACACAGCCTGGTATAGAGGTCCTGGAAGGCAGAAAGCTTGGCCCCAGTGATGTACTGGGCCATTCGCACTACCCTCTGTAGTGCCTTGCGGTCGGAGGCCGAGCAGTTGCCATACCAGGCAGTGATGCAACCAGTCACCAGCTCTCGACGGTGCAGCTGTTGAACCTTTTGAGGATCTGAGGACCCATGACGAATCTTTTCAGTCTCCTGAGGGGGAAAGGGTATTGTCATGCCCTCTTCACGAATGTCTTGGTGTACTAACCATGTAAGTTTGTTGGTGATGTGGACACCAAGGAACTTGAAGCTCTTCACCTGCTCCACTGCAGCCGCGACTATGAATATGGGGGCGTGCTCGGTCCTCTTTTTCTTGTAGTCCACAATCATCTCCTTTGTCTTGATCACGTTGAGGGAGAGGTTGCTCTCCTGGTCTCTGACCTCCTCCCTATAGGCTGTCTTGTCGTTGTCAGTGATCAGGCCTATCACTGTTGTGTCATCGGAAAATGTAATGATGGTGTTGGAGTCCTGCCAGGCCGTGCAGTCATGAGTGAACAGGGAGTACAGGAGGTGACTGAGCATGCACCCCTGAGGGGCCCCTGTGTTGAGAATCAGCATGGCGGATGTGTTGTTACCTACTCTTACGACCTGGGGTGGCCCGTCAGGAAGTCCAGAATCCAGTTCCAGAGGGAGGTGTTAAGTCCCAGGGTCCTTAGCTTATTGATGAGCT
Source organism: Oncorhynchus mykiss (assembly GCF_013265735.2). Taxonomy (NCBI): domain Eukaryota; kingdom Metazoa; phylum Chordata; class Actinopteri; order Salmoniformes; family Salmonidae; genus Oncorhynchus; species Oncorhynchus mykiss. Next base: position 57,689,772 of record NC_048573.1, on the reverse strand, counting down.
TTCAGGGCACTATGGTGTTGAACGCTGAGCTGTAGTCAATGAATAGCATTCTCACATAGGTGTTCCTTTTGTCCAGGTGGGAAAGGGCAGCGTGGAGTGCAATGGAGATTGCATAATCTGTGGATGTGTTGGGGCAGTATGCAAATTGGAGTAAGTCTAGGGTTTCTGGGAGGATGGTGTTGATGAGCCATGGCCAGCCTTTAAAAGCACTTCATGGCTACAGACGTGAGTGCTATGGGTCGGTAGTCGTTTAGGCAGGTTACCTTAGTGTTCTTGGGGCACAGGGACTATGGTGGTCTGCTTAAAACATGTTGTTATTACAGACTTGGACAGGGAGAGGTTGAAAAAGTCAGTGAAGACACTTGCCAGTTGGTCAGCGCATGCTTGCAGTACACGTCCTGGTAATCCATCTGGCCCTGCGGCCTTGTGAATGTTGACCTGTTTAAAGTTCTTACTCACATCGGCTGCGGAGAGCGTGATCACACAGTCTTCCGTAACAGCTGGTGCTCTCATGCATGTTCCAGTGTTATTTGTCTCAAAATGAGCATAGAAGTAGTTTAGCTCGTCTGGTAGGCTCGTGTCACTGGGCTCCTTTGTAGCCTGTAATGGTTCCACATCCGACGAGCATCAGAGCCGGTGTAGTATGATTCGATCTTAGTCCTGTATTGACGCATTGCCTGTTTGATGGTATAGCGGGATTTCTTATAAGCTTCCGGGTTAATGTTTCGCTCCTTGAAAGCTCTACCCTTTAGCTCTGTGCGGATGTTGCCTGTAATCCATGGCTTCTGGTTGGGGTATGTACGTACTGTCACTGTGGGGATGATGTCATCGATGCACTTATTGATGAAGCCAATGACTGATGTGGTGTACTCCTCAATCCCATCGGAGGAATCCCGGAACATATTCCAGTCTGTACTAGCAAAACAGTCCTGTAGCTTTGCATCTGCTTCCTCTAACCACCTTTTTATTGATAGAGGCACTGGTGGTTCCTGCTTTCATTTTTGCTTGTAAGCAGGAATCAGGAGGATATAATTATGGTCAGATATGCCAAATGGAGGGCGAGGGAGAGCATTGTATGCACCTCTGTGTGCGGAGTATAGGTGGTCCAGAGTTATTTTTCCTCTGGTTGCACATTTAACATGCTGATAGAAATTTGGTAAAACTGATTTGAGTTTCCATGCATTAAAGTCCCCGGCTACTAGGAGCGTCGCCTCTGGGTGAGTGTTTTCTTGTTTGCTTATGGCGGAATACAGCTCATTCAATGCTGTCTTAGTGCCAGCCTCTGTAAACCGTGCCAGCCTATGTAAACCGCTACAAAGAATACAGCTGAAAACTCTCTCGGTAGGTAGTGTGGTCTACAGATTACCATGAGATACTCTACCTCAGGTGAGCAATAGCTCGAGACTTCCTTAGAAGTAGTACCTTGTCTTACCAGACGCCGCTGTTCTATGCTACCGGTACATCGTATAACCAGCAAGCTGTATGTTGATGAGGTCGTCGTTCAGCCACGACTCCGTGAAGCACAAGATGTTACCGTTTTTAATGTCCCGTTGGTAGTTTAACCTTCCACGTAACTCGTGGAACCCTCCTCTTCACGCAGATCACGGGGATCAAGGCCTGTTCCCGAGGAAGCAGTGTAGCCTTCGCGTCGGGCTCGTCAGAGTCATGAAAGGAAAAAGAGGATTCTGCTCGTCCGTGGTGAGTAATTGCAGTCCTGATGTCTAGAAGTTATTTTCGGCAACATTATATACAAAATAAGTAAAAAAACAAGTGACAAACAATGCAAATAAATGAACAAAAAAACACAATCAGCTGGGGGCATGTAAAATGTCTGCCATCTTCTCAAGTGCCAACTCCTTCAAGATTGTTGGAAAAGCATTCCTCATGAAGCAGGTTGAGAGAATGCCAAGAGTGTGCAAAGCTGTCATCAAGGCAAAGGGTGGCTACTTTGAAGAATCTCAAATATAAAATATATTTTTGGTTACTACATGATTCCATGTGTGTTATTTCATAGTTTTTATGTCTTCACTATTATTATACAATGTAGAAATGAGTAAAAAATAAAGAAAATCCCTGGAATGAGTAGGTGTCCAAACTTTTGACTGGTACTGTATATTATTATCTTGTGTTGGCTGTTAATGCTGTAGCTTTTCATCAGCTTTACATGTAAATATATCTCATCCCTGTTGTATCATTAAAGGAAGGGTAGGTAGCAGAAATGTAACATGATATGTAACATATGGATTTGCATTAGAATACGCATCAAATGGAAAGTTGCATCTCACTTCAAATTTGTATTATTACATAAAACAATTAGAATTCCGAAGAATACCAAAGTCAAGTCGGAAAACATTTTTCCAGGGTATGATGTAATATGGAGGACCTGGCAAGGAAGCCTACTCCCTATAATGTAAACACCAACAGAAATAACTTCAAATGTATAATTCAAATTAAACCAAATTGCTTGCACCCATGATTACTGGTTTCAAGTACATTTCCAGCCAACTTACAAGAAAATACTTCATGAATGTATTGTTAAAAAAATCAACTTGCAAGGTTGCTAGCCAACTAGCCTGCTAATGCTAGGTCTACTAGACTGCTAATGTTAGCCCTACTAGTTATGTTAGCACTGCATGAGTTAGCCAGTTGCTATTAACACCTAGCAGGTACTGTACATTCAAGTAAACCAACATTTTGGAAATACATAACGGCATCTAACCAGTTATCAACAAATGTTATCTTAGCCAGCAAGCTAGCATTAGGTATTTAGCCAACAAGCTATTAGGCTAGACAGCCAATTGTGGCACAATGTGTTTTTTTAAATGATTATATCTATGTATTCTAGTCCATACTCCAATACGCAGCCTGTGTTTCCAGAGAAAGAACAGTCCAGATCCATAGGCAGTAGCAGCATATAAAAGTATTTATTTCAGCCCAGGCCCCTTGCTCCAATGTGTAGAAATTAATTGAGTGAAAAAAATCTTCTGTTTAAGGTTGAAGTGGGTTGTGGGAGGCAGTGTAACAATTGTTTTCTGTTTGCCAGGGGCTATATCGTTCATTTTGGCTTTCTCTCTCCTCGCTCAGCAGCTCCCCCTCCCCGCTTTTCATCAATCTTTTTTTCAGTCTCTACACTCTACCGTTTGGATTCATTTTTATCTATCCTAGACAAGCCGTTTCTATTTAACCCCTTATTGTCTTCCATTTGAAGTATATACTGTAATTCCTTCTATTTGTATGTTTGTGTGCACGTGCAGATCTGTGTGTGTGTGTTAGTTCTCCTAGGTTTATAGAGTGTACATATAGTTACAGGGAGCATTCCTGCAGAAGGATGACACTTTGATATGCCCACCATGCCTTTATAACCACCATTTTGATGAACTCTCTCTGTGTGTGTGTGTGTACAATGTGTAACAGGTTTTTCATCATTACTGGATGACAGTGACATTAACAGGGGACCAGATTGTCTACAGACTAGGCAGAACACATTCAGCACCCTCTTGGGTTTTACACAAATGACTCATCTCCTGCACATTTCAGTGTATAATATAAATCTATTCACTTTCCTTTCATTTCGGCAAAGCCCTCCTAACCAAAAACAACAGAACAGAAGAATCTAAGGGAAATGGTGGAAAATAAAGGGACATGGTAAGAAGAAAAGAGGACAAGGGAAATACAAGCAATGTGAACACAAGGGAGTGAGGACCTTGTCAGCCCAGTGGAAAGAACCAGGTCAACACAGACATGGTGAATAGTCTTGGAACAACAGACAGAGACAAACAGAGAGTGAAAAGTTAGCCTAGCGTTTAAGAACATTGGGCCAGTAATTGAAAGGTTGCTGGTTCAAATTCCTGAGCTGACTAGGTGAAGAAAAAAAATGCCTGTGCCCTTGGGCAAGGCACTTAACCCTAATTGCTCCTGTGAGTCACTCTGCATAATAGTGTCTGCTGAATGACTAAAGAGAGAACAAGATGTCAAACTGTGTGTGTGTGAAGGGAGAGTATCCTCACTCCTTAAGTGTTTCCCCTATTGCCCGGAGCATAAGTGTTTAACCTGTTTTCTCTGTTAAACTCCTCTAAAGTCACTCTTTCATGTTAAATATCAATCCTCTCACTATATCACTGTCAGTATAAATAGCGTCTCCTAGCACACCAAACAGTAAAGAGGTCTATATAAACACTTTAACATTCTCTTTGAACTCTCCAGCTCGGCTCATTACCACGCCTTTGAAGGCTGGCTGTGGGAACATTGGAATGGTTTGATTTTGCAGTTATTAAACATAATGCAGCAGCAAATTACTTCTAAACTTCTACTACACCCAGAGTTAATAATACATGGACCTGTACACACCACCTCCTCTTCTACTACACCCAGAGTTAATAATACATGGACCTGTATACACCACCTCCTCTTCTACTACACCCAGAGTTAATAATACATGGACCTGTATACACCACCTCCTCTTCTACTACACCCAGAGTTAATAATACATGGACCTGTATACACCACCTCCTCTTCTACTACACCCAGAGTTAATAATACATGGACCTGTATACACCACCTCCTCTTCTACTACACCCAGAGTTAATAATACATGGACCTGTATACACCACCTCCTCTTCTACTACACCCAGAGTTAATAATACATGGACCTGTATACACCACCTCCTCTTCTACTACACCCAGAGTTAATAATACATGGACCTGTATACACCACCTCCTCTTCTACTACACCCAGAGTTAATAATACATGGACCTGTATACACCACCTCCTCTTTTACTACACCCAGAGTTAATAATACATGGACCTGTATACACCACCTCCTCTTCTACTACACCCAGAGTTAATAATACATGGACCTGTACACACCACCTCCTCTTCTACTACACCCAGAGTTAATAATACATGGACCTGTATACACCACCTCCTCTTCTACTACACCCAGAGTTAATAATACATGGACCTGTATACACCACCTCCTCTTCTACTACACCCAGAGTTAATAATACATGGACCTGTATACACCACCTCCTCTTCTACTACACCCAGAGTTAATAATACATGGACCTGTACACACCACCTCCTCTTCTACTACACCCAGAGTTAATAATACATGGACCTGTATACACCACCTCCTCTTCTACTACACCCAGAGTTAATAATACATGGACCTGTATACACCACCTCCTCTTCTACTACACCCAGAGTTAATAATACATGGACCTGTACACACCACCTCCTCTTCTACTACACCCAGAGTTAATAATACATGGACCTGTATACACCACCTCCTCTTCTACTACACCCAGAGTTAATAATACATGGACCTGTATACACCACCTCCTCTTCTACTACACCCAGAGTTAATAATACATGGACCTGTATACACCACCTCCTCTTCTACTACACCCAGAGTTAATAATACATGGACCTGTATACACCACCTCCTCTTCTACTACACCCAGAGTTAATAATACATGGACCTGTATACACCACCTCCTCTTCTACTACACCCAGAGTTAATAATACATGGACCTGTATACACCACCTCCTCTTCTACTACACCCAGAGTTAATAATACATGGACCTGTATACACCACCTCCTCTTCTACTACACCCAGAGTTAATAATACATGGACCTGTATACACCACCTCCTCTTCTACTACACCCAGAGTTAATAATACATGGACCTGTATACACCACCTCCTCTTCTACTACACCCAGAGTTAATAATACATGGACCTGTATACACCTCCTCCTCTTCTACTACACCCAGAGTTAATAATACAAGGACCTGTACACACCACCTCCTCTTCTACTACACCCAGAGTTAATAATACATGGACCTGTATACACCACCTCCTCTTCTACTACACCCAGAGTTAATAATACATGAACCTGTACACACCACCTACTCTGCTGCAGAGACACAGTAAACAAGATAAAAATGTCCTAGGTAAAAGTTCAAACAGGCTGCATGTAAGAAAGTTAGAACCATAAATACTGTATATAGATGGAGGAGGATAATTTAGGAATTAATTGCACTGCTAATGTCAATATGCAAAGATTTCTGCAGATGTAGCCGAAAAGTTCCTTTGAAATGTGGGCCCATCCCATGCAGACATGCGTATACAGTACAGAACACCCATCAGTCTCTGCTCTTGCGTCAAAAGGAGCTAACATCACAAAGTGATTCCACCTCCAACCCCGTGGCGCCCTGGCAGTATCCTTAACGCCAACAGAGGGCTCTGGAACGGGTTCTCTCTCTCTCTCTCTCTCTCTCTCTCTCTCTCTCTCTCTCTCTCTCTCTCTCTCTCAGGCAGATGAAAGGAAGAACGTGTTCAAGGCCAGCAGGAAGAGAGAAGAGGAGAGAGCCCAGCTAGCAAGCATTACAGGGTCTGAGGAAACAGCCTCTCTACAGAGAACAGCCTTTTCCACGCCAGCTACAGTATAGTACAGACCCCCTTCCCATATCCCCAAGAGTGATCCAAGGCATTTCACTCAAAGCTTCCCAGAAATAGCATATCATTCTGTGCAACCATTCAATATCTACACCATCTTTGACCCTGTGGTAAAAGGCCCTGTGTACAAGGGAAAAGAGACCCTGCTATCAGGACTGAGGTCGGACTGTGATGGGGCCAGAATCCTCATGTAGCAATGTAGATCATTAAAAAGAGATTCTGGTGAAGAGAAGACTGACGTCAGGGAGGTGAGTGTGAGAGACACTTGAGAGTCGATCTAAAGCTGCGTGCTTGGAGACTTTCAGGTCTGTGTGCTGTGCAGCCAGAATATTACTCTGATTCATCCCCATTACAGCTTATTCTGACAAATTGAGTTGGAGGTAAAAAAGTTATCCGACTGCAAACAGAATAACAGATGCAAAACAATTGGCAGGTTTAACGACCAAAACAATACCACTTCTCCTGGCTAGAATTTGGTAAATAATCAGAATTGACATAGCACAGAAATGACATAGCATTACCACAAGGTAGTGGGCTCTGGCTCTATACTGTAAACAGTCACTGTCGTGAGACTGAATGCACTTCTCTGTTGTGTCAGAGAGAGGGCAGTGGGGCCCTAGTAGTCAAAGTCACTTATTTATTAACATAAGGCCCTGGTCTTGTGCTGCTCTGTCCTCTCTCTCTCCAGCTCACTGGAGTGTACTGTAGCACAGCAGAAGAGAGGTTACACACAAAGCAGCCACTGACTGTTTCACGCAAAGCACAGCCTAGCCTACAGTAGCCTAGATAGCCTGCCCCTCAACAGTCTGTTTTCCCATACGCTCCCCTCCATCATCTTTACATATCTGGAGGTGATGCTGCTCTGTGTGTGTGTGTGTGTGTGTGTGTGTGTGTGTGTGTGTGTGTGTGTGTGAGTTTCTGTCTGTCTGTCCCAGGGGTGCTGTATCAAACGTAGGAGGAGTTGATGTGCTTTAGTGCAGCTCTAGCGATCACAGAGATAATGAATGACACACAATGCGGTACCTGGTCCTTCTTACATTTCAAAAGGCCCTGCCACCTCACTCCCTCGCCCGCCTGTCTCTCTCTTCATCATCCCCACAGGAATCAATAGGGTTTTCATGTGGCCTCCCCATCTCCCCCTCCACCACATTAGTGCTTTACGCTCTGTTCTCTCTCCCGCCATGTCGCTCGCCCGCTGCTTGATTCAATTGTATTGGTTTTAACACAGTGAGCTCAGAGACGGAGACGGAGGCCTTAATGCATCACCGCGGGCTATTTCTGTCCACAATATTATGTCCACTGCTCATCTCCATGCTCCATGAATCACAACTAATCTCCTGGGCCATGTTTACCTGCCTCCTCACACAGACCCAGGAGAGGAGAGAGGTGTAGAGGTGTGTGTGTGTGTGTGTGTGTGTGTGTGTGTGTGTGTGTGTGTGTGTGTGTGTGTGTGTGTGTGTGTGTGTGTGTGCACGCAAAGTCCTTAGCTAAAGTGAAACATTAAGGATTTCTCCAGTCGTTTTTTTCCCGAGGACATCTCCCTCTCTTCCTCCCTATCCCTCACTCACTCCCTCCCTTCCTCCCTATCCCTCACTCACTCCCTCCCTTCCTCCCTATCCCTCACTCACTCCCTCCCTTCCTCCCTATCCCTCACTCACTCCCTCTCTTCCTCCCTATCCCTCACTCACTCCCTCCCTTCCTCCCTATCCCTCACTCACTCCCTCCCTTCCTCCCTATCCCTCACTCACTCCCTGCCTGCCTCCCGTCACAATAAAGAGGGGATCCCTGTGGAGCTCCTCAGCATGACAACATAGTGACGGGGGGGCAACAAGTGGCAAATTAAATTAGGAGGAAAGTGGCGATAATGCACAGCTTTTGACAGGCTCTTATACATTCAACATCCACCCACTCCACACTCCCCTCCTAAAATTAGCCCCAAATCCTGCTGTGGGATTTAAGTGGTGATAGCATTGTCGGCATGAAAGGCAGAAACAGGGCTTAACTGCTACTGAGTGATTCAGCGATTATGAAGAAGCAAGAGTCAAAAACGAATTACACTAAGCTTAAAGAGAAAATGATGGGTGAGCTGGACACTGTAAATACATTGTGAATACTGGAAGGAAAGACCTTGATGTGGCAACCCTCTGGTTCAGCCTATAGTAACACTAACACATTATGATTCAGCCTATAGTAACACAGCCATTACAGACGCTGCTTTATTCTACAGTATATGCTACGCCTTCCGACAAACCATTGAACCAGCAATGCGTCAATACAGGACTAAGATCAAATCCTACTATACTGGCTCTGACGCTCGTTGGATGTGGCAGGGCCTGCAAACTATCACATATTTCAAAGGGAAACCCAGCCGCGAGCTGCACAGTGACGCGAGCATACCAGACAAATTAAATGTTACCTACATGTTTTAAGCATACCACCATAGTCCTTGTGCCCAAGGACGCCAAGGTAACCTCTCTAAATTACTATTGCCCCACAGCACTCGCTTCTGTAGCCATGAAATGCTTTGAAAGGCTGGTCATGGCTCATATCAACACCATCATCCCAGACACCCTGGATCCACTCCAATTTGCATACCACCCCAACAGATTCACAGATGATGCAATCTCTATTGCACTCCACACTGCCCTTTCCCACTTGGACAAGAGGAACATCTATGTGAGAATGGTGTTAATTGTTCAACACCATAGTGCCCTCCTCATCATTAAGCAAAGGATCCTGGGACTAAACACCTTCCTCTGCAACTGGACCCTGGACTTCCTGACGGGCCACCCCCAGGTGGTGAAGGTAGGCAACAACACAACCTCCATTTTGACCCTCAACAGGCAGGCCCATCAGGGGTGCGTGCTTAGTCTCCTACATCATCATTACGTTTGCAGATGACACCACAGTGTTATGGCCTGATCACCAACGACGATGAGACAGCCTGGACAACCACCTCTCAGTTGCCAGGACAACCACCTCTCCCTCAACGTCAGCAAAACAAAGGAGGTGATTGTGGACTACAGGAACCAGAGGGACGAGCATGCCCCCATTAACATTGATGGGGCTGTAGCTGTAGTTCCTAGGTTCAAAGACTCCAGCCATCCAAGTCATAGACTGTTCTCTCTGCTACCGCATAGCAAGCGGTACCGATGCACCAAGTCTGAAACCAACAGGACCCTGAACTGCTTCTACCCTCAAGCCATACGTTAGTTAGTTAAATAATTAACCAAATAGCTACCCGGACTATATACATTGACCCTTTTTGCACAAACTTTTTTCTATTCATCACATACACTGTTGCTACTGTTTATTATAGTCCACTTTATTCCTAGTTATATGAACATATCTACTTCAATGACCTCGTACCCCTGCACATCAACTCGGTCCTGGTACCCCATGTATATAGCCAAGTTATCATCACTCATTGTGTGTTTATTAGTACTTTTATTATGTGTCTTACTTTTCTATTATTTCTCTATTTTCTTTCTCTCTGCATTGTTGGGAAGGACCCGTAAGTAAGCATTTCACTGTTAGTCCACACCTTTTGTTGATGACGCATGTGACAAATCAAATGTTATTTGATTTGGTGAAACAGTATCATTAAATATGACTAGCTAGAGAGGACATGTCCATCAGATGACTGTAGTACTCTGGCTAGATACTCAGTATTACCTTATCAGTGTGTTAAGGTTCAAATGAATACATACAGTACATAGACATGGTAGTATATCATATAGTAAGATTTGATGCCATTGTCTTGACATTCATGCATTACTGTCTGTGAACTTGTTTTAAACAGAAATAATAAATGAAGCACTCTATATTTTGACTCTATTCCCCAGTTTCTGCATAGCTAGGTCCACCTCCACCTTTTTATATTATCCAGTTGAATACAGGAATAAGAAACAGAACGAAATAGGACAATGGTCTATTTCCTGTGCCTTGTGACAGAACAGCTTCATTGACTCCCCATTTTCTCCATAGAAGGAGGTTAGGAGTTATAGCCATGGTAACAGAGCTTTAAAAATGTCACAAACAGATTGGTCTTATCTCCAACACATTCAGGTAATTCAAAAAGGAAGCACAGGCAGGCTGCGGCGTGAGCAGAGCCCCGAGTCAAATAAAAAATATAGGAATAACAACGCAGACCCACTAAGGGACAAAGAAAGCACACAATGGGGTGGGTTAATCAATTTACTGTCTTTACAAAATCCACAGTTGTTTAAAAGTTGAAATAAATTTTTTAAATATAGCAGGAAACTGTTTTGCCTTTGACGATGTGGTGTTTACGGTATCAGTTATCTGATCATAATTTCGCACTTGAGTTGGATTAGGGGGAGAGTGATGTCATGTGTGATGTCACTTTCTTCACAGAGAGTCAGGGTTCGATACTGCAACTATTTGACTTGGCAGTGTGACACAGATGTTTAATTAGTTGCACGGGTGCCATTACATGTTTTTTAGCCGGTCACGTTCGTCTTTAGTTCACAATTGGCTTTTTTCTATCATCATGATTCATTCAAACGGTAATGTGCTATTGACCACAAATATACCAACTTTGTGAAGAGGCAAAGGAATCAATCCCCTTATCTGTGTGTGTCAGAACTTGACATACAGGGGAAGTTTTGCAAACCCTTCGCACATCCCCGTCAGTGAAAATAATATTGCATTATTAATGGTAAGCAAAAAGTTAGAATATTTACAATGTGCAATTCAGTCCTCATTGGAAAACCCTTCCTTGAAAATCCTCTAAGCTCTTGAAAAGTAATTGAAGTTGTGGCCGATTTAGAAGTTCTACTGCTCCAATAAAATTATTATGTGATTTCATTTCTGATCCGTTTGAGAGAGATGCAGGCCTATGCCCTTTCGCTTGTTTCCCACCTTTTCAATTGTTGTGTTGTGTTGCACTTGTTGCAGTAAAACGATGTGCGGTTCCTATAAGCATTCCATTACAAAGCGTTCCATTACAAAATATTTCAGAATAATGTGGGCATTGGCTAACTAAATAGACAGCACACTCCTGACACAAACACACTAATGAAGCTAGTCAATTTGAGATGTTGAAGAGTTATTGAGGGATTACTGTATCATTTTTTCAAACGAGAAATTGACCAAAAACCGTGTTCCCCTTGTGTCAGACTCCAGCCCCCCAAGTCATAGACTGTTCTCGTCCTCTCTGCTACCGCACGGACAGCGGTACCGGACCCCCAAACCATAAGACTGCTAGACAGTTAATCAAATGTCTACCTGGACTATTTGCATTGAACCCCTTTTTAACGCTGTTGCTACTCGCTGTTTTTTTATCTATGTATAGTCACTTTACTACTTCCTACATGTATTCCTACACTTCCTACACTTCCTACATGTATTCCTACACTTCCTACACTTCCTACATGTATTCCTACACTTCCTACATGTATTCCTACACTTCCTACACTTCCTACATGTATTCCTACACTTCCTACACTTCCTACATGTATTCCTACACTTCCTACATGTATTCCTACACTTCCTACACTTCATACATGTATTCCCACACTTCCTACATGTATTCCTACACTTCCTACCATTCCTAAATGTATTCCTACACTTCCTACACTTCCTACATGTATTCCTACACTTCCTACACTTCCTATATGTATTCCTACACTTCCTACACTTCCTACATGTATTCCTACACTTCCTACATGTATTCCTACACTTCCTACATGTATTCCTACACTTCCTACATGTATTCCTACACTTCCTACACTTCCTACATGTATTCCTACACTTCCTACACTTCCTACACTGTATTACCCCAGATACCTACACTAACCTGTACTCCGCACATTGACTCCATACCAGTACCCTCGTATATAGCCTCGTTATTGTTATTTTATTGTGTTACCTTTTTTACTTTAGTTTATTATTATGAATATAAAAACGTTTTTAGCAAATAGTAAATCGATCCAAATCAATGTAAGAACACAAAGGCATGCCAATTTAAAAGATGTCATTATTAGCCTAGTTCTGTATGGAATACAGGTACATTTTGGTAGACCAAATCATGTGCTGGTGCCACCAACTGACAAAGTTGGTAGCACCAGTGCCACCAGTGGAAAAGTTTGTGTAGAACCCTGGAGAGACCTGTTTGTTTTGTCATCTCCACATCTGGCCCTGCAATCTGGTGATAACAGCTGCTGTATTGCTATCTGACTGCTATGCAACACACACACAGTCTCCAACCCAGTCGCCCTCTGCTCAACTATCTTCTCCTTAACACACACTAGCACACATACAGAGATCTAAAATCAACAACACCCACTCTCTCGAGTATTCAAACCTCCTTTGTGTTGGTAGAATACCAAACGGACATTGGATTCTTCTCACCTTGGTAGAAATTGACAAGCACCTTAGTGACTTAACATTTTTTTTTATAAACAGACAAAGCCCACATCATTGAGTCTGGACAACATAACTCTGCCTTGTGTTGGTAGAATATCGAATTAACATTGGAATCGTCTTACCTAAGTGATTTAAATTCAACAAAATTGACAAAGACAAAGCCTGAGCAACTTGTCTAGACCAATGATTCATATATACACTAGACGACTTACGGGGGTGCTGTTTTGAAGTCACTGCGCCTCCATCTTGGTACTCCCTCACGTTGTAAAAAAGTATTTGGAAGCTATAGAAATGCATTTACCAATGTCTACATTTGTTTTTGCCACATTTATTCTATTACAGACACCTTAATACATACCATGGTAATGTCAGCTAAACATCCAAAGATTTTTTTTTCTTAAAGTATATATTTTTCCAAGTTCTAATGCTACTGTCCCCACTACGACAATGTTCTTTTATTAAATACAAGTCATTTTGTCCTTGAAAAATGTAATTGAAATACTGTAGAATTCCATTCATTCCAATGGAAGACTGCTTCTTCCGAGGCCAAAACATAACATCAGCAATACAGGGTTTATATACATCATTGGTCTAGACCCTCAAGGTCATGTGATATGGGACACACTGCACACGATGTGGTGTGTTGTGGTGTAGATGTGTCCATCCTCATGCAGTGCTCCCTGCATCCACCCCAGCCCAGCGTCCACTCTATTACAGCATTAGCAGCTAACGTTTTGATATTTGTCTTCATTATTATCAATGACCAGAGGCGATTGAGCCACCAGCATGCTCCATTAGCTTCCTTCATTGCACAGTTGCACGGCTGAAATCACGCATTAAGACAGATTCAACATGGACTGACATGTTAGGAGGAGCGAGGAGCAAGCCACTTTGATTATTTAGGGCATGGGAGGGGAGAGAAGCGGTTGAGGGGGGAATGGAACGGTATTGGCATTAAGTTCCAAGAATATGGAGGCGCTTGCCTTCCATTCACCTAAGCAGGAGAGGTTATTCCAATCAGTATAATTAGCCTGTGGTAATGAAATTACTCAAAGGCACTGCCACCTTCACTTAAGAGAAATCGATCTGTGTTTGGGGGAGTATATTAAGGTTCCCTAGTTTGGTGTGCTGGAGTGTTTTTGAGAATTGGGGCGGCAGGTAGCCTAATGGTTAGAGTCTAGGGGTTAGAGCGTTGGACTAGTAACTGGAATGTTGAAAGATCGAATCCCTGAGCTGACAAGGTAAAAATCTGTCATTCTGCCCCTGAACAAGGCAGTTAACCCACTGTTCCTAGGCTTCATTGAAAATAAGAATTTGTTCTTAACTGACTTGCCTAGTTAAATGAAGGTAAAAAAAAATTCAACAAAACACGTTTTTCTTTCAAAAAAATAACAATTTCAGGATGTGATTTGCGAGACGCACATTCTACATTACGTTACTAAGCTAGCTAGCTTGTTAACAACGGCCAAAAAGTTCCATGGTGCTCACACCCTATTACACAGGGAGAAACCAGGAGATGCTATTGCTATGCTCAACCTGTGTTTAAAACGCTCAATGACATCATACTTTAAAGGCCCAGTGCAGTCAAAAACGTGACGTGGTCACAGCTGAAACAAATTATTCCAACGAATTTGAACCTCTTCTGCACCTGTGCAAAACATATTTGCACAATTGTTCAATCAGTCCTTATTCGTGCATAAAAGAGGTCACCTCTGAGTTTCTGTTTGCAAGAATGGACGAAGTAAGAGGCCGAGGGCAAGGACAAAGGAGAGGTAGAGGGACCCATAGAGGAAGATAGGTCAGCTCTCGGTTAACATAGAAAAGGGTCAAAGAAACCCTTGAGTGACGTTCTTTCTGCATTGGTGCGTACTATAATTATAGTATCAACAAACGACACAGACATATACAAGAGGGTTAACCATATTAGGGTATATTGATAATTAGTATTTATTGGGCCATTGTGTAACGATTGATTGAAATAACTTTTCATTAGATAACAAGTTGTATGTTTTGATGGAGGTAGTTGGTTTTTATCATGTAATTCATGTTTTGAGAGTCTTAAATGTGTCCTTGTGACCAACATGTTTCAGTTTCGGTCTGCGTGTTAATTGTTTTGAAAAAGTGAACTCTGTTTGGAAAAATATGCTCAAGCAATCGAGAAAAACTGTACTAGACCAATAAGAAAGAGATTTCCAAACCTATCACCTAGTTTTCAGCTTTCCCTTCCCCAGTCAGACCACTCCCAGAAAGTCCTAGAAAAATTCTAGCTACAAACCAAAATGTATTTGTCACATGCGCCAAATACAGACGGTATTGACCTTACAGTGAAATGTTTACTTACAAGCCCTTAACCAACAATACTTTAACAAGTTTTAAGAAAAATAAGTGTTAAGTAAAAAATAGAGAAGAAAAAAATAAAAGTCATTGCTTGAGAAATTGCTCTTGCTAAGAAGCTATTTTATTTGTATTTTTTTTACCATTTTGATTGGAAACAATCACAGTAAGGTACTTAATTATTTCACGGAAATGATTTGATACTGAGATAAAAACTGCTCTATTGGACTATTGGACCTACACCTCAGGTGCATGTCTGGCCAACAGTAATGGGAAGTGACACTTTTATATTTCCACCTCCGATGTCCAGAACAGTATTGGGACACACCAAGAGTGTTTTTATGGGGGGGGGGGGGTGGTATTGAGGAGTTGAGCTGAGCAGCAGGACAAGTAGAACTCAACAGAGATTAAGTAAGAGGAGTGGTAAGCTATCACAGACTGACATCTCTCCTCAGGTGCCCAAGCCAGATGCATTCTGGGTAAATGAGTGGGGGAGGGGTTCGCTCATTTATTCGCTCATTTATCCTGCCGTCTGGCCAACTCACCTGGAGTGATGGGGGTGGTGTCAGAGAGGCAGTCTGCTATTTCACGGCCTGTTAAGAGCTAATGCTGCAACATGCCCCACGCTCCAATTCTAGGGAACAGGGAGCATTACTGTCCAGTTCTCAAGGTTCTGTCTGTCTGGACTGTGGCTGAGAGGTTGGAGGGGAGGAGGGGAGGATGGGAAGAGGGGAAGAGGGGAGGAGAGTAGGAGGAAAGAAGTATGGCGGGACCAAGAGCTAGAGATTGAGGGATTGAGGGGGGAGAGAGGTCGTGAGACTGGGAGGGACCAGAGAGAGAAAGGGAGGGATTGAGAGAGAGAGAGTGAGAGAGGGAGAGAAAAAGGTGGAAAGAGAGAGAGGAAGAGAGAGAAAGAAGAGGAAGAGTGAGAGAGAGATAGGTGGAAAGAGAGAGAGAAGGGAGCCATAGTTTACCTGGCCTGCTGAGCCAGCGCTCTGAAGCAGACAGAACAGCAGCATGCTCACGCGCTGACATCCACTCCCGCTGCGCGCCGCTGCATCTCACATGCCCCTGAAGGCCCCTCACTGCTGGGCCCATGCCTACCCTCTCCTCTCCCCTCTCCTCTCCCCTCTCCTCACTGGAGCTACTGAGCACAACTAGCCTGAACCACACACAACACTTGTCTTCTCTGTTCGCTAACTCAAGCCTGTGTAACAACCCCAGCTTCTAACAGGCCCTGTCTGGCTGGAGAATGTTTAGAGCGAACAGAGGCTACTGCTGTACAGTAGAGTCCTAAACTCTCTGGAGGAGTCTGTCTGTCTGTCTGTCTGTCTGTACTGTGTGTACAATGTGTGTGTGTGTGTGTGTGTGTGTGTGTACAATGTGTGTGTGTGTGTGTGTGTGTGTGTGTGTGTACAATGTGTGTGTGTGTGTGTGTGTGTGTGTGTGTGTGTGTGTACAATGTGTGTGTGTGTGTGTGTGTGTGTGTGTGTGTGTGTACAATGTGTGTGTGTGTGTGTGTGTGTGTGTGTGTGTGTGTGTGTGTGTACAATGTGTGTGTGTGTGTGTGTGTACAATGTGTGTGTGTGTACAATGTTACAGTAGTCTAGTTTTTCCCTGTCTTTCCGCTCTGCCACTCTGAGCACTACTGTCATCCCAATAAGGTTCAATGGTCTGAAATAATGTAGCAGTCAACTTTTACAGCTAGCTGTTATTTGTGACTTACTAGGATTCATTTTACAGGAGTTAATCTTTGGGGACCTATAAGAAAAATACATTCAGTGTGAGTGGTGTATAAATAACTAATCTAACCAGAACCAGCTGAGTTTGAGCCATTCCCTGCTGCACATTCTCCCCTGGATTCCTCCTGCCCTGTCTGTACCACACACTCAGAAGAAAAGGTGCTATATAGAACCTAAAAGGGTTATTTGGCTGTCCCCATAGGAGAACCCTTTTAAAAAACATTTTTAGTTCCTTAGGAAACACTGGTCACTCTTAGAAAAAAGGGTTCCAAAAGGGTTCTTCGGCTGTCCCAATAGGAGAACCCTTTTTGGTTCCAGGTAGAAGAACCCTTTGAGTTCCATGTAGAACCCATTCTACACAGCTGATTCCAATAATCAAAGCTTGATGATGAGTTGGTTATTTGAGTCAGTTGTGTGGTGCTGGGTCAAAAAACTTAATGTGCACCCGGGGGACCAGGACCGACTTTGGGAATCCCTGTACTTTACTGTACTTGTACTGTCCTGTCCCAGTGCTGAAGGCTAAGGTCAGGCCATTTATTTGTGTTTACAGTGAACAGGGCTGTAGAGGACTGATGGATCACAGATCCTGTCCTGTTCTGTCCAGGGCTGTAGAGCATTTGATGGATCACCCATCCTCTCTGTCTGTCAGGGGACTGCACGGGGTCACACACGTGTACACGGACGCACTCACACACACACACACACGCTCGCACACACACACACACACACACACACACACACACACACACAGTGACACCATGACTCAGATCAAACATGCCTGGGAGGTATCACACGTACATAGTGTCCTCTGTACATGTTGACATGTTGTTGAAGCTATGTTCCCTGTGGTTCTACAGCCTGAATACGTCTCTAGCTGATCTTCACTCCTGGAGATGTCTCCTCTGCCCACAGCAATTAGCCTGAAGCAGTTTTCCATAGGAAATCCCAGGGAGAGCTGTCAGAGGAGAAGTGTCCTCTACTCAACCATCTCTACCATCTCTCTCACACACAGGAAGCATTATGAACAGTGTGACTCCAGAAAGAGGTGTGTTTTTGAGTCACATGCTTTATCTGCATAATGTGACCTCCATCTAAAGTGTAACCTCACTAATGATGTGTACTCCAGCCCAGGCATATGGAAGGGGTTCAAATGAGTCTGAATCCACAGCGAGATTATTGCATATGTACCAAAACAGCAAATCAGACTAGATGTGTTTGACATGGAAGTATTTGACTTTCAGATCACAAAGAACTAATTCCTGAACTGAGCGCCGCAGGCAGAATTCTATCTTACATGTAGGCTTAGCATTCTCACAAGGAGTGACATTAATACTTGTTTAAACAACTGTCAGACAATATTTTAAAAAACTAATGTCCAGACCAAGTTATCAGAGAGTTGCACGCGCAGACAGACAACATTGAGCTATTTCCCCTGAGTGACAGTCCTGTAGAGCAGAACAAACACAGAGCAGAGCCCTGTGTGGACAACTTCTACCCATCCACACTCCTGTGTCCCTGGCACCAATGCCTAAGTCTAAGCAGGCGAGAGAAACAGAACCACAAAACCACATATTCAGCAGTATACAAACAAAGTGAGTGGAGTCTGGCCCTAGGTTCGTTGGAGCTGCTCCTTTTCATGTGTGTGAGTGCTGATAAATCAACCAGCATGCCAGCTCTGCACCACTAACCCAGGCTGGGCCAGGGTGAACCCGGTTGGGACTAGGCATGCGTCGTGCCTGCTGGTTAGGGGGCGAGGTGGCATGAGGGGAGTGAGGAGGGGGGCACGATGCAGGGTCGGGCTCAGCATGGTGTTTACTAGCTAGTGAGGGAGGAGAGAAGATTAATGTAGTCTCTGTGGAGCAAAGGCAACATCCAGCCCCTTAATAAGGTACAAACAATCGGTTCCACTCCGCTGCCTTCCCTGGGAACAACTATTGTTGTGCTGCATTGTTTCCCTGCTCTGCGTGGCTCTTGGGAGATAGCAGGGCTAGGACCCAACTTCAGCATGTAGCTGGCTGTCTCTCTCTTACAGCCAGGGGAAGACAACGTAGTGTCAGCCTAGGTTTGTCTTGTCCAAGTCGGGTCAGGTCCCATCCATCCTCCCCCGTTCCTTACCTCCACTCCCTGGACTTTGAGCTTCATGTGATCCTCCCGCGTAGTCTTCCCATCTTTCCTCTTCTTCCAGCAGTAGCCATCCTTTCTGTACTTCACCTTCTTCCTGTTGTACAAGATCATTGAACCATTCTGTGGCCTGGATCACAGAGAGAGAGAGAGAGAGAGAGAGAGAGAGAGAGAGAGAGAGAGAGAGAGAGAGAGAGAGAGAGAGAGAGAGAGAGAGAGAGAGAGAGAGAGAGAGAGAGAGAGAGAGAGAGAGAGAGAGAGAGAGAGAGAGAGAGAGAGAGAGAGAGAGAGAGAGAGAGAGAGAGAGAGAGAGAGAGAGAGAGAGAGAGAGAGAGAGAGAGAGAGAGAGAGAGAGAGAGAGAGAGAGAGAGAGAGAGAGAGAGAGAGAGAGAGAGAGAGAGAGAGAGAGAGAGAGAGAGAGAGAGAGAGAGAGAGAGAGAGAGAGAGAGAGAGAGAGAGAGAAGAGTTTGTCAAAGTTTCTGCTGTGGGACTCATTTTAGAGATGTACAAAGAGTCTTGACATACAGTACATCTACTGCAAGACAGAAATGCACTAGTGACTTTAGATGACAAAACGTCTTTATGGTGTTTCTCTGCGTTCCTATGCACAGTTTGACAATGAACAAAACACATGTTCAGCATACATTTCTCCCAATGAACACTGTGCGTTGTGAGAAGGCAGTGAAAGTGACACTTCTACCACAGAGTAAATTACATATAGAACTGGTGTATGTGTGTGTGCCTGCATGCATGCGTGTGTGTGTGTGTGTGTGTGTGTGTGTGTGTGTGTGTGTAAAGGCTGAGGCAGCTTTCTTATATCTCATTAATTCAGTGAAATGAGTTTGTGTGTGTGTGTGTGTGTGTGCGCGCATGCGTGTGTGTGTGTACAATATAAAGGCTGAGGCAGCTTTCTTATCTCTCATTCATCCAGTGAAATGATTTGTGGTGTGTGTGGTCCCTTGGGGGAAGAAGAGATCTTCCCTCATATTCTATTCATAATTCATCCTCCCTCAAACAGACCACAGCCTGTTGCTTAATAAAGATACAACATAATGATATTATGTAACTATTGATAATATGTTTTTTCAGTTGTATTTGTCAGACAGGGGGCATTTGGAGAACAATGTTAAAACATGAACATATAGAAGCATACAGCTCGGCTGTACCTAACACTCTCTATCTAGAATTCTTATACAATCTGTACACACACGCTGTTAAGAAAGCAGAGCGGGGCTTTATTATGGACAGACAACTCCCCATCTTAGCTACTGTTCAATCAATATGTTTTGACCATGACAGTTTATACAATCCAGGGTTACGCCAAGCAGTTTATTCTCTTCAACTTGCTCAACTTCCACATTATTCATTTCAGGATTTTGTTGAGGTTCAGGGTTTAGTGAATGATTTGTCCCAAATACAATGCTTTTAGTTTTTTTAATATTTAGGACTAACTTACTTCTTGCCAGCCATTCTGAAACTGACTGCAGCTCTTTGTTAAGTGTTGCAGTGATTTCACTTGCTGTGGTAATTGACATGTGTAGTGTAGGGTGCCTGCTTCCACAATGAATGGGAAAGACACCTTCTATTTGTCACAAGCATCGTAAACAACAGGTGTAGACTAACAGTGAAATGCTTACTTACTTGGGCCTTCCCAACCATGTAGAGAGAAACAAACTAGAGAACGAATAGAAAACTATTACTTAATAAAACGTAATAATAAGAAAAGTCATAATACACAATGACTAATAACTTGGCTCTACAGTGCATTTGAAAAGTATTCAGACACCTTGACTTTTTACACATTTTGTTACGTTACAGCCTTATTGTAAAATGTATCAAATATTTTTTTCCCACATCAATCTACACTCAAAACCCCATAATGACAAAGCAAAAAAAAAGTTTTGACATTTTTGCAAATATAAAAAAACAACAACTGAAATATCACATTTACATAAGTATTCAGACTCTTTACTTAGTACTTTGTTGAAGCACCTTTGGCAGTGATTATAGCCTCGAGTCTTCTTGGGTATGACGCTACAAGCTTGGCACACCTATATCTCGGGAGTTTCTCCCATTCTTCTCTAAAGATCCTCTCAAGCTCTGTCAGGTTGGATGGGGAGCGTTGTTGCACAGCTATTTTGAAGTCTCTCCAGAGATGTTTGATCGGGTTCAAGTCCTGGTTCTGGCTGGGCCACTTGTCCTGAAGCTTAGAAGAAGTGCTTTGGGTTGTGTCCTGTTGGAAGATGAACCTTCGCCCCAGTCTGAGGTCCAGAGCGCTCTGGAGCAGGTTTTAATCAAGGATCTCTCTGTACTTTGCTCCGTTCATCATTCCCTTCATCCTGACTAGTCTCTCAGTCCCTGTTGCTGAAACACATCCCCACAATTCGATGCTGCCACCACCATGCTTAGGGATGGTGCAATGTTTCCTCCAGACCTCAAGCTTGGCATTCATTTCATCAAAGCGGAAAATCGTGTTTCTCACGGTCTGAGAGTCTTTAGGTGGCTTTTGGCAAACTCCAAATGGGCTGTCATGTGCCTTTTACTAAGGAGTGGCTTCCGTCTGGCCACTCTACCATAAAGGCCTGCTTGGTGGAGTGCTGCAGAGATGGTTGTCCTTTTGGAAGGTTCTCCTATCTCCACAGAGGAACTCTGGAGCTCTGTCAGAGTGACCATCAGGTTCTTGGTCACCTCCCTGATCAAGGCCCTTCTCCCCCAATTGCTCAGTTTGGCCAGGCGGCCAGCTCTAGGAAGAGTCTTGGTGGTTCCAAACTTCTTCAATTTAAGAATGATGGAGGCCACTGTGTTCTTGGGGATTCATTTTTTTTATAGATTTGCAAAATTTTCTAAAAAGCTGTTTTCGCTTCGTAATTATAGAGTATTGTTTGTAGATTGATGAGGATGTACATTTTAGAATAAGGTTGTAACGTAACAGAATGTGGAAAAAGACAAGGGGTCTGAATACTTTGCGAAGGCACTGTATACACAGGATATCAGTAGTGAGTCGATGTTCAGGGGTATGAGTAACTGAGGTAGATGTGTACATATAACTAGGAAAAGTTACTAGGCAACAGGTTAGATAATAAACAGTAGCAGCAGAGTATGTGATGAGTCAAGAAAAGTTAGCGCAAAAAGGGTGAATGTAAATAGTTGGGTAGCCATTTGGGTAGCCATTTAACTAACTGTCGTCAGATTTGCCAAATGGAGGGCTTTGTATTAATTTCTGTGTGTGGAGTAAAGGTCATCTAGAGCTTTTTCGCCTCTAGTTGTATAGATGACATGCTGGTAGAAATGAGGTACGACGGATTTTAGTTACCCTGCATTAAAATCACCAGCCACTAGGAGCGCCACCTCTGGATGAGCATTTTCTTGTTTGCCTATGACCTTATACAGCTCATTGAGTGCGGTCTTAGTGCCAGCATCGGCTTATGGTGGTAAATAGACAGCTACGAAAAATATTCCCTTTTGATTAATAGTATGGTCTACAGCTTATCATGAGGTATTCTAACTCGGGCTAGCAGAACCTAGAGACTTTATTAAAGCTGAAATATGTAACTTTTTGGGTGAAATGTTTGTTATAGAGCTGTCATTTTCATTCAAAGCAAGTCTAAAAAGCGGAAGATCCATTCTATTTACGTTATTTCTATGCATCCTGTTCTTAAGTTTTGTTTTTGCGTCTTTTACTTTCGGTTTTGTACACCAGCTTCAAACAGTAAAAAATAAATGTTTGGTTATGGAAAAGATAAATAACAATGGTTAATATGGTACAATGATTCTCTACACTTTACTTGCTTGTTTTGTCACATAAATTGAAATTAGGTTAATAATTAGAATTTTTGCAACCAGGAGATGGCGGAGCGATTTCTGCATAGTGCATCTTTAATATTAGATATAGCGCACCTGCTGTTATTAACAAAGAGACACACACCTCCCACTTGAGTTTACCCGAAGCTGCCGTTCTGTTCTGACAACACATAGAAAAAACAGCTAGAAGTACATTATCCTTGTTCAGCAATTGCTCCCAGAAACATAGGATATTACAGGTCCTGTTGATAGGTAGTCTCGAACGGAGCTCGTCCAATTTGTTCTCCAGTGATTGTACGTTCGCCAATAGAATGGAGGGTAGAGGCGGTTTATCTACTTGCTGACGTCTCGGTATGTGTTGTGCCGCTGACTCGTTGAAGCAGAAATCTTCATTCAAATCGAGGTTAGTGATCGCTGTTCTGATGTCCAGAAGTTATTTTCGGTCATAGGAAACATAATGTACAAAAAAAGTTACGAATAGCGCAAAAAAACCCACTAAATAGCAGAATTTATCAGGAGCCTATAAAACGGCAGCTTTCCATTCCAGCGCCATGTTTTCAAATTGCTGCTGAGGACAGGAGAGAAGGTAACTGTAGAGGAGGGCTAAGCCATCCGCCACACTCACTGCACACAAGATCCAGCTATAGTTAAGAGTGTGATTGCACAGTACAGTCTAAACTCTATTCTTCTGGGGGGGAGAAAAGAAGAAGAAAAACTCCCTACAAAGGAAAAAAGGCCTTCTGCTTTGTGATTCTACTTTGAAAAACTAAACACTGCTCACTTGTTTTGCATTGGGTGTTATTGTTTTATAGTTACACTTTTCCATGTTTTTGTTTATAACAGGGCATGCATCATCTTTCATAGCTGCACACAGGGCCTGGCTCCTGTTCATCTTGCTATTGCTCATTAATCATCTCCCCTCCCAGGACGTATCTCAGGGGCCAATGGAGACGGGGTGGGTGAGGTAAAAGATGAGGGAGAGGAGGAGGAGGGGTCCCAACAGTCCTTCTTTGTGGCCCCTGACAGCACCATCTAATGAGAGACAGCACTCAAACATGCCATCCTCAATCCTCTCTCGCTTTCTATTTTTCTCTTTCTCTCCGTCCCTCCCCCTCCTCCTCTCACCGCCAGTCGTTTGGAGCTAGAGATGGGTGCCAGGGAATACCTTCTCCTCCTCCCTCTCTTCCTCTCCTCCCTCTCTCGCTTCATCGGTCTCCAGATCCCTCAACTACGCTCTTCCTAACCCTCCTCTCTCATTCTGTCATTCCATCGTTCATCCCCCCCTTCACTATCTGTAACTGAACATAGGTTCCCTTTTATGACTTATACTGTACATTTACAAATGTGAGGTTTATTCCTGTGATAATACTACTAAGATACATCTAAACTAAGATACATCTATGGTTCTCTTGCATACAGCATGTTCTCTATCCACACACAGGGAGTATGGACATCATGATAGCCGATGACTCAAACACAATTCTATAAACAAGTAATCACTTTTGTGCAGCTGTATGATAATGTATATGGTGAGTTAAGCCTCTTGTGACAAATGTCATCTGAAGGTCCCCTGGCTGTCTAGAAGACTATTGCAGACATCAGCACCATGTCGAGGAATCAAGCAATATGATCTCTTTTTAATGAATGCCCAGACACACTGGTCGAACTGCTTTTGTATCGTCATGTTGTTTTTTCCCCTGGAGATACATTCTCCGTTCGTCCTTCAAAAATACAGGAACCACACGTCTTAGAATGTTAGACAAAGAGATGGTCCAGGAATAGATAATGCAGAAAATAAAATGACTTAAGGCAATCTGATCTCCTCAAGATCATTGGAAATTGGGGTGAGGCTTTTGTGTCAGAGGCCCTGCACCTTATTTATCAGTTTGGTGTGCAAAGTTCTCCGCTCAGCTTTCTTAGGGAGGAAGAGTTAGCGAGATGCTGTTTTCAATTCAAGGCAGTCTGGTCTGTACTCTGTACCCAGAGGAAAGACCTGCATGAGCTTTAGACTCCTTTACTCTCTGAAGTACTGTAGCTATGTCTGAAGCACACGCTCTCCCCCTCTTTCTCTCTCTCTCTGCTTATCTTCTACATCTCTGTATACTTAGGCGTTTCAATTAATCTGATCAGAATTATACATATTTATACATGGAGGAAAAATGTTAACTGCTCTGTTATAAAAGCAGTGCGACAGGAGGCCCTCTGTCTCAGATGCCATAATGTGCCCGATTATTATGGAAATACACCACCACCTCTGACACTCGCACACACACACACCTCTCCCTCCCTGTGGCGTGGCATGTACGGGCCGATAATAAGTTTTACCCTGTGGATGGTGTTAGGCTGGCCCAGTCCTTAAGAAATCATTCATTTACAGAGGCATTCGCTCAATCAGGTTTGTTCATTTTGAAAGGGAAGAGAGAGATATGAGGGACTGTGCTGATGAGCATCCACAATGAACCTGGAAGAGAGGGAAGGGGAGGAGAGGAAAGGGGGACAGGAAAGGAAAGGAGAGGGGCAGGGAAGAAGAGGGGAGAGGCTGACCCCGGGTAATCGACAGACAGCAGCTCAGAGAGAGGGTCTGGTGCTCAGTTCCACAGACCTAAGTCCACAGGAACCAAGTCCAGAGAGAGAGAGAGAGAGAGAGAGGGGAACTAGTTGTGATTCTGGCTGATCCATGTGATCAGCTCTGTTGAATCGTCCTCAACACTTCTACTACATCTGCTGGAGAATGCATTCTTGTCAATAGTGTAGTGGAGAATGAAACATTTTGTCTTGGTGTAAACAGTGTTCTGACTGTAATAGGCAAGCTCCTATTACCTATACAGTGCCTTGCGAAAGTATTCGGCCCCCTTGAACTTTGCGACCTTTTGCCACATTTCAGGCTTCATAAAGATAAACATAAAGATATAAAACTGTATTTTTTTGTGAAGAATCAACAACAAGTGGGACACAATCATGAAGTGGAACGACATTTATTGGATATTTCAAACTTTTTTAACAAATCAAAAACTGAAAAATTGGGCGTGCAAAATTATTCAGCCCCCTTAAGTTAATACTTTGTAGCGCCACCTTTTACTGTGATTACAGCTGTAAGTCGCTTGGGGTATGTCTCTATCAGTTTTGCACATCGAGAGACTGACATTTTTTCCCATTCCTCCTTGCAAAACAGCTCGAGCTCAGTGAGGTTGGATGGAGAGCATTTGTGAACAGCAGTTTTCAGTTCTTTCCACAGATTCTCGATTGGATTCAGGTCTGGACTTTGACTTGGCCATTCTAACACCTGGATATGTTTATTTTTGAACCATTCCATTGTAGATTTTGCTTTATGTTTTGGATCATTGTCTTGTTGGAAGACAAATCTCCGTCCCAGTCTCAGGTCTTTTGCAGACTCCATCAGGTTTTCTTCCAGAATGGTCCTGTATTTGGCTCCATCCATCTTCCCATCAATTTTAACCATCTTCCCTGTCCCTGCTGAAGAAAAGCAGGCCCAAACCATGATGCTGCCACCACCATGTTTGACAGTGGGGATGGTGTGTTCAGGGTGATGAGCTGTGTTGCTTTTACGCCAAACATAACGTTTTGCATTGTTGCCAAAAAGTTACATTTTGGTTTCATCTGACCAGAGCACCTTCTTCCACATGTTTGGTGTGTCTCCCAGGTGGCTTGTGGCAAACTTTAAACGACACTTTTTATGGACATCTTTAAGAAATGGCTTTCTTCTTGCCACTCTTCCATAAAGGCCAGATTTGTGCAATATACGACTGATTGTTGTCCTATGGACAGAGTCTCCCACCTCAGCTGTAGATCTCTGCAGTTCATCCAGAGTGATCATGGGCCTCTTGGCTGCATCTCTGATCAGTCTTTTCCTTGTATGAGCTGAAAGTTTAGAGGGACGGCCAGGTCTTGGTAGATTTGCAGTGGTCTGATACTCCTTCCATTTCAATATTATCGCTTGCACAGTGCTCCTTGGGATGTTTAAAGCTTGGGAAATCTTTTTGTATCCAAATCCGGCTTTAAACTTCTTCACAACAGTATCTCGGACCTGCCTGGTGTGTTCCTTGTTCTTCATGATGCTCTCTGCGCTTTTAACGGACCTCTGAGACTATCACAGTGCAGGTGCATTGATAAGGAGACTTGATTACACACAGGTGGATTGTATTTATCATCATTAGTCATTTAGGTCAACATTGGATCATTCAGAGATCCTCACTGAACTTCTGGAGAGAGTTTGCTGCACTGAAAGTAAAGGGGCTGAATAATTTTGCACGCCCAATTTTTCAGTTTTTGATTTGTTAAAAAAGTTTGAAATATCCAATAAATGTCGTTCCACTTCATGATTGTGTCCCACTTGTTGTTGATTCTTCACAAAAAAAATCAGTTTTATATCTTTATGTTTGAAGCCTGAAATGTGGCAAAAGGTCGCAAAGTTCAAGGGGGCCGAATACTTTCGCAAGGCACTGTATAAGGTGATTTGGTGACAAAACGGATGGCACTGTGATAGACTGCATCCAGTTTGCTGAGTAGAGTGTTGGAAGCTATTTTGTAGATGACATCGCTGAAGTCGAGGATCGGTAGGATAGTCAGTTTTACTAGGGTAAGTTTGGCGGCGTGAGTGAAACCTGACTCAGTTACACCAGCTCTGTCATGAGGACTGGGCCAAAATTCACCCAACTTATTGTAGGAAGCTTGTGGAAGGCTACCAGAAACGTTTGACCCAAGTTAAACAATTTAAATGCAATGCTACCAAATACTAATTGAGTGTATGTAAACTTCTGACCCACTGGAAATGTGATGAAAGAAATAAATCATTCTCTCTACTATTATTCTGACATTTCACATTCTTAAAATAAAGTGGTGATCCTAACTGACCTAAGATAGGGAATTTTTACTTGGATTAAATGTTGGGTATTGTGAAAAACGACTAAGGTGTATGTAAACTTCCAACGTTAACTGTTGGTGTTCCTTTTGTCAAGGTGAGAAAGGGTGGTGTGGAGTGTGATTGAGATTGCTTCATCTGTGGTTCTGTTGGGGCGTTATGCGAATTGGAGTGGGTCAAGTGGGGGGATGCTGTTGATGTGAGCCATGACCAGCCTTTCAAAACACTTTATGGCTACCGACGTGAGTGCCACAGGGCGGTAATCATTTAAGCAGGTTACCTTCGCTTCCTTGGGTACACGAACTATGGTTGTCTGCTTGAAACATGTAGGTATTACAGACTTGTTCAGGGAGAGGTTGAAAATGTCAGTGAGTACACGTCCTGGTTATCTGTCTGGCCCAGCTGCTTTGTGAATGTTGACTTGTTTAAAGGTTTTATTCACATCGGCTACCATTATCACACAGTCATCCAGAACAACTGGTGCTCTCGTGCATGCTTCAGTGTTGCTTGCCTCGAAGCGAGCATAAAAGGCATTTAGGTGATCTGATAAATTTGCGTCACTGGGAAGCTCGGTGTCTGGGTTTCCATTTATAGTCCGTAATAGTTGTCAAGCCCTGCCACATCCGACGAGCATCAGAGCCATTGTAGTAGGATTCAATCATAATTCTGCATTGACGCTGCTCATCCTGCTCATTACACTGTGTGTCAATCATCCACCACACATGGTCGCAGTGTGTTCACACACACACACACACACACACACACACAAACTCGCGTCCCGGCGAAGCACACGGAGCTGTCAAAACGGCACAGGCCGCTTCCAAATGTAATATAATTACACTTCAAAAGGCGTGCTCTATTAGATGCCACCTCATCTCTCCCCTGTCTGTCTGAACAGAGAGGTGTTAGGCTGCCTCGTACCGTGGTAACTTACTGCAGGGGCCTATCAGGGTGCATCACGTGCGATTGATGACTCTGTGATAAGTCGGCCCCTCCAGCCCCTGGCAGAGCGGAGCACACATCAGGAAGTGGGGCATGTGCTGAAACTACTTTAAATGTAAATCTGCCATGCATAGATTGCCACGCAATCTCTCCCTCCGCCGCCAGCAGTCTCTCCCCTGTTCCCGTTCCCACACCTATGCACGGCAGAGCAGCGCCTCTCTGACTCCCGGTCAGGCCCGGGGTATGTATCTCTCAGAATGTCAATGAGGAAGAGCGAGGTTAGGTCATCATCACAACGCCTACACAAGCATGACACCTCTACACCGCTCAGCCTAGTACTCGTAAGCAGCTAGGAAGCTCCGAGGATAGGTTTCATTACCATTCTGTTCTCTATCTATGCATTGTGATGACATGAATATGTAATTACATTCCCATGGCAATTAATCAGGCAGAATGGTAATGGCAGTACAGGTCAAAATGGTTGAGGTGGTTTATGAGTGAAAGTTTGCCAAACGGTGTATCATCCTTATTTTGTTGGCATTTCTAATAACACAATGTTTACCTGGTCTGGTCTACTAGCCTGGAGGCAGAGTGCTTTCATAATATGGTTGGGCCTGTGAGCGTTGTTTGGGAGCTACCTATCAGCCAGGTAAAGCAGTTTGTCCTCTCTCCCTCCATCTCCCTCTCTCTCTTACATCTCCCTCTTTCTCCTTCCCTTGGTCTCCCTCTACCCCACCCACTCTCTTCCTCCCCCTCTCCTCTCCTTCAGTCTCTTCCTCTATCGCCATTGCCTGCCAGTGTACCACTATACAACTCAGGCCTCTACCTTCCAGCCACGAAACAGATGTTCCCAAGACACTTATCTCAATGGAAAAATCACAGACAATTTAAAAAGAATATAAATGCCGCTACACGTTCATGTCTCTGTCCCTATAAGACCTATGAGAGTGGATAAGAAGGGAGGGATGGAGGGATGGGGTATGGAGAAGGGAGGGATGGAGGGATGGGGTATGGGGAAGGGAGGGATAGATGGGATGGAGGGATGGGGTATGGAGAAGGGAGGGATGGTGGGATGGGGTATGGAGAAGGGAGGGATGGTGGGGATGGAGGGATGGAGAAGGGAGGGATGGTGGGGATGGAGAAGGGAGGGATGGTGGGGATGGAGGGATGGGGTATGGAGAAGGGAGGGATGGAGGCATGGGGTATGGAGAAGGGAGGGATGGTGGGGATGGAGAAGGGAGGGATGGTGGGGATGGAGGGATGGGGTATTTTTTTAATTTATTTTTTTACCTTTATTTAACTAGGCAAGTCAGTTAAGAACAAATTCTTATTTTCAATGACGGCCTAGGAACAGTGGGTTCTGCCTTGTTCAGGGGCAGAACGACAGATGGAGAAGGGAGGGAGGGATGGAGAAGGGAGGGATGGTGGGGATGGAGGGATGGGGTATGGAGAAGGGAGGGATGGAGGGATGGGGTATGGAGAAGGGAGGGATGGGGTATGGAGAAGGGAGGGATGGTGGGGATGGAGGGATGGGGTATGGAGAAGGGAGGGATGGAGGGGATGGAGGAATGGGATATGGAGAAGGGAGGGATGGAGGGGTGTCCCCCCCCTTATCTCCCCCCACCAACAGCCCTGCAGAGTGAGAGGGAGGGCTGATGACTGGAGGTGATGCTTGCCGCCTGATAGTGGCTAAGCCAGTTTCATGCACGTTTCTGCCCATTCAGGAAGGCATGTAGCTAGCATACCTCCGTAAGACACAGTAACCAGACGTAGAACTCTCTCTCTCAGCCTCCAGTCTCTACACTAGACGACATGGTTTACACATCCTTTACCAACATCCACATCCAACAGGAAGGACTTCTGGAGCACATTGATCTGTGCATTGTGTACATACAGCATATAATGTAACGCAGTATGAATATATGAATGGATGAGTTGTCAATCTTGTGGCTTCCCTGACTCTGCTATCATCACACTATTGCTTCTGGCAATGTGTATACATTTGTAGGTGTGTGCAGCATGTGTGTGTATTGTTTTCTTGCATTACTTATTACTTTCTTGCATTACTTATTACTTTCTTGCATTACTTATTACTTTCTTGCATTACTTATTACTTTCTTGCATTACTTAGCCTTATGCTTTCAATGCCTATTTACAGTGAATTCGGAAAGTATTCAGACGTTGTAATCATTATCTTACAGCCTTATATTAAAATGGATCTAAATAAGACTCCTCATCAATCTACGCACAATACCCCAAAATGACAAAGCAAAAACAGGTTTTTAGAAATTTGTGCTGGTCATTTATGAAAATTTGAACATCTTGGCCATGTTCTGTTATAATCTCCACCCGGCACAGCCAGAAGAGGACTGGCCACCCCACATAGCCTGGTTCCTCTCTAGGTTTCTTCCTAGGTTTTGGCCTTTCTAGGGAGTTTTTCCTAGCCACCGTGCTTCTACACCTGCATTGCTTGCTGTTTGGGGTTTTAGGCTGGGTTTCTGTACAGCACTTTGAGATATCAGCTGATGTACGAAGGGCTATATAAATAAATTTGATTTGATTTGATTTGCTAAACTTTGTCCAATCCGGAAAGACAGCAAAGAACCCATTACTCCTGCCAATAGTCAACCAATTAGTCTTCTCCCTTCACTCCATTAGATATTGGAGGGTATTGTGAGTAGACAAATATGGGAGTACATGGAAAATAATGATCTGATCGCAGCCAATTAGCATGTTTATCGCAAAAAACATTCCACTACCACTGCATTGGTTGACATGACTGACCAGTGGCTCAATGCTAATGACATGTCTGTGGGTGTACTATTTTTGGATTTTAGTGCAGCATTTGATTTAGTGGATCATGAAATCATTTTGACAAAATTACTGCATTATGGGTTTAAGGAGGCAGCATTGAATTGGGTACAGTTATATCTAACTGACAAAAACAACCCTATATCAATGGGTTATTTTCTTCCCCTTTAAACTGTGGAATACCGCATGGCAGCTGCCTTGGGCCACCTCTTTACTTAATATATACCAACGACCTTCCTTATCCCTTATCTGAAACTCAAGCTACTATATTTACAGATGATACTACAATTTATACAGCAAGACAATCGGTTCAACAGGTACAGCAAGCTTTAAAAGTAGATCTGGGAAATATCAGGGAGTGGGGTTGCCAGAAGAAACTGTTTTTGAACACCAAGAAAATGAAGGCTAGGTTGGTCGGTTCCACCAGGAACATGCCAACACAACATGGGATACAATTAAGTATGGGGGAGCACAAATTGAGGATGTGGCAGAAACCAAACTACTAGGGGTGCAGCTAGACAACTGTTTATCATGGTCGTCTCAAATAACTAAATAAAACATTCAACTGCATGCATGATCAGAAGGATAGCTAAGCATTTACCAGGAAAGATTCTGAAGCAAACAAGCCAAGCATTAATTTTGGAGTCAGGTGAACTAGTGTTCTGTGCATAACTACAACAGAAGTACCCTTCCCCAGGCCACAGAACAGGGTACCAAAACATTTCTGCAGCATTGAAGGTCCCCAAATACACAGTGGCCTCCGTCATTCTTAAATGGAAGAAGATTGAAACTACCAAGACTCTTCCTAGAGCTGGCTGCCCAGCCAAACTGAGCAATCGGGGGAGAAGAGCTGGGAAAATGCATCAGCAGGTGAAATTAGGAGGCTGCAGATTGCACAGAACAAAGCAGCAAGGATTGTTTTAAGGTGGAGATATGGTTCTTCTGTTGTAGTCATGCTCTTGGTTGGTCATCAATCAACAAGATAATTGAAAAAAACATGCTTATTTTATTTCACAATGTACACTGTTTAAAACGGCCAAACTCCATTCACAACAGTATTCAGTTAGTAAGAGACAAACATTCAGTAAATACTAGGAATAGATTGTCCATCATCTATGTGTTATTCAGGCAGAAAAGAGAAATAAGGCAAAATAACATTTTGATTCAGAGCAATAAAGAAATTGAATAATTTATTTGAGCAAACCAGAAACCTTTCAATATATAAATTCAAACAATACTTTAGGACCATTTAAATATAATAAATTGGAAGGTTGTGCAGGACTATGGTAGATGAAGGAACCACTCTATATTTTCAGACTGTTCAGACTCTTTTCAGAGTATTTATCTGCTCAATATGGAAGCGTATTATGTCTGTTTGTAACAGTGTGTTATATGTGAAAATGAGATTGTATTATAAATTGTATTTTAATGTTTAAAGACTCTTGGAAGATTAGTTCAAATGAGGACTAAAAGAGAGCCTAAAAAATAACATCTTGGTCACCTCCCTGACCAAGGCACTTTCTCCCCCATTTGCTCAGTTTGGCTGGGCGGCCAGCTCTAGGAAGAGTCTTGGCAGTTCCAAACTGCTTCCATTTAAGAATGATGGAGGCCACTGTGTATTTGGGACCTTCAATGCTGCAGAAATGTTTTGGTACCCTTCCCCAGATCTGTGCATAGACACAATCCTGTCTCGGAGCTCTACGGACAATTCCAATTTTGCTCTGACATGCACTGTCAACTGTGGGACCTTATATAAACAGGTGTGTGCCTTTCCAAATCATGTCCAATAAATAGAATTTACCACAGGTGGACTCCAATTAAGTTGTAGAAACATCTCAAGGATGATCAATAGAAACAAGATGCACCTAAGCTCCATTTCGAGTCTCATAGCAAAGGGTCTGAATACTTAATTAAATAAGGTATTTCATTTGTTTTTTTATACATTTTCAAAAATTTATAAAAACCTGTTTTCGCTTTGTCATTATGGGGTATTGTGTGTAGATTTATGAGGAAAGCTATTCATTTAATCAACTTTAGAATAAGGCTGTAAAGTAACAAAATGTAGAAAAAGTCGAATGCACTGTATGTAGTCTTCTCACGTTTCCCTCTCGTGTACATGTTTCTTTGGGCATATGCACAGCATGTGTGTAGAATCATGTTAATGATTTATACTTTCCAATATCCAGCTGCTAATCTTCCCTAACAGTAGTATGTGTTTGGCCGTGGATCCAGTGGGACTGACTGAGTGAGTGACTGTAGAGAATGAGAATGAGGTCTATCTTCTAATGTGACTGCCACTGACTGGCTCAGTGAGCGTTCCTCTGTGTTCGTAGACTTAAGTCCTCAGCAACACAGAACTGCGTTATTGTGACATGCTGTAAATTCCATGCTTTTGTCCCCTCAATAAAGCATGAGCAGCAGAGCACTTGTAAGAAAGGAAAACTAATGCAATTAAATTCAAACCGACCACCACTCCAGAAAAGGCATGTTTTTTTGTTATTACTAGTGACAATGTCCTACTGTTCCATTAAGATTAAGTGACAAAGACCTACTGTACATCTAAGTTAATGATACATGTCATCTGTGTACGAGCCAAAAACGGGCCAAATCAGAGTCTACTCAGAAAACAAAAATTGGTTCTGTGAAAGTTCCCAGAACATTCGTTAGTTCGCAGCAAATATTCTCATAACACAAAAACTGTCCAGTTGTGCTGATGACTATAGAATGTTTGTATAAAACCTTCGCCTGGCGTTGCAACAACATTCATATAACATATTTAATCTGTTCTTTAAAGGTTCCCAGAATGTTTCAATAGGTTCAGGGAACAGTCTGCTGAGAACATTGTGGGGACATCACAAAAAATATGTTCCCAAAACACAAAAACTGTCAATTTGTGCGGATGTTTCTTTTAGGGTTCAAAGAACATTCACCTGATGCTACAAGAAAATTCCCAGAACACATTTTGTCTTGTTCTGTAAAGGTTCCCAGAATGTTTCTTTAAGTTGTGGGAACGTTGTGGGAACATGAAAAGAGATACGTTCCCAAAACACTAAAATTGTCCAGGTGTGCCAACATTCAGATAATGTTTGATTTAGGGTACACAGGACATTCCTATAATGTTGTATGAATGTTGTCAGAACACCTGGTCTGAATGATTTAAAGGTTCCTAAAACATTTAATGAAGTTATGGGAGTTGTCTGTAATGTTGCAAGAACATTTTTGTGAGGACCTCTAAGTCCAGGTAAAATATATATTGTGTGAACATCAATGGAAAACTGGACAGTTTTAGTGTTTTGGGAACCTATCTCTTGTGCCCACAATGTTACCACAACCTAACAAAACATTCTGGGAACCTTTAAAGAACAGATTAAACGTGCTTTAGGAATGTTCTTGAAACTACAGGTGAATGTTTTTTGCACCTGTGGTGGTTAATTTCTGTATTATCAAATGAGGAGAGACAAACGTATCACACAAGTCAGAGTTATGCTTAAACTGAATCTTTATTATTGAGAGCTTTGCAATAGCGACGGCTGGTCGACGAATCACGCTAAGATGATTCGTTGAGAGCCCCGAGACAAAAGTACAAAGGTCTTTTATAGCCAAGATACACCCCTTTCAACCTACATAACGAACAACATATATATAGAATGGGTCACAAGGTTAAGATTTGTATGAAAGATACCTATAATACATAGCAGACAGTATCTGCTGTGTCAGCAGTTTTCATTGTGTCTGGCCCTCCGACTCCAAACTGGAACCATCTCTCCCTAAAATAAACATTGTAGAATCATCTTCAAAACTGGACAGTTTTTGTGTTTTGAGAACATATATTTTGTGATGTCCCCACAATTTTCCCACCACACTGTTCACACAACCTAATGAAACATTCTGGGAACCTTTAAAGAAGAGACTAAATGTATTCTGTGAACGTTCTTGCAACATCAGGTGAATGTTTTATACAAACATTCTATAATCACCAGCACGACTGGACAGTGTTTGTGTTATGAGCACCTTTGCTGGGACCTAAAGAATGATCTAGTAACTTTCACAGAAACAATTTAGTTGTATTGCATTACCTGGAAATCTAATGTGAACTTTTGAGGAATGTTTTTTGGTGGTTGTTGCAGATGTTGTGCACAACATTTTAATGAACGTTAGGAGAATATTCCAAAGATATTTAATTTAAAGGTGCCACCCCTATGTGGAAGCTAGGTGAATTGCAAAAGAAGTCGGCTGTATTCAAAACAAATCTCTATCTTTTCCCATCTTAACTATTAATTTTTGAAACACTTTACATCATCACAAGATGAGAGACAGTACAGGAAAAGAAGAGGGATGAGGGAAAAGGCAAGCAGCCTATCAACCTGCGGCTCAAACTGCTCTCCTCTCATGGCAGTTAAGGCAATAACTGTAGCAGGAAACAGGGCAGATTGATAAACGAGGGGATGTGAGGAAGCAGAACAGTTAACTCCAGCTTCCCTGGCAATCATCATACCAGCCCAGTTCACCAGATAGGATAGCTGCTCTCTGCCTGACTGACAAGATTACATTATACATTACATAATCCAGAGGCTTAGACAGACCAGATATGTCCTTCTGTTCTAATTCAATGGAATAGCAACCAACAGCCATGGCATTTGAAAGTGGCTCTTTGTAAAATGCTCATATTAGTTTCAATATAATATAACTTTGTTATTACCATTGTTAAGTAACCAACAGCCACGGCCTATTAAAAGTTGCTCTTAGTGAAATCCTCTCCCCTGTTTGATGAATCTAAGAGGAGATGAGAGATAGAAGCTGAGCAGGTCTTCTGTGAGCTGGTGTTTAGGGGTGAGTCTGACTGGCCTGGGACTCTGGAGTCCGGCAGAGGTGGCAGTATTGATGAGGTGAGCGCTTGTCCATCCCTCCAGAGAACCAGAGAGGGGAAAAGAGAGGGCCAAGGACAGGCTGCCCTGCCCGTCACGCCTCATGCCAGACTAGCTTTATAGATCACCTGGGCATGCCTCTCTCTCCCTCATCCAGCCCTGTCACCTCAGTGCCACCACAGTCCTACAAAAGTGACCTTGTGCATCGATCCCCTATGACTGAGCCAGAGGCCAGCTATCAAGCCTCTTATGATTAATTTACACTGCAGTCCTGTCCGTCTGCAAAAAAAAAGTAGAAAAAGGGAAAAAAGAAATTGTAGACTATAAAAAGGAGGAGCAGGTCATCAAAAAAGTATATGTCTAAGGTGAAAGAGAACAACAGAGAGAAAGCTGGGGCTTTACAAGCTTACAGGTCGTAAACACATCACTGAGTCCCCTCTGTCACACAAACCTAGGGATGAGACAGAGAGAGAGAGAGAGAGAGAAAAAACACAGCCATTCTCCCTTCCCTGGTTTTGTTTCTGTCATGTGGACGTGGGGCAGTGGCGGGCAATGTGGAGGGGTGGTGAGAAGGGCGAGGGGTTGAAATTGA
Source organism: Oncorhynchus mykiss (assembly GCF_013265735.2). Lineage (NCBI taxonomy): Eukaryota > Metazoa > Chordata > Actinopteri > Salmoniformes > Salmonidae > Oncorhynchus > Oncorhynchus mykiss. Next base: position 57,652,835 of record NC_048573.1, on the reverse strand, counting down.
GCTGTAATTCTATCTGTGTGCTGGAGCGAATCAGAAAGTCTATCTCACCTTTCACCTGGGAATCACAGCTCTCTCTGGAGCTAGACACTGTCTGTTCGCTGGTGGTCACCATACCAACCTCGGTCTGCTACACACGGTCACCATAACAACCACCCGGAGGCACCATGGGATTAATTGGAGCCGAGGGCTCAGTGGAGGCTCAGGAACAGATATATAGGCTGCGTCCGCTATGGGCCCTGGTCAAAAATATTGCACTACATAGGGAATACAGTACCAGTTGGGACGAAGAAAAGAGGAACAGACATCACATTAGACATGGTCTGCCGTCAATCGCCATACAGCAATTTTGGACGAATGGAATTTCACAACATGCTTCCATACCAGCGCCAATACATATGTTCTAACTAGACACAACAACCCTAAACATGTTGCTCACTGCCTATGTCAGGAATGACTGGACTGAATCCATTTCACCATGCCAGATGCCTTCTATTTATATGGGATCAGTATGGTTCTATCTAACATGAACACAAACAGTGACACAAGCTGCAGAATATCCCATAAATATGGATAAGGATCATGGTGAAACATTCCAATACACAAAGCAAATGAAGGGGGCAGTCTGTGTACACGATATAATCAATTCCTCTTGTCGTACTTGAAGTAAAAAGAGTGGTAGGAGCTAGGAAGGAGTAGGAAGGAATAAGACTGCACCAGAGCCATTGTCGGAATGTTAGAAATAGTAGTGGTAGTCCCAGTGTGTGACTGTTAGAAGTAGTAGTGTTAGTCCCAGTGTGTGACTGTTAGAAGTAGTACTGTTAGTCCCAGTGTCTGACTGTTAGAAGTAGTACTGTTAGCCCCAGTGTCTGACTGTTAGAAGTAGTACTGTTAGTCCCAGTGTCTGACTGTTAGAAGTAGTACTGTTAGTCCCAGTGTATGACTGTTAGAAGTAGTAATGTTATTCCCAGCGTCTGAATGTTAGAAGTAGTAGTGGTAGTCCCATGTGTCTGACTGGTAGAAGTAGTAGTGTTAGTCCCAGTGTCTGACTGTTAGAAGTAGTAATGTTAGTCTCAGTGTGTGACTGTTAGAAGTAGTAGTGTTATGTCCAAGTGTATGACTGTTAGAAGTAGTACTGTTAGTCCCAGTGTCTCACCGTTAGAAGTAGTACTGTTAGTCCCAGAATCTGACTGTTAGAAGTAGTACTGTTAGTCCCAGTGTCTGCATGTTAGAAGTAGGAGTGTTAGTCCCAGTGTGTTACTGTTAGAAGTAGTAGTGTTAGTCCCAGTGTCTGACTGTTAGAAGTAGTAATGTCAGTCCCAGTGTATGACTGGTAGAAGTAGTACTGTTAGTCCCAGTGTCTCACCGTTAGAAGTAGTACTGTTAGTCCCAGAATCTGACTGTTAGAAGTAGTACTGTTAGTCCCAGTGTCTGCATGTTAGAAGTAGGAGTGTTAGTCCCAGTGTGTTACTGTTAGAAGTAGTAGTGTTAGTCCCAGTGTCTGACTGTTAGAAGTAGTAATGTTATGTCCCAGTGTATGACTGTTAGAAGTAGTAGTGTTAGTCCCAGTGTGTGACTGTTAGAAGTAGTAGTGTTAGTCCCAGTGTATGACTGGTAGAAGTAGTAGTGTTATGTCCCAGTGTATGACTGTTAGAAGTAGTAGTGTTAGTCCCAGTGTATGACTGTTAGAAGTAGTACTGTTAGTCCCAGTGTCTGACTGTTAGAAGTAGTACTGTTAGTCGCAGTGTCTGACTGTTAGAAGTAGTACTGTTAGTCCCAGAATCTGACTGTTAGAAGTAGTACTGTTAGTCCCAGTGTCTGACTGTTAGAAGTAGTAGTGGTAGTCCCAGTGTCTGCATGTTAGAAGTAGTAGTGGTAGTCCCAGTGTCTGACTGTTAGAAGTAGTAGTGTTAGTCCCAGTGTATGACTGTTAGAAGTAGTAATGTTAGTCCCAGTGTCTGAATGTTAGAAGTAGTAATGTTAGTCCCAGTGTCTGACTGTTAGAAGTAGTAGTGTAATGTCCCAGTGTATGACTGTTAGAAGTAGTAGTGTTAGTCCCAGTGTATGACTGTTAGAAGTAGTAATGTCAGTCCCAGTGTCTGACTGTTAGAAGAAGTAGTGTTAAGTCCCAGTGTATGACTGTTAGAAGTAGTAGTGTTAGTCCCAGTGTCTGAATGTTAGAAATAGTAGTGTTAGTCCCAGTGTATGACTGGTAGAAGTAGTAGTGTTTTTTCCCAGTGTCTGACTGTTAGAAGTAGTACTGTTAGTCCCAGTGTCTGACTGTTAGAAGTAGTACTGTTAGTCCCAGTGTCTGACTGTTAGAAGTAGTAATGTTAGTTGCAGTGTCTGACTGTTAGAAGTAGTAGTGTTAGTCCCAGTGTCTGACTGTTAGAAGTAGTAGTGGTAGTCCCGGTGTGTGACTGTTAGAAGTAGTAGTGTTATGTCCCAATGTCTGACTGTTAGAAGTAGTAGTGTTAGTCCCAGTGTTTGACTGTTAGAAGTAGTAGTGTTATGTCCCAGTGTGTGACTGTTAGAAGTAGTACTGTTAGTCCCAGTGTCTGACTGTTAGAAGTAGTACTTTTAGCCCCAGTGTCTGACTGTTAGAAGTAGTACTGTTAGTCCCAGTGTCTGACTGTTAGAAGTAGTACTGTTAGTCCCAGTGTATGACTGTTAGAAGTAGTAATGTTATTCCCAGCGTCTGAATGTTAGAAGTAGTAGTGGTAGTCCCATGTGTCTGACTGGTAGAAGTAGTAGTGTTAGTCCCAGTGTCTGACTGTTAGAAGTAGTAATGTTAGTCTCAGTGTGTGACTGTTAGAAGTAGTAGTGGTAGTCCCAGTGTCTGACTGTTAGAAGTAGTAGTGTTATGTCCAAGTGTATGACTGTTAGAAGTAGTACTGTTAGTCCCAGTGTCTCACCGTTAGAAGTAGTACTGTTAGTCCCAGTGTCTGACTCTTAGAAGTAGTAGTGTTAGTCCCAGTGTGTGACTGTTGAAGTAGTAGTGTTATGTCCCAGTGTGTGACTGTTAGAAGTAGTAGTGTTAGTCCCAGTGTATGACTGTTAGAAGTAGTACTGTTAGTCCCAGTGTCTGACTGTTAGAAGTAGTACTGTTAGTCGCAGTGTCTGACTGTTAGAAGTAGTACTGTTAGTCCCAGAATCTGACTGTTAGAAGTAGTACTGTTAGTCCCAGTGTTTGACTGTTAGAAGTAGTAGTGGTAGTCCCAGTGTCTGCATGTTAGAAGTAGTAGTGGTAGTCCCAGTGTCTGACTGTTAGAAGTAGTAGTGTTAGTCCCAGTGTATGACTGTTAGAAGTAGTAATGTTAGTCCCAGTGTCTGAATGTTAGAAGTAGTAATGTTAGTCCCAGTGTCTGACTGTTAGAAGTAGTAGTGTAATGTCCCAGTGTATGACTGTTAGAAGTAGTACTGTTAGTCCCAGTGTTTGACTGTTAGAAGTAGTAGTGGTAGTCCCAGTGTCTGCATGTTAGAAGTAGTAGTGGTAGTCCCAGTGTATGACTGTTAGAAGTAGTAATGTCAGTCCCAGTGTCTGACTGTTAGAAGTAGTACTGTTAGTCCCAGAATCTGACTGTTAGAAGTAGTACTGTTAGTCCCAGTGTTTGACTGTTAGAAGTAGTAGTGGTAGTCCCAGTGTCTGCATGTTAGAAGTAGTAGTGGTAGTCCCAGTGTCTGACTGTTAGAAGTAGTAGTGTTAGTCCCAGTGTCTGACTGTTAGAAGTAGTAGTGTTATGTCCCAGTGTACGACTGTTAGAAGTAGTACTGTTAGTCCCAGTGTCTGAATGTTAGAAGTAGTAGTGTTAGTCCCAGTGTATGACTATTAGAAGTAGTAGTGTTATGTCCCAGTGTATGACTGTTAGAAGTAGTAGTGTTAGTCCCAGTGTATGACTGTTAGAAGTAGTAATGTCAGTCCCAGTGTCTGACTGTTAGAAGAAGTAGTGTTAAGTCCCAGTGTATGACTGTTAGAAGTAGTAGTGTTAGTCCCAGTGTCTGACTGTTAGAAATAGTAGTGTTAGTCCCAGTGTATGACTGGTAGAAGTAGTAGTGTTTTGTCCCAGTGTCTGACTGTTAGAAGTAGTAGTGTTAGTCCCAGTGTCTGACTGTTAGAAGTAGTACTGTTAGTCCCAGTGGCTGAATGTTAGAAGTAGTAGTGTTAGTCCCAGTGTATGACTATTAGAAGTAGTAGTGTTATGTCCCAGTGTATGACTGTTAGAAGTAGTAGTGTTAGTCCCAGTGTATGACTGTTAGAAGTAGTAATGTCAGTCCCAGTGTCTGACTGTTAGAAGAAGTAGTGTTAAGTCCCAGTGTATGACTGTTAGAAGTAGTAGTGTTAGTCCCAGTGTCTGACTGTTAGAAATAGTAGTGTTAGTCCCAGTGTATGACTGGTAGAAGTAGTAGTGTTTTGTCCCAGTGTCTGACTGTTAGAAGTAGTAGTGTTAGTCCCAGTGTCTGACTGTTAGAAGTAGTACTGTTAGTCCCAGTGTCTGACTGTTAGAAGTAGTAATGTTAGTTGCAGTGTCTGACTGTTAGAAGTAGTAGTGTTAGTCCCAGTGTCTGACTGTTAGAAGTAGTATGGTAGTCCCGGTGTGTGACTGTTAGAAGTAGTAGTGTTATGTCCCAATGTCTGACTGTTAGAAGTAGTAGTGTTAGTCCCAGTGTTTGACTGTTAGAAGTAGTAGTGTTATGTCCCAGTGTCTGACTGTTAGAAGTAGTAATGGTAGTCCCAGTGTGTGACTGTTAGAAGTAGTAGTGTTAGTCCCAGTATATGACTGTTAGAAGTAGTGGTGGTAGTCCCAGTGTGTGACTGTTAGAAGTAGTAGTGTTAGTCCCAGTGTCTGAATGTTAGAAGTAGTAGTGTTAGTTCCAGTGTATGAATGTTAGAAGTAGTAGTGTTAGTCCCAGTGTATGATTGTTAGAAGTAGTAATGTAAGTCCCAGAGTCTGAATGTTAGAAGTAGTAGTGGTAGTCCCAGTGTCTGACTGTTAGAAGTAGTAATGCTAGTCCCAGTGTGTGACTGTTAGAAGTAGTAGTGGTAGTCCCAGTGTGTTGCTGTTAGAAGTAGTGTTAGTCCCAGTGTCTGACTGTTAGAAGTAGTAGTAGTAGTCCCAGTGTGTGACTGTTAGAAGTAGTAGTGTTAGTTCCAGTGTCTGACTGTTAGACGTAGTTCTGTTAGTCCCAGTGTCTGACTGTTAGAAGTAGTACTGTTAGTCGCAGTGTCTGACTGTTAGAAGTAGTACTGTTAGTCCCAGAATCTGACTGTTAGAAGTAGTACTGTTAGTCCCAGTGTCTGACTGTTAGAAGTAGTAATGGTAGTCCCAGTGTCTGCATGTTAGAAGTAGTAGTGGTAGTCCCAGTGTCTGACTGTTAGAAGTAGTAGTGTTAGTCCCAGTGTATGACTGTTAGAAGTAGTAATGTTAGTCCCAGTGTCTGAATGTTAGAAGTAGTAATGTTAGTCCCAGTGTCTGACTGTTAGAAGTAGTAGTGTAATGTCCCAGTGTACGACTGTTCGAAGTAGTACTGTTAGTCCCAGTGTCTGAATGTTAGAAGTAGTAATGTCAGTCCCAGTGTATGACTGTTAGAAGTAGTAGTGTTATGTCCCAGTGTATGACTGTTAGAAGTAGTAGTGTTAGTCCCAGTGTCTGACTGTTAGAAGTAGTAGTGTTAGTCCCAGTGTCTGACTGTTAGAAGTAGTACTGTTAGTCCCAGTGTCTGACTGTTAGAAGTAGTACTGTTAGTCGCAGTGTCTGACTGTTAGAAGTAGTAGTGTTAGTCCCAGTGTCTGACTGTTAGAAGTAGTAGTGGTAGTCCCGGTGTGTGACTGTAGAAGTAGTAGTGTTATGTCCCAATGTCTGACTGTTAGAAGTAGTAGTGTTAGTCCCAGTGTTTTACTGTTAGAAGTAGTAGTGTTATGTCCCAGTGTCTGACTGTTAGAAGTAGTAGTGTTAGTCCCAGTGTATGACTGTTAGAAGTAGTAATGGTAGTCCCAGTGTGTGACTGTTAGAAGTAGTAGTGTTAGTCCCAGTTTATGACTGTTAGAAGTAGTGGTGGTAGTCCCAGTGTGTGACTGTTAGAAGTAGTAGTGTTAGTCCCAGTGTCTGAATGTTAGAAGTAGTAGTGTTAGTCCCAGTGTATGATTGTTAGAAGTAGTAATGTAAGTCCCAGAGTCTGAATGTTAGAAGTAGTAGTGTTAGTCCCAGTGTATGACTGTTAGAAGTAGTAGTGGTAGTCCCAGTGTCTGACTGTTAGAATTAGTAATGCTAGTCCCAGTGTGTGACTGTTAGAAGTAGTAGTGGTAGTCCCAGTGTGTTGCTTTTAGAAGTAGTAGTGGTAGTCCCAGTGTCTGACTGTTAAACGTAGTACTGTTAGTCCCAGTGTCTGACTGTTAGAAGTAGTACTGTTAGTCGCAGTGTCTGACTGTTAGAAGTAGTACTGTTAGTCCCAGAATCTGACTGTTAGAAGTAGTACTGATAGTCCCAGTGTCTGACTGTTAAAAGTAGTAGTGGTAGTCCCAGTGTCTGCATGTTAGAAGTAGTAGTGGTAGTCCCAGTGTCTGACTGTTAGAAGTAGTAGTGTTAGTCCCAGTGTATGACTGTTAGAAGTAGTAATGTTAGTCCCAGTGTCTGAATGTTAGAAGTAGTAATGTTAGTCCCAGTGTCTGACTGTTAGAAGTAGTAGTGTAATGTCCCAGTGTATGACTGTTAGAAGTAGTACTGTTAGTAGTAGTGTCTGACTGTTAGAAGTAGTACTGTTAGTCCCAGTGTCTGACTGTTAGAAGTAGTAGTGGTAGTCCCAGTGTCTGCATGTTAGAAGTAGTAGTGGTAGTCCCAGTGTCTGACTGTTAGAAGTAGTAGTGTTAGTCCCAGTGTATGACTGTTAGAAGTAGTAATGTTAGTCCCAGTGTCTGAATGTTAGAAGTAGTAATGTTAGTCCCAGTGTCTGACTGTTAGAAGTAGTAGTGTAATGTCCCAGTGTATGACTGTTAGAAGTAGTAGTGTTAGTCCCAGTGTATGACTGTTAGAAGTAGTAATGTCAGTCCCAGTGTCTGACTGTTAGAAGAAGTAGTGTTAAGTCCCAGTGTATGACTGTTAGAAGTAGTAGTGTTAGTCCCAGTGTCTGAATGTTAGAAATAGTAGTGTTAGTCCCAGTGTATGACTGGTAGAAGTAGTAGTGTTTTTTCCCAGTGTCTGACTGTTAGAAGTAGTACTGTTAGTCCCAGTGTCTGACTGTTAGAAGTAGTACTGTTAGTCCCAGTGTCTGACTGTTAGAAGTAGTAATGTTAGTTGCAGTGTCTGACTGTTAGAAGTAGTAGTGTTAGTCCCAGTGTCTGACTGTTAGAAGTAGTAGTGGTAGTCCCGGTGTGTGACTGTTAGAAGTAGTAGTGTTATGTCCCAATGTCTGACTGTTAGAAGTAGTAGTGTTAGTCCCAGTGTTTGACTGTTAGAAGTAGTAGTGTTATGTCCCAGTGTGTGACTGTTAGAAGTAGTACTGTTAGTCCCAGTGTCTGACTGTTAGAAGTAGTACTTTTAGCCCCAGTGTCTGACTGTTAGAAGTAGTACTGTTAGTCCCAGTGTCTGACTGTTAGAAGTAGTACTGTTAGTCCCAGTGTATGACTGTTAGAAGTAGTAATGTTATTCCCAGCGTCTGAATGTTAGAAGTAGTAGTGGTAGTCCCATGTGTCTGACTGGTAGAAGTAGTAGTGTTAGTCCCAGTGTCTGACTGTTAGAAGTAGTAATGTTAGTCTCAGTGTGTGACTGTTAGAAGTAGTAGTGGTAGTCCCAGTGTCTGACTGTTAGAAGTAGTAGTGTTATGTCCAAGTGTATGACTGTTAGAAGTAGTACTGTTAGTCCCAGTGTCTCACCGTTAGAAGTAGTACTGTTAGTCCCAGTGTCTGACTCTTAGAAGTAGTAGTGTTAGTCCCAGTGTGTGACTGTTGAAGTAGTAGTGTTATGTCCCAGTGTGTGACTGTTAGAAGTAGTAGTGTTAGTCCCAGTGTATGACTGTTAGAAGTAGTACTGTTAGTCCCAGTGTCTGACTGTTAGAAGTAGTACTGTTAGTCGCAGTGTCTGACTGTTAGAAGTAGTACTGTTAGTCCCAGAATCTGACTGTTAGAAGTAGTACTGTTAGTCCCAGTGTTTGACTGTTAGAAGTAGTAGTGGTAGTCCCAGTGTCTGCATGTTAGAAGTAGTAGTGGTAGTCCCAGTGTCTGACTGTTAGAAGTAGTAGTGTTAGTCCCAGTGTATGACTGTTAGAAGTAGTAATGTTAGTCCCAGTGTCTGAATGTTAGAAGTAGTAATGTTAGTCCCAGTGTCTGACTGTTAGAAGTAGTAGTGTAATGTCCCAGTGTATGACTGTTAGAAGTAGTACTGTTAGTCCCAGTGTTTGACTGTTAGAAGTAGTAGTGGTAGTCCCAGTGTCTGCATGTTAGAAGTAGTAGTGGTAGTCCCAGTGTATGACTGTTAGAAGTAGTAATGTCAGTCCCAGTGTCTGACTGTTAGAAGTAGTACTGTTAGTCCCAGAATCTGACTGTTAGAAGTAGTACTGTTAGTCCCAGTGTTTGACTGTTAGAAGTAGTAGTGGTAGTCCCAGTGTCTGCATGTTAGAAGTAGTAGTGGTAGTCCCAGTGTCTGACTGTTAGAAGTAGTAGTGTTAGTCCCAGTGTCTGACTGTTAGAAGTAGTAGTGTTATGTCCCAGTGTACGACTGTTAGAAGTAGTACTGTTAGTCCCAGTGTCTGAATGTTAGAAGTAGTAGTGTTAGTCCCAGTGTATGACTATTAGAAGTAGTAGTGTTATGTCCCAGTGTATGACTGTTAGAAGTAGTAGTGTTAGTCCCAGTGTATGACTGTTAGAAGTAGTAATGTCAGTCCCAGTGTCTGACTGTTAGAAGAAGTAGTGTTAAGTCCCAGTGTATGACTGTTAGAAGTAGTAGTGTTAGTCCCAGTGTCTGACTGTTAGAAATAGTAGTGTTAGTCCCAGTGTATGACTGGTAGAAGTAGTAGTGTTTTGTCCCAGTGTCTGACTGTTAGAAGTAGTAGTGTTAGTCCCAGTGTCTGACTGTTAGAAGTAGTACTGTTAGTCCCAGTGGCTGAATGTTAGAAGTAGTAGTGTTAGTCCCAGTGTATGACTATTAGAAGTAGTAGTGTTATGTCCCAGTGTATGACTGTTAGAAGTAGTAGTGTTAGTCCCAGTGTATGACTGTTAGAAGTAGTAATGTCAGTCCCAGTGTCTGACTGTTAGAAGAAGTAGTGTTAAGTCCCAGTGTATGACTGTTAGAAGTAGTAGTGTTAGTCCCAGTGTCTGACTGTTAGAAATAGTAGTGTTAGTCCCAGTGTATGACTGGTAGAAGTAGTAGTGTTTTGTCCCAGTGTCTGACTGTTAGAAGTAGTAGTGTTAGTCCCAGTGTCTGACTGTTAGAAGTAGTACTGTTAGTCCCAGTGTCTGACTGTTAGAAGTAGTAATGTTAGTTGCAGTGTCTGACTGTTAGAAGTAGTAGTGTTAGTCCCAGTGTCTGACTGTTAGAAGTAGTATGGTAGTCCCGGTGTGTGACTGTTAGAAGTAGTAGTGTTATGTCCCAATGTCTGACTGTTAGAAGTAGTAGTGTTAGTCCCAGTGTTTGACTGTTAGAAGTAGTAGTGTTATGTCCCAGTGTCTGACTGTTAGAAGTAGTAATGGTAGTCCCAGTGTGTGACTGTTAGAAGTAGTAGTGTTAGTCCCAGTATATGACTGTTAGAAGTAGTGGTGGTAGTCCCAGTGTGTGACTGTTAGAAGTAGTAGTGTTAGTCCCAGTGTCTGAATGTTAGAAGTAGTAGTGTTAGTTCCAGTGTATGAATGTTAGAAGTAGTAGTGTTAGTCCCAGTGTATGATTGTTAGAAGTAGTAATGTAAGTCCCAGAGTCTGAATGTTAGAAGTAGTAGTGGTAGTCCCAGTGTCTGACTGTTAGAAGTAGTAATGCTAGTCCCAGTGTGTGACTGTTAGAAGTAGTAGTGGTAGTCCCAGTGTGTTGCTGTTAGAAGTAGTGTTAGTCCCAGTGTCTGACTGTTAGAAGTAGTAGTAGTAGTCCCAGTGTGTGACTGTTAGAAGTAGTAGTGTTAGTTCCAGTGTCTGACTGTTAGACGTAGTTCTGTTAGTCCCAGTGTCTGACTGTTAGAAGTAGTACTGTTAGTCGCAGTGTCTGACTGTTAGAAGTAGTACTGTTAGTCCCAGAATCTGACTGTTAGAAGTAGTACTGTTAGTCCCAGTGTCTGACTGTTAGAAGTAGTAATGGTAGTCCCAGTGTCTGCATGTTAGAAGTAGTAGTGGTAGTCCCAGTGTCTGACTGTTAGAAGTAGTAGTGTTAGTCCCAGTGTATGACTGTTAGAAGTAGTAATGTTAGTCCCAGTGTCTGAATGTTAGAAGTAGTAATGTTAGTCCCAGTGTCTGACTGTTAGAAGTAGTAGTGTAATGTCCCAGTGTACGACTGTTCGAAGTAGTACTGTTAGTCCCAGTGTCTGAATGTTAGAAGTAGTAATGTCAGTCCCAGTGTATGACTGTTAGAAGTAGTAGTGTTATGTCCCAGTGTATGACTGTTAGAAGTAGTAGTGTTAGTCCCAGTGTCTGACTGTTAGAAGTAGTAGTGTTAGTCCCAGTGTCTGACTGTTAGAAGTAGTACTGTTAGTCCCAGTGTCTGACTGTTAGAAGTAGTACTGTTAGTCGCAGTGTCTGACTGTTAGAAGTAGTAGTGTTAGTCCCAGTGTCTGACTGTTAGAAGTAGTAGTGGTAGTCCCGGTGTGTGACTGTAGAAGTAGTAGTGTTATGTCCCAATGTCTGACTGTTAGAAGTAGTAGTGTTAGTCCCAGTGTTTTACTGTTAGAAGTAGTAGTGTTATGTCCCAGTGTCTGACTGTTAGAAGTAGTAGTGTTAGTCCCAGTGTATGACTGTTAGAAGTAGTAATGGTAGTCCCAGTGTGTGACTGTTAGAAGTAGTAGTGTTAGTCCCAGTTTATGACTGTTAGAAGTAGTGGTGGTAGTCCCAGTGTGTGACTGTTAGAAGTAGTAGTGTTAGTCCCAGTGTCTGAATGTTAGAAGTAGTAGTGTTAGTCCCAGTGTATGATTGTTAGAAGTAGTAATGTAAGTCCCAGAGTCTGAATGTTAGAAGTAGTAGTGTTAGTCCCAGTGTATGACTGTTAGAAGTAGTAGTGGTAGTCCCAGTGTCTGACTGTTAGAATTAGTAATGCTAGTCCCAGTGTGTGACTGTTAGAAGTAGTAGTGGTAGTCCCAGTGTGTTGCTTTTAGAAGTAGTAGTGGTAGTCCCAGTGTCTGACTGTTAAACGTAGTACTGTTAGTCCCAGTGTCTGACTGTTAGAAGTAGTACTGTTAGTCGCAGTGTCTGACTGTTAGAAGTAGTACTGTTAGTCCCAGAATCTGACTGTTAGAAGTAGTACTGATAGTCCCAGTGTCTGACTGTTAAAAGTAGTAGTGGTAGTCCCAGTGTCTGCATGTTAGAAGTAGTAGTGGTAGTCCCAGTGTCTGACTGTTAGAAGTAGTAGTGTTAGTCCCAGTGTATGACTGTTAGAAGTAGTAATGTTAGTCCCAGTGTCTGAATGTTAGAAGTAGTAATGTTAGTCCCAGTGTCTGACTGTTAGAAGTAGTAGTGTAATGTCCCAGTGTATGACTGTTAGAAGTAGTACTGTTAGTAGTAGTGTCTGACTGTTAGAAGTAGTACTGTTAGTCCCAGTGTCTGACTGTTAGAAGTAGTAGTGTTATGTCCCAGTGTCTGACTGTTAGAAGTAGGAGTGTTAGTCCCAGTGTGTTACTGTTAGAAGTAGTAGTGTTAGTCCCAGTGTCTGACTGTTAGAAGTAGTACTGTTAGTCCCTGTGTATGACTGTTAGAAGTAGTAATGGTAGTCCCAGTGTGTGACTGTTAGAAGAAGTAGTGTTAGTCCCAGTGTCTGACTGTTAGAAGTAGTACTGTTAGTCCCAGTGTATGACTGTTAGAAGTAGTAATGTTAGTCCAAGTGTATGACTGTTAGAAGTAGTAGTGTTTTGTCCCAGTGTACGACTCTTATAAGTAGTACTGTTAGTCCCAGTGTCTGACTGTTAGAAGTTGCAGTGCTAGTCCCAGTGTATGACTGTTAGAAGTAGTAGTGTTAGTCCCAGTGTATGATTGTTAGAAGTAGTAATGTTAGTCCAGTGTCTGACTGTTAGAAGTAGTAATGGTAGTCCCAGTGTGTGACTGTTAGAAGTAGTACTGTTAGTCACAGTGTCTGACTGTCAGAAGTATCACTGTTAGTCCCAGTGTCTGACTGTTAGAAGTAGTACTGTTAGTCCCAGTGTGTGATTGTTAGAAGTAGTAATGTTATTCCCAGTGTCTGAATGTTAGAAGTAGTAGTGGTAGTCCCAGTGTCTGACTGTTAGAAGTAGTAGTGTTAGTCCCAGTGTCTGACTGGTAGAAGTAGTAGTGTTTTGTCCCAGTGTCTGACAGTTAGAAATAGTAGTGTTAGTCCCAGTGTCTGACTGTTAGAAGTAGTACTGTTAGTCCCAGTGTCTGACTGTTAGAAGTAGTACTGTTAGTCCCAGTATCTGACTTTTAGAAGTAGTACTGTTAGTAGTAGTGTCTGACTGTTAGAAGTAGTACTGTTAGTCCTAGTGTCTGACTGTTAGAAGTAGTACTGTTAGTCCCAGAATCTGACTGTTAGAAGTAGTGCTGTTAGTCCCAGTGTCTGACTGTTAGAAGTAGTAGTGGTAGTCCCAGTGTCTGACTGTTAGAAGTAGTAGTGTTATGTCCCAGTGTCTGACTGTTAGAAGTAGGAGTGTTAGTCCCAGTGTGTTACTGTTAGAAGTAGTAGTGTTAGTCCCAGTGTCTGACTGTTAGAAGTAGTACTGTTAGTCCCTGTGTATGACTGTTAGAAGTAGTAATGGTAGTCCCAGTGTGTGACTGTTAGAAGAAGTAGTGTTAGTCCCAGTGTCTGACTGTTAGAAGTAGTACTGTTAGTCCCAGTGTATGACTGTTAGAAGTAGTAATGTTAGTCCAAGTGTATGACTGTTAGAAGTAGTAGTGTTTTGTCCCAGTGTACGACTCTTATAAGTAGTACTGTTAGTCCCAGTGTCTGACTGTTAGAAGTTGCAGTGCTAGTCCCAGTGTATGACTGTTAGAAGTAGTAGTGTTAGTCCCAGTGTATGATTGTTAGAAGTAGTAATGTTAGTCCAGTGTCTGACTGTTAGAAGTAGTAATGGTAGTCCCAGTGTGTGACTGTTAGAAGTAGTACTGTTAGTCACAGTGTCTGACTGTCAGAAGTATCACTGTTAGTCCCAGTGTCTGACTGTTAGAAGTAGTACTGTTAGTCCCAGTGTGTGATTGTTAGAAGTAGTAATGTTATTCCCAGTGTCTGAATGTTAGAAGTAGTAGTGGTAGTCCCAGTGTCTGACTGTTAGAAGTAGTAGTGTTAGTCCCAGTGTCTGACTGGTAGAAGTAGTACTGTTAGTCCCAGTGTCTGACTGTTAGAAGTAGTACTGTTAGTCCCAGTATCTGACTTTTAGAAGTAGTACTGTTAGTAGTAGTGTCTGACTGTTAGAAGTAGTACTGTTAGTCCTAGTGTCTGACTGTTAGAAGTAGTACTGTTAGTCCCAGAATCTGACTGTTAGAAGTAGTGCTGTTAGTCCCAGTGTCTGACTGTTAGAAGTAGTAGTGGTAGTCCCGGTGAGTGACTGTTAGAAGTAGTAGTGTTATGTCCCAGTGTCTGACTGTTAGAAGTAGGAGTGTTAGTCCCAGTGTGTGACTGTTAGAAGTAGTAGTGTTAGTCCCAGTGTCTGACTGTTAGAAGTAGTACTGTTAGTCCCTGTGTATGACTGTTAGAAGTAGTAATGGTTGTCCCAGTGTGTGACTGTTAGAAGTAGTAGTGTTAGTCCCAGTGTCTGACTGTTAGAAGTAGTACTGTTAGTCCCAGTGTATGACTGTTAGAAGTAGTAATGTTAGTCCCAGTGTATGACTGTTAGAAGTAGTAGTGTCTTGTCCCAGTGTACGACTCTTATAAGTAGTACTGTTAGTCCCAGTGTCTGAATGTTAGAAGTAGCAGTGTTAGTCCCAGTTTATGACTGTTAGAAGTAGTAGTGTTAGTCCCAGTGTATGATTGTTAGAAGTAGTAATGTTAGTCCCAGCGTCTGAATGTTAGAAGTAGTAGTGTCTTGTCCCAGTGTACGACTCTTATAAGTAGTACTGTTAGTCCCAGTGTCTGAATGTTAGAAGTAGCAGTGTTAGTCCCAGTTTATGACTGTTAGAAGTAGTAGTGTTAGTCCCAGTGTATGATTGTTAGAAGTAGTAATGTTAGTCCCAGCGTCTGAATGTTAGAAGTAGTAGTGGTAGTCCCAGTGTCTGCATGTTAGAAGTAGTAATGTTAGTCCCAGTGTATGACTGTTAGAAGTAGTAGTGTCTTCTCCCAGTGTACGACTCTTATAAGTAGTCCTGTTAGTCCCAGTGTCTGAATGTTAGAAGTAGCAGTGTTAGTCCCAGTGTCTGACTGTTAGAAGTAGTACTGTTAGTCCCAGTGTCTGACTGTTAGAAGTAGTACTGTTAGTCGCAGTGTCTGACTGTTAGAAGTAGTAGTGTTAGTCCCAGTGTCTGACTGTTAGAAGTAGTAGTGGTAGTCCCGGTGTGTGACTGTAGAAGTAGTAGTGTTATGTCCCAATGTCTGACTGTTAGAAGTAGTAGTGTTAGTCCCAGTGTTTTACTGTTAGAAGTAGTAGTGTTATGTCCCAGTGTCTGACTGTTAGAAGTAGTAGTGTTAGTCCCAGTGTATGACTGTTAGAAGTAGTAATGGTAGTCCCAGTGTGTGACTGTTAGAAGTAGTAGTGTTAGTCCCAGTTTATGACTGTTAGAAGTAGTGGTGGTAGTCCCAGTGTGTGACTGTTAGAAGTAGTAGTGTTAGTCCCAGTGTCTGAATGTTAGAAGTAGTAGTGTTAGTCCCAGTGTATGATTGTTAGAAGTAGTAATGTAAGTCCCAGAGTCTGAATGTTAGAAGTAGTAGTGTTAGTCCCAGTGTATGACTGTTAGAAGTAGTAGTGGTAGTCCCAGTGTCTGACTGTTAGAATTAGTAATGCTAGTCCCAGTGTGTGACTGTTAGAAGTAGTAGTGGTAGTCCCAGTGTGTTGCTTTTAGAAGTAGTAGTGGTAGTCCCAGTGTCTGACTGTTAAACGTAGTACTGTTAGTCCCAGTGTCTGACTGTTAGAAGTAGTACTGTTAGTCGCAGTGTCTGACTGTTAGAAGTAGTACTGTTAGTCCCAGAATCTGACTGTTAGAAGTAGTACTGATAGTCCCAGTGTCTGACTGTTAAAAGTAGTAGTGGTAGTCCCAGTGTCTGCATGTTAGAAGTAGTAGTGGTAGTCCCAGTGTCTGACTGTTAGAAGTAGTAGTGTTAGTCCCAGTGTATGACTGTTAGAAGTAGTAATGTTAGTCCCAGTGTCTGAATGTTAGAAGTAGTAATGTTAGTCCCAGTGTCTGACTGTTAGAAGTAGTAGTGTAATGTCCCAGTGTATGACTGTTAGAAGTAGTACTGTTAGTAGTAGTGTCTGACTGTTAGAAGTAGTACTGTTAGTCCCAGTGTCTGACTGTTAGAAGTAGTAGTGTTATGTCCCAGTGTCTGACTGTTAGAAGTAGGAGTGTTAGTCCCAGTGTGTTACTGTTAGAAGTAGTAGTGTTAGTCCCAGTGTCTGACTGTTAGAAGTAGTACTGTTAGTCCCTGTGTATGACTGTTAGAAGTAGTAATGGTAGTCCCAGTGTGTGACTGTTAGAAGAAGTAGTGTTAGTCCCAGTGTCTGACTGTTAGAAGTAGTACTGTTAGTCCCAGTGTATGACTGTTAGAAGTAGTAATGTTAGTCCAAGTGTATGACTGTTAGAAGTAGTAGTGTTTTGTCCCAGTGTACGACTCTTATAAGTAGTACTGTTAGTCCCAGTGTCTGACTGTTAGAAGTTGCAGTGCTAGTCCCAGTGTATGACTGTTAGAAGTAGTAGTGTTAGTCCCAGTGTATGATTGTTAGAAGTAGTAATGTTAGTCCAGTGTCTGACTGTTAGAAGTAGTAATGGTAGTCCCAGTGTGTGACTGTTAGAAGTAGTACTGTTAGTCACAGTGTCTGACTGTCAGAAGTATCACTGTTAGTCCCAGTGTCTGACTGTTAGAAGTAGTACTGTTAGTCCCAGTGTGTGATTGTTAGAAGTAGTAATGTTATTCCCAGTGTCTGAATGTTAGAAGTAGTAGTGGTAGTCCCAGTGTCTGACTGTTAGAAGTAGTAGTGTTAGTCCCAGTGTCTGACTGGTAGAAGTAGTAGTGTTTTGTCCCAGTGTCTGACAGTTAGAAATAGTAGTGTTAGTCCCAGTGTCTGACTGTTAGAAGTAGTACTGTTAGTCCCAGTGTCTGACTGTTAGAAGTAGTACTGTTAGTCCCAGTATCTGACTTTTAGAAGTAGTACTGTTAGTAGTAGTGTCTGACTGTTAGAAGTAGTACTGTTAGTCCTAGGGTCTGACTGTTAGAAGTAGTACTGTTAGTCCCAGAATCTGACTGTTACAAGTAGTGCTGTTAGTCCCAGTGTCTGACTGTTAGAAGTAGTAGTGGTAGTCCCGGTGAGTGACTGTTAGAAGTAGTAGTGTTATGTCCCAGTGTCTGACTGTTAGAAGTAGGAGTGTTAGTCCCAGTGTGTGACTGTTAGAAGTAGTAGTGTTAGTCCCAGTGTCTGACTGTTAGAAGTAGTACTGTTAGTCCCTGTGTATGACTGTTAGAAGTAGTAATGGTTGTCCCAGTGTGTGACTGTTAGAAGTAGTAGTGTTAGTCCCAGTGTCTGACTGTTAGAAGTAGTACTGTTAGTCCCAGTGTATGACTGTTAGAAGTAGTAATGTTAGTCCCAGTGTCTGAATGTTAGAAGTAGTAATGTTAGTCCCAGTGTCTGACTGTTAGAAGTAGTAGTGTAATGTCCCAGTGTATGACTGTTAGAAGTAGTACTGTTAGTAGTAGTGTCTGACTGTTAGAAGTAGTACTGTTAGTCCCAGTGTCTGACTGTTAGAAGTAGTAGTGTTATGTCCCAGTGTCTGACTGTTAGAAGTAGGAGTGTTAGTCCCAGTGTGTTACTGTTAGAAGTAGTAGTGTTAGTCCCAGTGTCTGACTGTTAGAAGTAGTACTGTTAGTCCCTGTGTATGACTGTTAGAAGTAGTAATGGTAGTCCCAGTGTGTGACTGTTAGAAGAAGTAGTGTTAGTCCCAGTGTCTGACTGTTAGAAGTAGTACTGTTAGTCCCAGTGTATGACTGTTAGAAGTAGTAATGTTAGTCCAAGTGTATGACTGTTAGAAGTAGTAGTGTTTTGTCCCAGTGTACGACTCTTATAAGTAGTACTGTTAGTCCCAGTGTCTGACTGTTAGAAGTTGCAGTGCTAGTCCCAGTGTATGACTGTTAGAAGTAGTAGTGTTAGTCCCAGTGTATGATTGTTAGAAGTAGTAATGTTAGTCCAGTGTCTGACTGTTAGAAGTAGTAATGGTAGTCCCAGTGTGTGACTGTTAGAAGTAGTACTGTTAGTCACAGTGTCTGACTGTCAGAAGTATCACTGTTAGTCCCAGTGTCTGACTGTTAGAAGTAGTACTGTTAGTCCCAGTGTGTGATTGTTAGAAGTAGTAATGTTATTCCCAGTGTCTGAATGTTAGAAGTAGTAGTGGTAGTCCCAGTGTCTGACTGTTAGAAGTAGTAGTGTTAGTCCCAGTGTCTGACTGGTAGAAGTAGTAGTGTTTTGTCCCAGTGTCTGACAGTTAGAAATAGTAGTGTTAGTCCCAGTGTCTGACTGTTAGAAGTAGTACTGTTAGTCCCAGTGTCTGACTGTTAGAAGTAGTACTGTTAGTCCCAGTATCTGACTTTTAGAAGTAGTACTGTTAGTAGTAGTGTCTGACTGTTAGAAGTAGTACTGTTAGTCCTAGTGTCTGACTGTTAGAAGTAGTACTGTTAGTCCCAGAATCTGACTGTTAGAAGTAGTGCTGTTAGTCCCAGTGTCTGACTGTTAGAAGTAGTAGTGGTAGTCCCGGTGAGTGACTGTTAGAAGTAGTAGTGTTATGTCCCAGTGTCTGACTGTTAGAAGTAGGAGTGTTAGTCCCAGTGTGTGACTGTTAGAAGTAGTAGTGTTAGTCCCAGTGTCTGACTGTTAGAAGTAGTACTGTTAGTCCCTGTGTATGACTGTTAGAAGTAGTAATGGTTGTCCCAGTGTATGACTGTTAGAAGTAGTAGTGTCTTGTCCCAGTGTACGACTCTTATAAGTAGTACTGTTAGTCCCAGTGTCTGAATGTTAGAAGTAGCAGTGTTAGTCCCAGTTTATGACTGTTAGAAGTAGTAGTGTTAGTCCCAGTGTATGATTGTTAGAAGTAGTAATGTTAGTCCCAGCGTCTGAATGTTAGAAGTAGTAGTGTCTTGTCCCAGTGTACGACTCTTATAAGTAGTACTGTTAGTCCCAGTGTCTGAATGTTAGAAGTAGCAGTGTTAGTCCCAGTTTATGACTGTTAGAAGTAGTAGTGTTAGTCCCAGTGTATGATTGTTAGAAGTAGTAATGTTAGTCCCAGCGTCTGAATGTTAGAAGTAGTAGTGGTAGTCCCAGTGTCTGCATGTTAGAAGTAGTAATGTTAGTCCCAGTGTATGACTGTTAGAAGTAGTAGTGTCTTCTCCCAGTGTACGACTCTTATAAGTAGTCCTGTTAGTCCCAGTGTCTGAATGTTAGAAGTAGCAGTGTTAGTCCCAGTGTCTGACTGTTAGAAGTAGTACTGTTAGTCCCAGTGTATGACTGTTAGAAGTAGTAATGTTAGTCCCAGTGTATGACTGTTAGAAGTAGTAGTGTCTTGTCCCAGTGTACGACTCTTATAAGTAGTACTGTTAGTCCCAGTGTCTGAATGTTAGAAGTAGCAGTGTTAGTCCCAGTTTATGACTGTTAGAAGTAGTAGTGTTAGTCCCAGTGTATGATTGTTAGAAGTAGTAATGTTAGTCCCAGCGTCTGAATGTTAGAAGTAGTAGTGGTAGTCCCAGTGTCTGCATGTTAGAAGTAGTAATGTTAGTCCCAGTGTATGACCGTTAGAAGTAGTAGTGTCTTGTCCCAGTGTACGACTCTTAAAAGTAGTACTGTTAGTCCCAGTGTCTGAATGTTAGAAGTAGCAGTGTTAGTCCCAGTTTATGACTGTTAGAAGTAGTACTGTTAGTCACAGTGTCTGACTGTTAGAAGTATCACTGTTAGTCCCAGTGTCTGACTGTTAGAAGTAGTACTGTTAGTCCCAGTGTGTGATTGTTAGAAGTAGTACTGTTAGTCCCAGTGAATGACTGTTAGAAGTAGTAATGTTATTCCCAGTGTCTGAATGTTAGAAGTAGTAGTGGTAGTCCCAGTGTCTGACTGTTAGAAGTAGTAGTGTTAGTCCCAGTGTCTGACTGTTAGAAGTAGTAGTGTTAGTCCCAGTGTATGACTGGTAGAAGTAGTAGTGTTTTGTCCCAGTGTCTGACAGTTAGAAATAGTAGTGTTAGTCCCAGTGTCTGACTGTTAGAAGTAGTACTGTTAGTCCCAGTGTCTGACTGTTAGAAGTAGTACTGTTAGTCCCAGTATCTGACTTTTAGAAGTAGTACTGTTAGTAGTAGTGTCTGACTGTTAGAAGTAGTACTGTTAGTCACAGTGTCTGACTGTTAGAAGTAGTACTGTTAGTAGTAGTGTCTGACTGTTAGAAGTAGTACTGTTAGTAGTAGTGTCTGACTGTTAGAAGTAGTACTGTTAGTCCCAGTGTCTGACTGTTAGAAGTAGTAGTGTTAGTCCCAGTGTCTGACTGTTAGAAGTAGTAGTGTTAGTCCCAGTGTATGACTGGTAGAAGTAGTAGTGTTTTGTCCCAGTGTCTGACAGTTAGAAATAGTAGTGTTAGTCCCAGTGTCTGACTGTTAGAAGTAGTACTGTTAGTCCCAGTGTCTGACTGTTAGAAGTAGTACTGTTAGTCCCAGTATCTGACTTTTAGAAGTAGTACTGTTAGTAGTAGTGTCTGACTGTTAGAAGTAGTACTGTTAGTCCCAGTGTCTGACTGTTAGAAGTAGTACTGTTAGGCCCAGTATCTGACTGTTAGAAGTAGTACTGTTAGTAGTAGTGTCTGACTGTTAGAAGTAGTACTGTTAGTCCCAGTGTCTGACTGTTAGAAGTAGTAGTGGTAGTCCCGGTGAGTGACTGTTAGAAGTAGTAGTGTTATGTCCCAGTGTCTGACTGTTAGAAGTAGGAGTGTTAGTCCCAGTGTGTGACTGTTAGAAGTAGTAGTGTTAGTCCCAGTGTCTGACTGTTAGAAGTAGTACTGTTAGTTCCTGTGTATGACTGTTAGAAGTAGTAATGGTAGTCCCAGTGTGTGACTGTTAGAAGAAGTAGTGTTAGTCCCAGTGTCTGACTGTTAGAAGTAGTACTGTTAGTCCCAGTGTATGACTGTTAGAAGTAGTAATGTTAGTCGCAGTGTATGACTGTTAGAAGTAGTAGTGTCTTGTCCCAGTGTACGACTCTTATAAGTAGTCCTGTTAGTCCCAGGGTCTGAATGTTAGAAGTAGCAGTGTTAGTCCCAGTGTGTGACTGTTAGAAGTAGTACTGTTAGTCCCAGTGTATGACTGTTAGAAGTAGTAATGTTAGTCCCAGTGTATGACTGTTAGAAGTAGTAGTGTCTTGTCCCAGTGTACGACTCTTATAAGTAGTACTGTTAGTCCCAGTGTCTGAATGTTAGAAGTAGCAGTGTTAGTCCCAGTTTATGACTGTTAGAAGTAGTAGTGTTAGTCCCAGTGTATGATTGTTAGAAGTAGTAATGTTAGTCCCAGCGTCTGAATGTTAGAAGTAGTAGTGGTAGTCCCAGTGTCTGCATGTTAGAAGTAGTAATGTTAGTCCCAGTGTATGACTGTTAGAAGTAGTAGTGTCTTGTCCCAGTGTACGACTCTTAAAAGTAGTACTGTTAGTCCCAGTGTCTGAATGTTAGAAGTAGCAGTGTTAGTCCCAGTTTATGACTGTTAGAAGTAGTACTGTTAGTCACAGTGTCTGACTTTTAGAAGTATCACTGTTAGTCCCAGTGTCTGACTGTTAGAAGTAGTACTGTTAGTCCCAGTGTGTGATTGTTAGAAGTAGTACTGTTAGTCCCAGTGAATGACTGTTAGAAGTAGTAATGTTATTCCCAGTGTCTGCATGTTAGAAGTAGTAGTGGTAGTCCCAGTGTCTGACTGTTAGAAGTAGTAGTGTTAGTCCCAGTGTCTGACTGTTAGAAGTAGTAGTGTTAGTCCCAGTGTATGACTGGTAGAAGTAGTAGTGTTTTGTCCCAGTGTCTGACAGTTAGAAATAGTAGTGTTAGTCCCAGTGTCTGACTGTTAGAAGTAGTACTGTTAGTCCCAGTGTCTGACTGTTAGAAGTAGTACTGTTAGTCCCAGTATCTGACTTTTAGAAGTAGTACTGTTAGTAGTAGTGTCTGACTGTTAGAAGTAGTACTGTTAGTCACAGTGTCTGACTGTTAGAAGTAGTACTGTTAGTCCCTGTGTATGACTGTTAGAAGTAGTAATGGTTGTCCCAGTGTGTGACTGTTAGAAGTAGTAGTGTTAGTCCCTGTGTCTCACTGTTAGAAGTAGTACTGTTAGTCCCAGTGTATGACTGTTAGAAGTAGTAATGTTAGTCCCAGTGTATGACTGTTAGAAGTAGTAGTGTCTTGTCCCAGTGTACGACTCTTATAAGTAGTACTGTTAGTCCCAGTGTCTGAATGTTAGAAGTAGCAGTGTTAGTCCCAGTTTCTGACTGTTAGAAGTAGTAGTGTTAGTCCCAGTGTATGATTGTTAGAAGTAGTAATGTTAGTCCCAGCGTCTGAATGTTAGAAGTAGTAGTGGTAGTCCCAGTGTCTGCATGTTAGAAGTAGTAATGTTAGTCCCAGTGTATGTCTGTTAGAAGTAGTAGTGTCTTGTCCCAGTGTACGACTCTTAAAAGTAGTACTGTTAGTCCCAGTGTCTGAATGTTAGAAGTAGCAGTGTTAGTCCCAGTTTATGACTGTTAGAAGTAGTAGTGTTAGTCCTAGTGTCTGACTGTTAGAAGTAGTACTGTTAGTCCCAGTGTCTGACTGTTAGAAGTAGTACTGTTAGTCCCAGTATCTGACTGTTAGAAGTAGTACTGTTAGTAGTAGTGTCTGACTGTTAGAAGTAGTACTGTTAGTCCCAGTGTGTGACTGTTATAAGTAGTACTGTTAGTCCCAGTGTCTGAATGTTAGAAGTAGTAGTGTTAGTCCCCTGTATGACTGGTAGAAGTAGTAGTGTTTTGTCCCAGTGTCTGACTGTTAGAAATAGTAGTGTTAGTCCCAGTGTCTGACTGTTAGAAGTAGTACTGTTAGTCCCAATGTCTGACTGTTAGAAGTAGTACTGTTAGTCCCAGTATCTGACTGTTAGAAGTAGTACTGTTAGTAGTAGTGTCTGACTGTTAGAAGTAGTAATGTTAGTCCCAGTGTCTGACTGTTAGAAGTAGTACTGTTAGTCCCAGAATCTGACTGTTAGAAGTAGTGCTGTTAGTCCCAGTGTCTGACTGTTAGAAGTAGTAGTGGTAGTCCCGGTGAGTGACTGTTAGAAGTAGTACTGTTAGTCCCAGTATCTGACTGTTAGAAGTAGTACTGTTAGTAGTAGTGTCTGACTGTTAGAAGTAGTACTGTTAGTCCCAGTGTGTGACTGTTAGAAGTAGTACTGATAGTCCCAGTGAATGACTGTTAGAAGTAGTAATGTTATTCCCAGTGTCTGAATGTTAGAAGTAGTAGTGTTAGTCCCCTGTATGACTGGTAGTAGTAGTAGTGTTTTGTCCCAGTGTCTGACTGTTAGAAATAGTAGTGTTAGTCCCAGTGTCTGACTGTTAGAAGTAGTAGTGTCTTGTCCCAGTGTACGACTCTTATAAGTAGTACTGTTAGTCGCAGTGTCTGAATGTTAGAAGTAGCAGTGTTAGTCCCAGTTTATGACTGTTAGAAGTAGTAGTGTTAGTCCCAGTGTATGATTGTTAGAAGTAGTAATGTTAGTCCCAGCGTCTGAATGTTATAAGTAGTAGTGGTAGTCCCAGTGTCTGAATGTTAGAAGTAGCAGTGTTAGTCCCAGTTTATGACTGTTAGAAGTAGTAGTGTTAGTCCTAGTGTCTGACTGTTAGAAGTAGTACTGTTAGTCCCAGTGTCTGACTGTTAGAAGTAGTACTGTTAGTCCCAGTATCTGACTGTTAGAAGTAGTACTGTTAGTAGTAGTGTCTGACTGTTAGAGGTAGTACTGTTAGTCCCAGTGTCTGACTGTTAGAAGTAGAACTGTTAGTCCCAGAATCTGACTGTTAGAAGTAGTGCTGTTAGTCCCAGTGTCTGACTGTTAGAAGTAGTAGTGGTAGTCCCGGTGAGTGACTGTTAGAAGTAGTAGTGTTATGTCCCAGTGTCTGACTGTTAGAAGTAGGAGTGTTAGTCCCAGTGTGTGACTGTTAGAAGTAGTAGTGTTAGTCCCAGTGTCTGACTGTTAGAAGTAGTACTGTTAGTCCCTGTGTATGACTGTTAGAAGTAGTAATGGTTGTCCCAGTGTGTGACTGTTAGAAGTAGTAGTGTTAGTCCCAGTGTCTGACTGTTAGAAGTAGTACTGTTAGTCCCAGTGTATGACTGTTAGAAGTAGTAATGTTAGTCCCAGTGCATGACTGTTAGAAGTAGTAGTGGTAGTCCCAGTGTATGACTCTTATAAGTAGTACTGTTAGTCCCAGTGTCTGAATGGTAGAAGTAGCAGTGTTAGTCCCAGTTTATGACTGTTAGAAGTAGTAGTGTTAGTCCCAGTGTATGATTGTTAGAAGTAGTAATGTTAGTCCCAGCGTCTGAATGTTATAAGTAGTAGTGGTAGTCCCAGTGTCTGAATGTTAGAAGTAGCAGTGTTAGTCCCAGTTTATGACTGTTAGAAGTAGTAGTGTTAGTCCTAGTGTCTGACTGTTAGAAGTAGTACTGTTAGTCCCAGTGTCTGACTGTTAGAAGTAGTACTGTTAGTCCCAGTATCTGACTGTTAGAAGTAGTACTGTTAGTCCCAGTGTCTGACTGTTAGAAGTAGAACTGTTAGTCCCAGTGTATGACTGTTAGAAGTAGTAGTGTTAGTCCCAGTGTATGACTGGTAGAAGTAGTAGTGTTTTGTCCCAGTGTCTGACTGTTAGAAGTAGTAGTGTTAGTCCCAGTGTCTGACTGTTAGAAGTAGGAGTGTTAGTCCCAGTGTGTGACTGTTAGAAGTAGTAGTGTTAGTCCCAGTGTCTGACTGTTAGAAGTAGTACTGTTAGTCCCTGTGTATGACTGTTAGAAGTAGTAATGGTTGTCCCAGTGTGTGACTGTTAGAAGTAGTAGTGTTAGTCCCAGTGTCTGACTGTTAGAAGTAGTACTGTTAGTCCCAGTGTATGACTGTTAGAAGTAGTAATGTTAGTCCCAGTGCATGACTGTTAGAAGTAGTAGTGGTAGTCCCAGTGTATGACTCTTATAAGTAGTACTGTTAGTCCCAGTGTCTGAATGGTAGAAGTAGCAGTGTTAGTCCCAGTTTATGACTGTTAGAAGTAGTAGTGTTAGTCCCAGTGTATGATTGTTAGAAGTAGTAATGTTAGTCCCAGCGTCTGAATGTTAAAAGTAGTAGTGGTAGTCCCAGTGTCTGCATGTTAGAAGTAGTAGTGGTAGTCCCAGTGTGTGACTGTTAGAAGTAGTAGTGTTAGTCCCAGTGTATGACTGTTAGCAGTAGTAGTGTTATGTCCCAGTGTACGACTGTTAGAAGTAGTACTGTTAGTCCCAGTGTCTGACTGTTAGAAGTAGTAGTGGTAGTCCCAGTGTCTGCATGTTAGAAGTAGTAGTGGTAATCCCAGTGTGTGACAGTTAGAAGTAGTAGTGTTATGTCCCAGTGTCTGACTGTTAGAAGTAGTAGTGTTAGTCCCAGTGTATGACTGTTAGAAGTAGTAATGTTAGTCCCAGAATCGGACTGTTAGAATTAGTACTGTTAGTCCCAGTGCTGACTGTTAGAAGTAGTAGTGGTAGTCCCAGTGTCTGACTGTTAGACGTAGTAGTGTTAGTCCCAGTGTCTGACTGTTAGGAGTAGTACTGTTAGTCGCAGTGTCTGACTGTTAGAAGTAGTACTGTTAGTCCCATAATCTGATTGTTAGAAGTAGTAGTGTTAGTCCCAGTGTGTGACTGTTAGAAGTAGTAGTGTTAGTCCCAGTGTATGACTGTTAGAAGTAGTAATGTTAGTACCAGTGTCTGAATGTTAGACGTAGTAGTGGTAGTCCCAGTGTGTGACTGTTAGAAGTAGTAGTGTTAGTCCCAGTGTCTGACTGTTAGAAGTAGTACTGTTAGTCCAGTGTATGACTGTTAGAAGTAGTAATGGTAGTCCCAGTGTGTGACTGTTAGAAGTAGTACTGTTAGTCACAGTGTCTGACTGTTAGAAGTAGTACTGTTAGTCCCAGCGTCTGACTGTTAGAAGTAGTACTGTTATTCCCAGTGTGTGACTGTTAGAAGTAGTACTGTTAGTCCCAGTGAATGACTGTTAGTAGTAGTAATGTTATTCCCAGTGTCTGAATGTTAGAAGTAGTAGTGGTAGTCCCATGTGTCTGACTGTTAGAAGTAGGAATGTTAGTCCCAGTGTGTGACTGTTAGAAGTAGTAGTGGTAGTCCCAGTGTCTGACTGTTAGAAGTAGTAGTGTTAGTCCCAGTGTCTGACTGTTAGAAGTAGTACTGTTAGTCCCAGTGTATGACTGTTAGAAGTAGTAATGTTAGTCCCAGTGCATGACTGTTAGAAGTAGTAGTGGTAGTCCCAGTGTATGACTCTTATAAGTAGTACTGTTAGTCCCAGTGTCTGAATGTTAGAAGTAGCAGTGTTAGTCCCAGTTTATGACTGTTAGAAGTAGTAGTGTTAGTCCCAGTGTATGATTGTTAGAAGTAGTAATGTTAGTCCCAGCGTCTGAATGTTACAAGTAGTAGTGGTAGTCCCAGTGTCTGCATGTTAGAAGTAGTAGTGTAATGTCCCAGTGTCTGAATGTTAGAAGTAGTAGTGTAATGTCCCAGTGTATGACTGTTAGAAGTAGTAGTGTTATGTCCCAGTGTACGACTGTTAGAAGTAGTACTGTTAGTCCCAGTGTCTGAATGTAAGAAGTAGTAGTGTTAGTCCCAGTGTATGACTGTTAGAAGTAGTAGTGTTATGTCCCAGTGTATGACTTTCAGAAGTAGTAGTGTTAGTCCCAGTGTATGACTGTTAGAAGTAGTAGTGTTAGTCCCAGTGTATGACTGGTAGAAGTAGTAGTGTTTTGTCCCAGTGTCTGACTGTTAGAAGTAGTACTGTTAGTCGCAGTGTCTGACTGTTAGAAGTAGTAGTGGTAGTCCCGGTGTCTGACTGTTAGAAGTAGTAGTTGTATGTCCCAGTGTATGACTGTTAGAAGCAGTACTGTTAGTGCCAGTGTGTGACTGTTAGAAGTAGTACCTTGAGTCCCAGTGTCTGACTGTTAGAAGTAGTAGTGGTAGTCTCAGCGTATGACTGTTAGCGGTAGTACTGTTAGTCCTAGTGTGTGAGTGCTATAAGTAGTAGTGGTAGTCCCAGTGTATGACTGTTAGGAGTAGTAGTGTTATGTCCCAATGTCTGACTGTTAGAAGTAGTAGTGTCAGTCCCAGTGTCTGAATGTTAGAAGTAGTAGTGTTAGTCCCAGTGTGTGACTGTTAGAAGTAGTAGTGTTAGTCCCAGTGTCTGACTGTTAGAAGTAGTAGTGTTAGTCCCAGTGTATGACTGTTAGAAGTAGTACTGTTAGTCCCAGTGTCTGACTGTTAGAAGTAGTACTGTTAGTCCCAGTGCTGACTGTTAGAAGTAGTAGTGTTAGTCCCAGTGTCTGACTGTTAGAAGTAGTAGTGTTAGTCCCAGTGTGTGACTGTTAGAAGTAGTAGTGTTAGTCCCAGTGTGTGACTGTTAGAAGTAGTAGTGTTAGTCCCAGTGTCTGACTGTTAGAAGTAGTAGTGTTAGTCCCAGTGTGTGACTGTTAGAAGTAGTAGTGTTAGTCCCAGTGTCTGACTGTTAGAAGTAGTAGTGTTAGTCCCAGTGTATGACTGTTAGAAGTAGTACTGTTAGTCCCAGTGTCTGACTGTTAGAAGTAGTACTGTTAGTCCCAGTGTGTGACTGTTAGAAGTAGTACTGTTAGTCCCAGTGAATGACTGTTAGTAGTAGTAATGTTATTCCCAGTGTCTGAATGTTAGAAGTAGTAGTGGTAGTCCCATGTGTCTGACTGTTAGAAGTAGAAGTGTTAGTCCCAGTGTATGACTGTTAGAAGTAGTAATGTTAGTCCCAGCGTCTGAATGTTAGAAGTAGTAGTGGTAGTCCCAGTGTCTGACTGTTAGAAGTAGTAGTGTTAGTCCCAGTGTATGACTGTTAGAAGTAGTAGTGTTATGTCCCAGTGTATGACTGTTAGAAGTAGTACTGTTAGTCCCAGTGTCTGACTGTCAGAAGTAGTATTGTTAGTCCCAGTGTCTGACTGTTAGAAGTAGTACTGTTAGTCCCAGTGTCTGACTGTTAGAATTTGTACTGTTAGTCCCAGTGTATGACTGTTAGAAGTAGTAGTGGTAGTCCTGGTGTGTGACTGTTAGAAGTAGTAGTGTTATGTCCCAATGTCTGACTGTTAGAAGTAGTAGTGTTAGTCCCAGTGTGTGACTGTTAGAAGTAGTAGTGTTAGTCCCAGTGTCTGACTGTTAGAAGTAGTAGTGTTAGTCCCAGTGTATGACTGGTAGAAGTAGTAGTGTTAGTCCCAGTGTCTGACTGTTAGGCGTAGTAGTTTTATGTCCCAGTGTATGACTGTTAGAAGCAGTACTGTTAGTGCCAGTGTGTGACTGATAGAAGTAGTACTGTTAGTCCTAGTGTCTGACTGTTAGAAGTAGTAGTGTTATGTCCCAGTGTCTGAATGTTAATAGTAGTAGTGTTAGTCCCAGTGTCTGACTGTTAGAAGTAGTAGTTGTATGTCCCAGTGTATGACTGTTAGAAGCAGTACTGTTAGTGCCAGTGTGTGACTGTTAGAAGTAGTACCTTGAGTCCCAGTGTCTGACTGTTAGAAGTAGTAGTGTTATGTCCCAGTGTATGACTGTTAGATGTAGTACTGTTAGTCCCAGTCTCTGACTGTTAGAAGTAGTAGTGGTAGTCCCAGTGTATGACTGTTAGGAGTAGAAGTGTTAGTCCCAGTGTATGACCGTTAGAAGTAGTAGTGTTAGTCC
Source organism: Oncorhynchus mykiss (assembly GCF_013265735.2). NCBI lineage: Eukaryota > Metazoa > Chordata > Actinopteri > Salmoniformes > Salmonidae > Oncorhynchus > Oncorhynchus mykiss. The sequence goes on along the minus strand of NC_048573.1, from coordinate 57,624,625 downwards.
CAATGTCTGACTGTTAGAATTTGTACTGTTAGTCCCAGTGTATGACTGTTAGAAGTAGTACTGTTAGTCCCCGTGTCTGAATGGTAGAAGTAGTAGTGTTAGTCCCAGTGTATGACTGTTAGAAGTAGTAGTGTTATGTCCCAGTGTATGACTGTTAGAAGTAGAAGTGTTAGTCCCAGTGTATGACTGTTTGAAGTAGTACTGTTAGTCCCAGTGTGTGACTGTTTGAAGTAGTACTGTTAGTCCCAGTTTGTGACTGTTAGAAGTAGTACTGTTAGTCCCAGCGTCTGACTGTTAGAAGTAGCACTGTTAGTCCCAGTCTGTGAGTGTTAGAAGTAGTAGTGGTAGTCCCAGTGTATGACTGTTAGCAGTAGTAGTGTTAGTCCCAGTGTATGACTGTTAGAAGTAGAAGTGTTAGTCCCAGTGTGTGACTGTTAGTAGTAGTAGTGGTAGTCCCAGTGTATGACTGTTAGAAGTAGTGGTGTTATGTCCCAGTGTATGACTGTTAGAACTAGTACTGTTAGTCCCAGTCTATGACTGTTCGAAGTAGAAGTGTTAGTCCCAGTGTCTGACTGTTAGAACTAGTAGTGTTATGTCCCAGTGTATGACTGTTAGAAGTAGTAGTGTTAGTCCCAGTGTCTGACTGTTAGAAGTAGTAGTGATAGTCCCAGTGTATGACTGTTAGATGTAGTAGTGTTAGTCCCAGTATCTAACTGTTAGATGTAGTATTGTTAGTCCCAGTGTATGACTGTTAGATGTAGTAGTGTTAGTCCCAGTGTCTGACTGTTAGAACTAGTACCTTTAGTCCCAGTGTCTGACTGTTAGAAGTAGTAGTGTTATGTCCCAGTGTATGACTGTTAGAAGTAGTAGTGTTAGTCCCAGTGTCTGACTGTTAGAAGTAGTATTGTTAGTCCCAGTGTATGACTGTTAGAAGCAGTAGTCTTATATCCCAGTGTGTGACTGTTAGAAGTAGAAGTGTTAGTCCCAGTGTATGACTGTTTGAAGTAGTACTGTTAATCCCAGTGTCTGACTGTTAGAAGTAGTAGTGGTAGTCCCATTGTCTAACTGTTAGAAGTAGTAGTGTTAGTCCCAGTGTCTGAATGTTAGAAGTAGTAGTGTTATGTCCCAGTGTATGACCGTTAGAAGTAGTAGTGTTAGTCCCAATGTCTGACTGTTAGAATTTGTACTTAGTCCCAGTGTATGACTGTTAGAAGTAGTACTGTTAGTCCCCGTGTCTGAATGTTAGAAGTAGTAGTGTTAGTCCCAGTGTATGACTGTTAGAAGTAGTAGTGTTATGTCCCAGTGTATGACTGTTAGAAGTAGAAGTGTTAGTCCCAGTGCATGACTGTTTGAAGTAGTACTGTTAGTCCCAGTGTGTGACTGTTTGAAGTAGTACTGTTAGTCCCAGTGTGTGACTGTTAGAAGTAGTACTGTTAGTCCCAGCGTCTGACTGTTAGAAGTAGTACTGTTAGTCCCAGTCTGTGAGTGTTAGAAGTAGTAGTGGTAGTCCCAGTGTATGACTGTTTGAAGTAGTAGTGTTAGTCCCAGTGTATGACTGTTAGAAGTAGAAGTGTTAGTCCCAGTGTGTGACTGTTAGTAGTAGTAGTGGTAGTCCCAGTGTGTGACTGTTAGAAGTAGTACTGTTAGTCCCAGTGTCTGACTGTTAGAAGTAGTACTGTTAGTCCCAGTGTCTGACTGTTAGAAGTAGTACTGTTAGTCCCAGTGTCTGACTGTTAGTAGTAGTAGTGGTAGTCCCAGTGTGTGACTGTTAGAAGTAGTACTGTTAGTCCCAGTGTCTGACTGTTAGAAGTAGTAGTGTTAGTCCCAGTGTATGACTGGTAGAAGTAGTAGTGTTAGTCCCAGTGTCTGACTGTTAGGCGTAGTAGTTTTATGTCCCAGTGTATGACTGTTAGAAGCAGTACTGTTAGTGCCAGTGTGTGACTGATAGAAGTAGTACTGTTAGTCCCAGTGTATGACTGTTAGAAGTAGTACTGTTAGTCCCAGTGTATGACTGTTAGAAGTAGTAGTGATAGTCCCAGTGTATGACTGTTAGATGTAGTAGTGTTAGTCCCAGTGTCTAACTGTTAGATGTAGTATTGTTAGTCCCAGTGTATGACTGTTAGATGTAGTAGTGTTAGTCCCAGTGTATGACTGTTTGAAGTAGTACTGTTAGTCCCAGTGTGTGACTGTTTGAAGTAGTACTGTTAGTCCCAGTTTGTGACTGTTAGAAGTAGTAGTGTTATGTCCCAGTGTATGACTGTTAGAAGTAGAAGTGTTAGTCCCAGTGTATGACTGTTTGAAGTAGTACTGTTAGTCCCAGTGTGTGACTGTTTGAAGTAGTACTGTTAGTCCCAGTTTGTGACTGTTAGAAGTAGTACTGTTAGTCCCAGCGTCTGACTGTTAGAAGTAGCACTGTTAGTCCCAGTCTGTGAGTGTTAGAAGTAGTAGTGGTAGTCCCAGTGTATGACTGTTAGCAGTAGTAGTGTTAGTCCCAGTGTATGACTGTTAGAAGTAGAAGTGTTAGTCCCAGTGTGTGACTGTTAGTAGTAGTAGTGGTAGTCCCAGTGTATGACTGTTAGAAGTAGTGGTGTTATGTCCCAGTGTATGACTGTTAGAACTAGTACTGTTAGTCCCAGTCTATGACTGTTCGAAGTAGAAGTGTTAGTCCCAGTGTCTGACTGTTAGAACTAGTAGTGTTATGTCCCAGTGTATGACTGTTAGAAGTAGTAGTGTTAGTCCCAGTGTCTGACTGTTAGAAGTAGTAGTGATAGTCCCAGTGTATGACTGTTAGATGTAGTAGTGTTAGTCCCAGTATCTAACTGTTAGAACTAGTACCTTTAGTCCCAGTGTCTGACTGTTAGAAGTAGTAGTGTTATGTCCCAGTGTATGACTGTTAGAAGTAGTAGTGTTAGTCCCAGTGTCTGACTGTTAGAAGTAGTATTGTTAGTCCCAGTGTATGACTGTTAGAAGCAGTAGTCTTATGTCCCAGTGTGTGACTGTTAGAAGTAGAAGTGTTAGTCCCAGTGTATGACTGTTTGAAGTAGTACTGTTAATCCCAGTGTCTGACTGTTAGAAGTAGTAGTGGTAGTCCCATTGTCTGACTGTTAGAAGTAGTAGTGTTAGTCCCAGTGTCTGAATGTTAGAAGTAGTACTGTTAGTCCCAGTGTCTGACTGTTAGAAGTAGTAGTGTTATGTCCCAGTGTATGACCGTTAGAAGTAGTAGTGTTAGTCCCAATGTCTGACTGTTAGAATTTGTACTTAGTCCCAGTGTATGACTGTTAGAAGTAGTACTGTTAGTCCCCGTGTCTGAATGTTAGAAGTAGTAGTGTTAGTCCCAGTGTATGACTGTTAGAAGTAGTAGTGTTATGTCCCAGTGTATGACTGTTAGAAGTAGAAGTGTTAGTCCCAGTGTATGACTGTTTGAAGTAGTACTGTTAGTCCCAGTGTGTGACTGTTTGAAGTAGTACTGTTAGTCCCAGTGTGTGACTGTTAGAAGTAGTACTGTTAGTCCCAGCGTCTGACTGTTAGAAGTAGTACTGTTAGTCCCAGTCTGTGAGTGTTAGAAGTAGTAGTGGTAGTCCCAGTGTATGACTGTTTGAAGTAGTAGTGTTAGTCCCAGTGTATGACTGTTAGAAGTAGAAGTGTTAGTCCCAGTGTGTGACTGTTAGTAGTAGTAGTGGTAGTCCCAGTGTGTGACTGTTAGAAGTAGTACTGTTAGTCCCAGTGTCTGACTGTTAGAAGTAGTACTGTTAGTCCCAGTGTCTGACTGTTAGAAGTAGTACTGTTAGTCCCAGTGTCTGACTGTTAGTAGTAGTAGTGGTAGTCCCAGTGTGTGACTGTTAGAAGTAGTACTGTTAGTCCCAGTGTCTGACTGTTAGAAGTAGTAGTGTTAGTCCCAGTGTATGACTGGTAGAAGTAGTAGTGTTAGTCCCAGTGTCTGACTGTTAGGCGTAGTAGTTTTATGTCCCAGTGTATGACTGTTAGAAGTAGTACTGTTAGTGCCAGTGTGTGACTGATAGAAGTAGTACTGTTAGTCCCAGTGTATGACTGTTAGAAGTAGTACTGTTAGTCCCAGTGTATGACTGTTAGAAGTAGTAGTGATAGTCCCAGTGTATGACTGTTAGATGTAGTAGTGTTAGTCCCAGTGTCTAACTGTTAGATGTAGTATTGTTAGTCCCAGTCTATGACTGTTAGATGTAGTAGTGTTAGTCCCAGTGTCTGACTGTTAGAACTAGTACCTTTAGTCCCAGTGTCTGACTGTTAGAAGTAGTAGTGTTATGTCCCAGTGTATGACTGTTAGAAGTAGTACTGTTAGTCCCAGTGTCTGACTGTTAGAAGTAGTACTGTTATGTCCCAGTGTCTGAATGTTAGAAGTAGTAGTTTTATGTCCCAGTGTATGACTGTTAGAATCAGTACTGTTAGTGCCAGTGTGTGACTGTTAGAAGTAGTACATTTAGTCCCAGTGTCTGACTGTTAGAAGTAGTAGTGTTATGTCCCAGTGTATGACTGTTAGAAGTAGTACTGTTAGTCCCAGTCTCTGACTGTTAGAAGTAGTAGTGTTAGTCCCAGTGCATGACTGTTAGAAGTAGTAGTGTTATGTCCCAGTGTATGACTGTTAGAAGTAGAAGTGTTAGTCCCAGTGTCTGACTGTTAGAAGTAGTAGTAGTAGTCCCAGTGTGTGACTGTTTGAAGTAGTACTGTTAGTCCCAGTGTATGACTGTTTGAAGTAGTACTGTTAGTCCCAGTGTGTGAGTGCTATAAGTAGTAATGGTAGTCCCAGTGTATGACTGTTAGAAGTAGTAGTGGTAGTCTCAGTGTATGACTGTTAGGAGTAGAAGTGTTAGTCCCAGTGTCTGACTGTTAGAAGTAGTACTGTTAGTCCCAGTGTCTGACTGTTAGAAGTAGTATTGTTAGTCCCAGTGTATGACTGTTAGAAGCAGTAGTCTTATGTCCCAGTGTGTGACTGTTAGAAGTAGAAGTGTAAGTCCCAGTGTATGACTGTTTGAAGTAGTACTGTTAGTCCCAGTGTCTGACTGTTAGAAGTAGTAGTGGTAGTCCCAGTGTATGACTGTTAGAAGTAGTACTGTTAGTCCCAGTGTCTGACTGTTAGAAGTAGTACTGTTAGTCCCAGTGTGTGACTGTTAGAAGTAGTACTGTTAGTCCCAGTGAATGACTGTTAGTAGTAGTAATGTTATTCCCAGTGTCTGAATGTTAGAAGTAGTAGTGGTAGTCCCATGTGTCTGACTGTTAGAAGTAGAAGTGTTAGTCCCAGTGTATGACTGTTAGAAGTAGTAATGTTAGTCCCAGCGTCTGAATGTTAGAAGTAGTAGTGGTAGTCCTAGTGTCTGACTGTTAGAAGTAGTAGTGTTAGTCCCAGTGTATGACTGTTAGAAGTAGTAGTGTTATGTTCCAGTGTATGACTGTTAGAAGTAGTAGTGTTAGTCCAAGTTTCTGACTGTTAGAAGTAGTAATGTTAGTCCCAGTGTTTGACTGTTAGAAGTACTAGTGTAATGTCCCAGTGTATGACTGTTAGTAGTAGTAGTGTTATGTCCCAGTGTATGACTGTTAGAAGTAGTACTGTTAGTCCCAGTGTCTGACTGTCAGAAGTAGTATTGTTAGTCCCAGTGTCTGACTGTTAGAAGTAGTACTGTTAGTCCCAGTGTCTGACTGTTAGAATTTGTACTGTTAGTCCCAGTGTATGACTGTTAGAAGTAGTAGTGGTAGTCCCGGTGTGTGACTGTTAGAAGTAGTAGTGTTATGTCCCAATGTCTGACTGTTAGAAGTAGTAGTGTTAGTCCCAGTGTGTGACTGTTAGAAGTAGTAGTGTTAGTCCCAGTGTCTGACTGTTAGAAGTAGTAGTGTTAGTCCCAGTGTATGACTGGTAGAAGTAGTAGTGTTAGTCCCAGTGTCTGACTGTTAGGCGTAGTAGTTTTATGTCCCAGTGTATGACTGTTAGAAGCAGTACTGTTAGTGCCAGTGTGTGACTGATAGAAGTAGTACCTTGAGTCCCAGTGTCTGACTGTTAGAAGTAGTAGTGTTATGTCCCAGTGTATGACTGTTAGAAGTAGTACTGTTAGTCCCAGTCTCTGACTGTTAGAAGTAGTAGTGGTAGTCCCAGTGTATGACTGTTAGGAGTAGAAGTGTTAGTCCCAGTGTATGACCGTTAGAAGTAGTAGTGTTAGTCCCAATGTCTGACTGTTAGAATTTGTACTGTTAGTCCCAGTGTATGACTGTTAGAAGTAGTACTGTTAGTCCCCGTGTCTGAATGTTAGAAGTAGTAGTGTTAGTCCCAGTGTATGACTGTTAGAAGTAGAAGTGTTAGTCCCAGTGTATGACTGTTTGAAGTAGTACTGTTAGTCCCAGTGTGTGACTGTTTGAAGTAGTACTGTTAGTCCCAGTGTGTGACTGTTAGAAGTAGTACTGTTAGTCCCATGGTCTGACTGTTAGAAGTAGCACTGTTAGTCCCAGTCTGTGAGTGTTAGAAGTAGTAGTGGTAGTCCCAGTGTATGACTGTTAGCAGTAGTAGTGTTAGTCCCAGTGTATGACTGTTAGAAGTAGAAGTGTTAGTCCCAGTGTGTGACTGTTAGTAGTAGTAGTGGTAGTCCCAGTGTATGACTGTTAGAAGTAGTGGTGTTATGTCCCAGTGTATGACTGTTAGAACTAGTACTGTTAGTCCCAGTCTATGACTGTTCGAAGTAGAAGTGTTAGTCCCAGTGTCTGACTGTTAGAACTAGTAGTGTTATGTCCCAGTGTATGACTGTTAGAAGTAGTAGTGTTAGTCCCAGTGTCTGACTGTTAGAAGTAGTAGTGATAGTCCCAGTGTATGACTGTTAGATGTAGTAGTGTTAGTCCCAGTGTCTAACTGTTAGATGTAGTATTGTTAGTCCCAGTGTATGACTGTTAGATATAGTAGTGTTAGTCCCAGTGTCTGACTGTTAGAACTAGTACCTTTAGTCCCAGTGTCTGACTGTTAGAAGTAGTAGTGTTATGTCCCAGTGTATGACTGTTAGAAGTAGTAGTGTTAGTCCCAGTGTCTGACTGTTAGAAGTAGTATTGTTAGTCCCAGTGTATGACTGTTAGAAGCAGTAGTCTTATGTCCCAGTGTGTGACTGTTAGAAGTAGAAGTGTTAGTCCCAGTGTATGACTGTTTGAAGTAGTACTGTTAGTCCCAGTGTCTGACTGTTAGAAGTAGTAGTGGTAGTCCCATTGTCTATCTGTTAGAAGTAGTAGTGTTAGTCCCAGTGTCTGAATGTTAGAAGTAGTACTGTTAGTCCCAGTGTCTGACCGTTAGAAGTAGTAGTGTTAGTCCCAATGTCTGAATGTTAGAAGTAGTACTGTTAGTCCCAGTGTCTGACCGTTAGAAGTAGTAGTGTTAGTCCCAATGTCTGACTGTTAGAATTTGTACTTAGTCCCAGTGTATGACTGTTAGAAGTAGAAGTGTTAGTCCCAGTGTATGACTGTTAGAAGTAGTACTGTTAGTCCCCGTGTCTGAATGTTAGAAGTAGTAGTGTTAGTCCCAGTGTATGACTGTTAGAAGTAGTAGTGTTATGTCCCAGTGTGTGACTGTTAGAAGTAGAAGTGTTAGTCCCAGTGTATGACTGTTTGAAGTAGTACTGTTAGTCCCAGTGTGTGCCTGTTTGAAGTAGTACTGTTAGTCCCAGTGTGTGACTGTTAGAAGTAGTACTGTTAGTCCCAGCGTCTGACTGTTAGAAGTAGTACTGTTAGTCCCAGTCTGTGAGTGTTAGAAGTAGAAGTGTTAGTCCCAGTGTGTGACTGTTAGTAGTAGTAGTGGTAGTCCCAGTGTGTGACTGTTAGAAGTAGTACTGTTAGTCCCAGTGTCTGACTGTTAGAAGTAGTACTGTTAGTCCCAGTGTCTGACTGTTAGAAGTAGTACTGTTAGTCCCAGTGTCTGACTGTTAGTAGTAGTAGTGGTAGTCCCAGTGTGTGACTGTTAGAAGTAGTACTGTTAGTCCCAGTGTCTGACTGTTAGAAGTAGTACTGTTAGTCCCAGTGTCTGACTGTTAGAAGTAGTACTGTTAGTCCCAGTGTATGACTGTTAGAAATAGTAGTGTTAGTCCCAGTGTATGACTGTTAGAAGTAGTACTGTTAGTCCCAGTGTCTGACTGTTAGAAGTAGTACTGTTAGTCCCAGTGTCTTACTGTTAGTAGTAGTACTGTTAGTCCCAGTGTCTGACTGTTAGAAGTAGTAGTGTTAGTCTCAGTGTATGACTGTTAGAACTAGTACTGTTAGTCCCAGTGTATGACTGTTAGAACTAGTACTGTTAGTCCCAGTGTCTGACTGTTAGAAGTAGAAGTTGTAGTCCCAGTGTCTCCAGCCAGTTCAGTGGCTCGGCTGAGGATCACATGAGATTTGATGAGAGGCAGTCAGTTTATTTCCCTGGCTGTGTTTATGTATGGTGACCTTTAACCCTGGCCCCTGGGTGGTACTGGGCTGCTCTATCAGACAGAGGACTTTGGTACGCTCACATGCATTATCAGGGGGCAAGACCTCAAACAGACAACACGCACTACACTATACCCTCACCAGCTGTACTGGGGAGGCTTAGAGCTATATCTATCAACGCTCTCTCTCCCTCCCTCCCTCCCTCTCAATCTCTCTCTTTATTTTCTCTTGCTCTCTTTCTCTCTGTGGGTTATGTAAAAGAACAGTAATGTCTTCCTGTGTTTGTCAACCCACAATCCTGTTCAGCACACACACACACACACACACACACACACACGCACACACACACCTTTGAACATAGCACCTCTGACTTTTCCTTTTCTGAGCCAAGTGGGCCATGCGACCCCACATGCTCTAGGTCAGATATACAAGATCTAGTATCCCAGACAGACAGACTCACATGCACATACACCACAGGATGTTGGTGGCACCTTAATTGGGGAGGATGGGCTTGTGGTAATGGCTGTAGCAGAATTGGTGGAATGGTATCAAATACATCAAACACATGGTTCCATTCTATTCACTCAGTTCCAGAAATTATTATGAGCCGTCCTCCCCTCAGCAGCCTCCCCTGACACACACATACACACGCACACACTCCCCCCACACTGATCATAAACACACATACACTCCCCCCACACTGATCATAAACACACACACACTCCCCCACACTGAGCATAAACACACACACACACACTCCCCCCAAACTGATCATAAACACACACACACACACTCCCCCCACACTGATCATAAACACACACACACTCCCCCCACACTGATCATAAACACACACACTCCCCCACACTGATCATGAACACACACACACTCCCCCCACACTGATCATAAACACACACACACTCCCCCCACACTGATCATAAACACACACACACTCCCCCCACACTGATCATAAACACACACACTCCCCCACACTGATCATAAACACACACACACTCCCCCCACACTGATCATAAACACACACATACTCCCCCCACACTGATCATAAACACACACATACTCCCCCCACACTAATCATAAACACACACAGTCCCCCCACACTGATCATAAACACACACATACTCCCCCCACACTGATCATAAACACACATAAACACACACATATTCCCCCCACACTGATCATAAACACACATAAACACACACATACTCCCCTCACACTGATCATAAACACACACACACTCCCCCCACACTGATCATAAACACACACACACACTCCCCCCACACTGATCATATCATAAACACACATAAACACATACACACTCCCCCCACACTGATCATAAACACACACACACACACACACACACACACACACACACAGAGACTGTCAGTATGAAAGGTACAGTATAATGCAACCAGCATGTCCTGTAGAGTAGAGGTTCCCAAACCTTCTCACTCGCGGCACTTCTTCAAGCATTGGGGAACACCCCCCCCCCCCCCCCCCCCTCCCTGTGCACGCGTTACATCTATTTTTATAGGCACAAGCACTGTTCATGACACAAACTGTTCACACCCCTCTTGTTGGTGGAGAGAATTTATCAGGTTTAAAGCTGATTTCCTGCAATTCTACACATGTGCAGAGAACATGTTGCAGTTTTAAAGCTATTTTTCTTGCATTTCTATACATTTTGCCATGTATAATGTGTATTCATGTGATGTTTGAGTGACTTAAAAATTACAACAATATCTAAAAAACCTAGAAAACCTTTGCTGAAATAGACTAGTTGATCTGGACATGTCTAACAAGTTATAAATAGCTCTCTAAGGTACGCAATGACCGACATGACAAGAGGAACTGACGATGCACTACCCAACTTAGAAATAGCACCTTGTTCATTTTACTATTACAACTTTCAAGATTAAGTTTAAATTCAGATTGAGTCCCACCCCCACCCCAAAACAGAGACTCGATGCAATGACTATCTAACAATACTTTCCTGCAAGCCTCTCCGTAACCATTCCATGTTTTATCCTGTCTGGCACAGAGCATGACTTTACACATTTCCATAGCAGCTTTCAAAATACCAAGCAGGAAAGCTGGGCGGTCATACCTGCCCAACTTATTGACTATTCCCCCATAGCAGACATCTCAGAGACTGGGCTCTATTTAAAACTGCAGTAAGGAGACAGAGACAACGTCCCTAAACACTCCCTACTGCACTACATTTAACCAGGTCCTATAATCATAGGGAATAGGGTGCCCTGTATATCTGTTTGTATATATTATTCCTAAACACATGCAGTAGTAGCTGGTATAAACCTTAAGGCACATAACAGTCATTGATATCCCTTTAAACTTCCTTTCCAAACAGATCTGCTTTAGTTAGAACAGAAGACAAGAGGCTTGGATAGACTTGAGATCCAAATAAAACAGCAACTGGCTGAGAAAAAGCCTCAGCTAATGTAGCTCCTCCACCGCACACACATCCCTATTCTTAATGAGTCTGAAAGTCAACTCCCTAACACTGTATATGCAGACACTAATAGAGTCCCTGATACACAGCACTCTGCTATGCTCTGCTTCAGTGTGCACTGTAGAATAGAGGCAGATATTCACCAGCAGGGGAGGGAGAGAGGGAGAGAGAGAGAGAGAGAGAGAGAGAGAGAGAGAGAAGGGTTGATCTGTGTTGGCAGAGAGAGAGAGACAGAGAGAGAGAGAGAGAGAGAGAGAGGGAGAGAAGGGTGGAGCTGTGTTGGCAGAGAGAGAGAGGGAGAGAAGGGTTGATCTGTGTTGGCAAAGAGAGAGAGAGAGAGAGAGAGAGGGAGAGAAGGGTTGATCTGTGTTGGCAGAGAGAGAGGGTGAGAAGGGTTGATCTGTGTTGGCAGAGAGAGAGAGAGAGGGAGAGAACGGTTGATCTGTGTTTGCAGAGAGAGAGAGAGAGAGAGAGAGAGAGAGAGAGAGAGAGAGAGAGAGAGAGAGGGGAGAAGGGTTGATCTGTGTTGGCAGAGAGAGAGAGAGAAGGGTTGATCTGTGTTGGCTGAGAGAGAGAGACAGAGAGGGACAGAAGGGTTGATCTGTGTTGGCAGAGAGAGAGAGGGAGAGAAGGGTTGATCTGTGTTGGCTGAGAGATAGAGAGCGAGCGGGAGAGAAGGATTGATCTGTGTTGGCAGAGAGATAGAGACAGAGAGGGAGAGAAGGGTTGATCTGTGTTGGCAGAGAGATAGAGAGCGAGCGGGAGAGAAGGGTTGACCTGTGTTGGCTGAGAGATAGAGAGCGTGCAGGAGAGAAGGGTTGATCTGTGTTGGCTGAGAGATAGAGAGCGAGCGGAAGAGAAGGGTTGATCTGTGTTGGCAGAGAGATAGAGAGCGAGCGGGAGAGAAGGGTTGATCTGTGTTGGCTGAGAGATAGAGAGCGAGCGGAAGAGAAGGGTTGATCTGTGTTGGCAGAGAGATAGAGACAGAGAGGGAGAGAAGGGTTGATCTGTGTTGGCAGAGAGTGAGAGAGGGAGAGAAGGGTTGATCTGTGTTGGCTGAGAGATAGAGAGCGAGCGGGAGAGAAGGGTTGATCTGTGTTGGCAGAGAGATAGAGACAGAGAGGGAGAGAAGGGTTGATCTGTGTTGCGAGAAACAGAGAAAGTGTTATTTTGAAACTTTTGTGAGTGTAATGGTTACTGTAAATATCTGATTGTTTATTTCTCTTTTGTTAATTATATTTTTTACTTGCTTTGGCAATGTATGTTTTCCATGCCAATAGAGCCCTTTGAATTTAAGGGTTAATCTGTGTTAATCAACAACAATGTGAAGGAAGAGACCAAAAGAGATCTAAGCAAACAATGAGGATATTGGGAAGCATGCTACGAACCAGAAAACACACAAAGGCTACCTTGAGTAGACTTCCCCACTTTTCCCATCCCAGCCCAGCAAGGCTAGTTCTGTATGTGGCCCACTGTATAGCCCAATAGCTTGCATATTAATACAATTCTCTTCTGACCAGCTCACTTATTCTGATTGACTGTTTTGGGGTTCAATCAGGGACTGTGAATCTAAATCTCCTCTGTTGACATTTAGCCTAACTCTCCACATTTTATCAGTGAGAGATTGTGTGTGTGTGTGTGTACTGTGAAATTAAATATCTTTCCCTGACATTTAGCCTTGCAAATCAGTCGGAGAGAGGGGCATCATGGGAATGCAAATCTTCAACCCTGCAATGTATTATTTCTGTGTGTGCGTGAGTAATTGTAGGGGTATAGGTGTGTGTGTGTGTCTGAGTGTGTGTGTGTGTGTCTGAGTGTGTGTGTGTGTGAGTAATTGTAGGGGAATAGGTGTGTGTGTGTGTGTCTGAGTGTGTCTGAGTGTGTCTGAGTGTGTGTGTGTGTGTGTGTGTGTGTGTGTGTGCGTGCGGGTGTGTGTCTGAGTGTGTGTGTGTGTGTGTGTGTGTGTGTGTGTGTGTGTGTGTGTGTGTGTGTGTGCATGCTTGCGTGAGTGTGTGCGTGCGTGTATGCGTGCGGGTTTGTGTGTGTGTGCGTGCGTGCGTGCGTGTGTGTGTGCGGGTTTGTGTGTGGGTGTGAGACTTTATCTGAACTGTAGAATACACAGTTATTAGGAGGGGAGAGCCTGTCACTCAAGTGTCTCCAGAGGGAGAAGAGACCAGCCAAGATGGAAGAGGAAAGAAGAGAGGAGGAGAAAAGAGAGAGAGAGAATAGATATCTAATGAAGGAGAGTGAAGTGTCAGTGCAGCCATTGTGTTGTTGGGGTAGCTGTGCCCCCATCTACTGACTTTAAGATTGCCATTAAACTTTTGCCTCTCTTGTTTTTCCTTTGTGTGTTAGAAGGAGACGAAACAAGAGGAGAGGAGGGTGAAGAGAGGAGAGGAAGATGAAGAGAGGAGAAGAGGATCATAAAGCAGGCTTTTGTCTGTCTGCCATGGATTTATTCCCGTCGTTAGGGCGATGACACTGCCTGCTTATGATGTCCTCACACACTGTAATTATGGAGCCGTTCTGTCTTTATTGATGTCAGTTTGTTAGTTTAATTAGGCTTTATTGGGTTTTAGAGTCACAGACAAGAGCAACGCTATGATGTAGGGCAAAAATCATCAATGGAACGTCTCTTTCTGAAGATGTCAGGGCAAACGTTACCGCGGATAATTATTTCATAGATAGTCATCTTGAATAGACCCTCTGTCTGCCTTTCATGTTCTGCTACAAAGACAAGAGAGAGGAAGGTACGATGCTACTCTGAAACGTAATGACTATTCTGTCTGTCTGTCGGTGTTTCACCCCAGTGTCACTTACTGAGTAGCCTGGCGGTTAAGAGTGTCGGGCAAGTAACCGAAAGGTTGCTGGTTCAAATCCCTAAACCGACTAAGTGAATAATTTGTTGATGTGCACTTGAGCAAGGTACTTAGCCCTAATTGCTCCTGTAAGTTGCTCTGGATATGAGTGTCTGCAAAATCAAAAAACATTTGAATGTGAAAAGGAGTCTGAATAGGGACTGAATGGGAAATTAGAGGATTGGGTTCAAACTTTTGTGTGTGTGTGTGTCTGTGTGTGCACTGTACACCATAGGAAGGTGACCCTTGGAGGAGAGAGCAGAGGCCGCCTGCTTGGTGGCATGATCCGGGTGACAGCAACCCACCTGTCCAGGAACACAGTCACCCAGGACCCCATCTGACCCCCCTCTAGGATGCCCACTCCCCCAGGGGCTTGGTGACCCCCACTGTCGTCACCTGTACAGTGGACAGCCCACCTGTCCACTGTCCTAAAGTCTAGCTGAGAATACAGCGACACGCTACAACAAGGAGGCCATTTTGGGACAAATTGAGTGTACCGTATAATAGCTAGAGGAGGTCTGGAGCACAACTTGACAGTTTGTTTCCATTTCAGCTGAAACAGCTTTTTCCTGTGCCTGGCTAGGTCTGCTAAAGACCCCTGGTGTGTCCAAGTCATCATCGGAGACCAGGAGAGCAGAGAGAAGGTATTTTATTTGCCCCTTTCCTTCCTCTGATGCTCCTCAAACTGAAAACTCATCACAGTCCCTGTAGCAGAGTTAATAGCCAGGAGAGAACAGGCCTATTGGCAACTATTCCAATGGTCACACACAGTACACTGTCTATTTGTCACGCTCTCTGTCTGTGTTCCTATCTTCCACTCCATCTTTGTAACAACTATAAAGTACAGTAGGCCCCATCTTGTACTCTGACTTTTTCTTTAAGCACCTAAACATACCCTGTAGACATCTCCATCTACACATACCCTGTAGACATCTCCACCTACACATACCCTGTAGACATCTCCATCTACACATACCCTGTAGACATCTCCACCTACACATACCCTGTAGACATCTCCAACTACACATACCCTGTAAACATCTCCACCTACACATACCCTGTAAACATCTCCACCTACACATACCCTGTAGACATCTCCACCTACACATACCCTGTAAACATCTCCACATACACATACCCTGTAGACATCTCCATCTACACATACCCTGTAGACATCTCCACCTACACATACCCTGTAGACATCTCCAACTACACATACCCTGTAAACATCTCCACCTACACATACCCTGTAGACATCTCCAACTACACATACCCTGTAGACATCTCCATCTACACGTACCCTGTAGACATCTCCAACTACACATACCCTGTAAACATCTCCACCTACACATACCCTGTAGACATCTCCACCTACACATACCCTGTAGACATCTCCACCTACACATACCCTGTAGACATCTCCACCTACACATACCCTGTAGACATCTCCACCTACACATACCCTGTAAACATCTCCACATACACATACCCTGTAAACATCTCAATCTACACATACCCTGTAGACATCTCCACCTACACATACCCTGTAGACATCTCCATCTACACATACCCAGTAAACATCTCCACCTACACATACCCTGTAGACATCTCCATCTACACATACCCTGTAAACATCTCCACCTACACATACCCTGTAGACATCTCCACCTACACATACCCTGTAAACATCTCCACCTACACATACCCTGTAAACATCTCCACCTACACATACCCTGTAGACATCTCCATCTACACATACCCTGTAGAAATCTCCACCTACACATACCCTGTAGACATCTCCACCTACACATACCCTGTAGACATCTCCACCTACACATACCCTGTAAACATCTCCACCTACACATACCCAGTAAACATCTCCACCTACACATACCCTGTAAACATCTCCATCTACACATACCCAGTAAACATCTCCATCTACACATACCCAGTAAACATCTCCACCTACACATACCCTGTAAACATCTCCACCTACACATACCCTGTAAACATCTCCATCTACACATACCCTGTAAACATCTCCACCTACACATACCCTGTAAACATCTCCACCTACACATACCCTGTAAACATCTCCACCTACACATACCCTGTAGACATCTCCATCTACACATACCCTGTAGACATCTCCACCTACACATACCCTGTAAACATCTCCACCTACACATACCCTGTAGACATCTCCACCTACACATACCCTGTAGACATCTCCACCTACACATACCCTGTAAACATCTCCACCTACACATACCCTGTAAACATCTCCACCTACACATACCCTGTAAACATCTCCACCTACATATACCCTGTAAACATCTCCATCTACACATACCCTGTAGACATCTCCATCTACACATACCCTGTAGACATCTCCACCTCCACATACCTATTAAACATCTCCACCTACACATACCCTGTAAACATCTCCACCTACACATACCCTGTAAACATCTCCACCTACATATACCCTGTAAACATCTCCATCTACACATACCCTGTAGACATCTCCATCTACACATACCCTGTAAACATCTCCACCTACACATACCCTGTAAACATCTCCTCCATCTTTTTCTGCCTACCTTCCCACCTTTTCTCTCTGGCTGTCTGTCTGTAGCGTTACCCTCTCTCTCTGCTTGCTTTCTCTCTGGGCTCTGACCACACAGTCTGTCTGTGTGTCTGTGTGGGGTCTGTCTGCATGTCTGTGTGGGGTCTGTCTGTGTGGGGTCTGTCTGTATGTCTGTGTGGGGCCTGTCTGTGGTGGGTCTGTCGTGTGTCTGTTTGGGTTCTGTATGTCTTTGTGGGGTCTGTCTGCGTGTCTGTGTGAGGTCTGTCTGCGTGTCTGTGTGAGGTCTGTCTGTGTGTCTGTATGGAGTCTGTCTGCATGTCTGTGTGGAGTCTGTGTGTCTGCGTGGAGTCTGTCTGTGTGTCTGTGTGTCTGTGTGGAGTCTGTCTGTGTCTGTGTGGAGTGGGCCTCAGCAGCCTGCTTTCTCCCAGGTCTTCTGATATCCTGTAGTTCTCTAGGGCCACTACTGACAGGTCCAGAACCAGCCTCATCCTCCCCAGCCTCCACATCCACAAAGGTAGGGAAAAATATTCAGAAAATTAGCAAAACTTTGAAAAAATCTCAAACTGTGTTAATAAAAATGATTCGAATCTTAGACTGCATGCTAATTTAAGAGGAAACTGCTAAGGTTTGTAATTAAGGTGTGTATCTAGGGCTTCTATGAGTCTAGTGTCTGGGAGGTACTTTGGTTGGTGGATTTCTCCTCCTCCTCCTGGCTGAGCTCTCTCTCTGTATGTTTTGCATGATTGCCTGTTGATTCTTGGCATATTGGTGTTAGCCCGGCTGCCTCAGTAAGAAGACAGGATGATATCTCTAGCCATTCAGGACGGACGTCACAGGGAGAAGCTGATTAACTGCTCTGCTGCTCTTCTAGGGGGCTTCGCTCTCTCTCCACTCGCACAAAGCTCTTTTCAAATAGAAGAATATTAACCCACGGGTGTGAGTGGCTAAAAACTTGAGAAAGTCACCCCAGACACAAGGCCCTGAAACGGGGAGAAAGAGATAGAATTGTGTCATTGGTTCATTATGCATGCGCCAAAAGACGTCAATGCATTTACATTACACTATGAGACCCATATGTAATATGCTCGGAGAAGCTTTATGAGTAAATGGCCAGTCAGCAAGGGAACTAGAGAAAACAGTGATGATTGCACAACAGACCCAAATGGCTGTGTGTGAGAGAGAGAGAGAGAGAGAGAGAGAGAGAGAGAGAGAGAGAGAGAGAGAGAGAGAGAGAGAGAGAGAGAGAGAGAGAGGGGCCACACAACAGGCCTGGTGCACTCTCAAAGGTCCCTTGGTGACTCCAACAGGTGGCTCATCACTGTTCTATGAAAGCATGTGGGAGGGGTGTGTGTGTGTGTGTGTGTGTGTGTGTGTGTGTGTGTGTGTGTGTGTGTGTGTGTGTGTGTGTGTGTGTGTGTGTGTCTGTGTGTGTGTGTGTGTCTGTGTGTGTGTGTGTATGGGGAGCAGGGGGAACTGTGTGTCCCCCAGGCGGTGTTCTGATGCCTAGCTACACTCAGTAAATAGATCAGGGCTGCCACTGCTGCCCATTAGTGAGGACCAGATCTGATTATCAATCTGAGAACCCCTCTCCTCCCCCACTAGGCTAGAGGAGCCAGCCCAGTAAAGAGGACATCCCCTGGGCTACTCTCTGTGTTCCCATAACCATCCTCCCTGCCTGCGCACCAAGAGATCAGCCATAGCCTGCCTCTCACAAAGGAACAGTGCTCTGTTGGACTGATTGACTGACAGACTTTTGCATCCTGGGGACTTCTCTCTCTGGTCCTCTGTGAGGTTAGATCACAACACTGGTGGGGTTTTATTAAAAAGGACCAAAAGGACCAGAAACGTACTGGTCCTTTTGGTCATAACATATCATCATGAGAGGGGCTGGAAAACAGTGAGAGAGAGAGAGAGAGAGAGAGAAAGGAACAGGAGGAGAGAATAAAGGAAAGAAAGAGAAAGACGTACAGAGAGAGAGAGAGAGGGATAGGGAGAGAGAGAGAGAAAGAGAGAGAGAGAACTTTTGTGAGTGTAACGTTTACAGTTCATTTTTTATTGTTTATTTCACTTTTGTTTATTAGAGAGAGAGAGAGAGAGAGAGAGAGAGAGAGAGAGAGATGGGACTGTGTGAGGATGAGTCGCCTGGGCAGTGGTGGGAGAGAGGGAGAGGAGGGAAGTTTGATCTCATTACTGTCAGACCCCCTAACACCTCTCTCCCTCCAGGCTCAAGTGACCCCGTCTCTCTACCCCTCTGCCTCGCTCTACTCTCATCATTTACTTTTAATCACCAGGATATTCTACTCTTCTCCCCGTCCTCCCCCTCCTCTCATCTCTCCATGTCCCACTGTGTGCCCTAGCCTTTGCCAAGGTCCAGCTAATTTTATTCTAATTGCCCGTATCCTCGGCTGAGACTGATTTGCCTCATTTTCCCCATCCCCTCTCCATATTTCACTCCCTCTCCTCCCTCTCCCTCCTCTCTCACATCACATCCCTCTCTCCATCTTTCCCTCACCCATCTCCCCTCTCCAACCCCACCCATCATCTCCATTTCCTCTTACCCTCCCTCTCCTTCCCTCCCTCTCCTTTTCTCTCTCTTGTTTTCTGTCACTCCCTCTCTGTCTTCTGTGTTCATTGCCATTGCGAATGCACAAGCGTTTCCAATTCCCTGTTCTCCCTCTCGCTCTGACCTCTCATTCCAGCAGACAAAACAAATAGCCTGTGTGTTGTCTGCCAACAAAGAGAGCCGCCTGACTGCCTTGATCCACACACAATGGCATGAAAGAGAGGCCTAGCCCCTTCTAATAGGTAAACCTGAAGTGTAAGAGCAGAGACGTTTTTTTAAAGGAGGAAGAAAAGAACTAGCTGGCAGGTAAAATGCAGACAAAAGAAGAGAACAAAGAGATGACTCAGTAGCCCGTTCAGTGATTTCCCTCTGGATGGGGCTCTGTCTGTCTGTCTGTCTGTCTGTCTGTCTGTCTGTCTGTCTGTCTGTCTCTCTCTGTCTGTCTACCCACCTGGTATGCTTATGTTATTAGCACACCTACGCACTGTACCACCACTCTGAGCATCATGACAGTACCAACCGACACACTACAGGATCATTACAAGATCATTACACTCACACAGACGGATTAGTCTGATAAAGAGTAGGACCTGTTAGATGTGTTACTGGCTGTTCCACCAGTCAATTACAAACAGAGGGGAGAGGAGGGGAACGCTGTAGCATGGCGAAGGTTGATTATGGTCAGGTTAATTTAGCTGCTCCCTCCCTCTGCAAGGTCTTGTTAAGAGTACTCAAGCATTTCATTTCATGAATTCCAAATAAGGCCGGTTCATATTAAGTATCTGAAGGAAGTCAAATATTGATAGGTAGCAGCTAATTGGCACTTTAAAAATGCTTAAAAACTGCACGCACGCATGTCCCCCCCCCCCTCCCCCCCTGCACACACACGCACACACACACACACACACACACACACACGCACACACACAGCACAATCCTCCTTCTACTGGTCATCATAGCTAACTTCACATGTCCCTGCGAGCGTCAGATGGAGACCCTGCATTCTAATCTCAATCTACTGAATCTTCTACTTCCTTTTCTTCTCAGATCAACAGCTGCAATACATTTTCATTACACCTGTGTGAAGCGCTTCAAATAGAGCCACAGAAGCAGAAACTAATTAGTCTGTAATGTATTGACTAATGGCCACAGCCTCTGGAGACAGCTGGCAGCGGCCACAATACCACCATATTCCCTACATAGTTCACTACTTTTGATTAGGGCCCTATGTAGGGAATAGGGTGCCATTTGGAACGCATCCCTGCAATTGTTCTAAGAGTGCTGCTGCTCCCTCCGACTGCACTCAGGTCCACGTTGGATTCACAACCACAATCATTTATCATTACAAGCACATTAAATTGAACCGCATAGACCATAACGGGGGTAATTTATATCATTTTGTGTTAGGATGTCCAGTTTTTTACAAGATCTTGAAAGCATGTGATATGTGTGAGCTAATGAATCTACTAGCCTTTTATAAAGAATATAAACTGATGTGTTTTTCTTCTTCGGGGGGTTGTTTTGTTGTTTCATGCATCGTGCTCAGTGTTTCTTGAAGACTAAAGCCGATCACACATGAACAGGAAAAAACACCTTGTGTAAATGTATGTAGGATTTAAATAGCAAGCGATTCAATGTATGACCAGGTCTTTTTCTCTGGAGGTTCGCTGCTGATGAATGGAGAATGACATGATAGCATCACCAGGTGTGGTGACTGCAGCCTAAAGCTCCTGTCCATGACATGTGAAACATGAGATATCCCTCTCTAGGTTGGGATTCTGATTCTGACTCCTCAGGTTCATAGGTTTTTACAGGATAGGATTCCCTTTCTTCATCAACAATGGCTGCTGAGTGCAGTGTGTGTGTAGTGTACGGTGTGTGGGTGCTAAGCTGGTGTTAGTGGCCATTCACACCTCCTTCTGCTCTGCTACTACAGCATCTTCACACACACACACACACACACACACACACACACACACACACACATAGGCGCACACACACACACACACAGGCGCACACACACACACACACACACACACACTAACACACGCGCACACACACAAACCAACACAATTACTTAAACCACAGGTGAAGCCTTGGAAAGGATACACAAGACAAATATGTAGTCATCCTCATGCCTGACCTCATGACCAACATGTCTGACTCAGAATGGTGTGATGGTCATCCTCATGCCTGACCTCATGACCAACATATCTGACTCAGAATGATGGTCATCCTCATGCCTGACCTCATGACCAACATATCTGACTCAGAATGATGGTCATCCTCATGCCTGACCTCATGACCAACATATCTGACTCAGAATGGTGTGATGGTCATCCTCATGCCTGACCTCATGACCAACATATCTGACTCAGAATGATGGTCATCCTCATGCCTGACCTCATGACCAACATATCTGACTCAGAATGATGGTCATCCTCATGCCTGACCTCATGACCAACATATCTGACTCAGAATGGTGTGATGGTCATCCTCATGCCTGACCTCATGACCAACATATCTGACTTAGAATGGTGTGATGGTCATCCTCATGCCTGACCTCATGACCAACATATCTGACTCAGAATGGTGTGATGGTCATCCTCATGCCTGACCTCATGACCAACATATCTGACTCAGAATGGTGTGATGGTCATCCTCATGCCTGACCTCATGACCAACATATCTGACTCAGAATGGTGTGATGGTCATCCTCATGCCTGACCTCATGACCAACATATCTGACTCAGAATGGTGTGATGGTCATCCTCATGCCTGACCTCATGACCAACATATCTGACTCAGAATGGTGTGATGGTCATCCTCATGCCTGACCTCATGACCAACATATCTGACTCAGAATGGTGTGATGGTCATCCTCATGCCTGACCTCATGACCAACATGTCTGACTCAGAATGGTGTGATGGTCATCCTCCTGCCTGACCTCATGACCAACATATCTGACTCAGAATGATGGTCATCCTCATGCCTGACCTCATGACCAACATATCTGACTCAGAATGATGGTCATCCTCATGCCTGACCTCATGACCAACATATCTGACTCAGAATGATGGTCATCCTCTGAAGTGGTCATCGTGACCAACATATCTGACTCAGAATGATGGTCATCCTCTGAAGTGGTCATCGTGACCAACATATCTGACTCAGAATGATGGTCATCCTCTGAAGTGGTCATCGTGACCAACATATCTGACTCAGAATGATGGTCATCCTCTGATGTGGTCATCGTGACCAACATATCTGACTCAGAATGATGGTCATCCTCTGAAGTGGTCATCGTGACCAACATATCTGATTCAGAATGATGGTCATCCTCTGAAGTGGTCATCGTGACCAACATATCTGACTCAGAATGATGGTCATCCTCTGAAGTGGTCATCGTGACCAACATATCTGACTCAGAATGATGGTCATCCTCTGAAGTGGTCATCGTGATCACTACACTTTCCAGATGAAGAAGGGACTTTAACATCAACAGTTGTTTTCTTACAGGGCTCCAGATGATTCAGCTCCACTATAAAGCCAACAACAGTCATGGCTGGCAATCAATCACAGCCTCTGACTACACGCCAATAACACCATTCACAGGGGGTTAGGTGTCCATGGTAACACCATCAAAGGGAATTTACAATGAGACTAATAAACTCTGGGTAAAGTTTCTAATATATCCAGGCTCTATGCCAGAACCCCTTTATTCCATCGCTTTATTGTGTTGCTCTTTACCCTTCTCTCTTTCTCTCCTCTGCTTGTTCTCTTCTCTCGTTCATTAGTTTGCTCTGTCAGTCTCTCTCCCGCAGGATGGAGAGAGAGAGAGAAAGGGAGAGAGAGAGAGAGAGGGAGAGAGATGGATAGAGAAATACAGAGAGAGAGAAAGAGAGAGAGAGAGAGAGAAAGGGAGATAGAGAGGGAGAGAGAGAGGGTGTTCCTAGGGATGGACAATAAGGACATAAATCAGATGCCACAGAACACCACCCTCCTCCTCCTCCCCCTACTCTCCTCCCTTCTCCCCCCCCTCCTCTCTACCTATCCTATATCCCCCAGTACTAGCGGTGACGTCAGCCTCCTGTTTAAGGCCCCGACCAGCTAATGGAGCGTAGCCAGATTTAGCATTAGCTGGGCTGCCATGCTTGGCACACCAACCAACTCACTGAGGGAGCCAGAGGAAGGAAGGACACTCCGGCACAATGAAACACACCAGCCAGCCAGCCAGAACAATACCCCCTCAATCAAATGCAATCTCTCTCTGGGTGGCAACACACACACAGCCAGGGACATGCACATACAAACACAGGTACACACACACACACACACACACACACACACACACACACACACACACACACACACACACACACAATCTTCGTCCTCTCTATTAGCTACTTTAACATTGTGGATGAAAATGACAACACTACTTTCCCTCCGAGCCATGTGAAACCTGTTAGTGTGAGTGTGGCGTCTAAATGCCCGTTTTTGTCTCATAAGGTGTTACAGAGAAAATGAATTGAGAGGGCAGGTATAGGACCAAGGACATTGAGAAGGACATTACCCTGTTGATCTGTACACATCAATTTAGCTCCACCCGGCAGACAGATGGTAGAGAATCCAGTGTAATACACAGGGACTGCATCTTTAAGGCGTATCACCCTGATAACAGCCCCATAAAGCAGATCATTTTAAAGTCAGAGCATCTCAGTCTTGAATGCACTTGGAACGGAAGCCATTTTCAAGCGACATAAAGTTTAACATAGCACTACATCTGCTGCAGCGCTAGATTCCTTCCACGCTACATGGGATTGACTGGGCTGGGGATTTCATTAGTTTCTAGAGAGAGAGAGAGAGAGAGAGGGAGCACTGTGTCACACTGGATTCCTCCTTCCTGGCCACTCTGGCCCTTTCCATCTCCCTACTCTGCTCTTCCACCTCTTTCCACTTTGGGGTTAAGATTCCCTAGGTACAGATTTAGGACAGCTTCCCCTCCCTAATCCAAACCATCAGTAAGGATAATACACAACTGACCAAAGATTTGCATCTAGGGGCAACTTCACCCAACACCATCTCTCTTCACCTCCCGTCTTTGCGACAACATTGTTGTGACTTTGCTCCAGTGACCCTTATCTAACCCTGTATTGACCTCTGGTGAATTTATATTCTGTAAATCTATCAACTGTTATGGTATCATCGTCATCAAGATGTCAACAACATGACGTTTTAAAACCCTAAAATGATTGGCATAATGTAATTGTTTTGATATTGCACCTATAGAATATTCTAGAATAAGCCAACATGCTGGGAAAGACCAACATCAGCTCTGGTTCCGTGTGAAATACATGGACAATAAATGGAAGGCATTTTTTTAATTGAAAAACAACAAAACATTTCAAGGAGAATTTGTGTGTATTGTAATGAATACATTTGAAAAGCGTAACAGAAATATATTCATACATCACCCACTAATAACATTCGTAGCACAATTCCCGAAAACTTGAATTGAATTGAAAGGCTTTCTGTTTTCACTGAATAACTGACTGTAGTGAAACCAAGGTCATTACTTACACAGTGAAGAAAATGTTGGCAACTTTGCTATATATTACATGAAATGAGCACAAGGCCTTTACTAAGTTCTCTGATTTAAAAAAACGACACTCTGAAAATGTCCAGGATCTTCAGACATTGAACAATGACAGTTACCTAACTCCTGGAGCAAAACAAACTATTTCTGAGCAAGTTTTCCCAATACTAATGAACATATCCTCCACTTAGCCTTTCATTCAGTTGGTGACTGAGAATGAGAGGGAGCCTGATCACTAATTCAGACAGTATAGATTAGTGATTGTCAAGGGCAGACTTTGAATTCTGCCCTGGCCATTTGAAAGCAAGCCTCACTACATAAATGTAATGGATCGATGGTGACGGAGGCCTGGAAATGCTCGGAGACCTTGCTAATTTCTGTAGCTAGATTATCATAGACAACTGGGAACATTCTGCTCTCCAGACCATTACTAAGAGCCCAATGATCTATGAACAGCTATCGAGGAAAGTGCAAGGTGTTCAGAGGCACACAAACAGCCCCATAAACCTCTATATCACACAGATAAAAGCATGGTCACACACACACACACACACACACAAGCACACGTTCCGATTCGAGCAGGGAATTGCCAGGGACCTCACGATACGACATTATCATGATACTTAGGTGCCAATACGATATGTGTTGGGATTTTCACAATTCTATATGTATTGCGATTGAAAACAGTGATTTTATTGTGATTCCATGCTCCAAACATTGCATATGTCTGCTGCAGAGGGCCAAGAGAGAGAGACATGAGAAAATGTGTTTTGATCAGTCATGGAAATTAAAGTGCTGAAAACATATTGGCTCCCTATTTAAAAGAAGATGGAGAACAAGCTGTTCCATATCTCAATAATATTGCGATATGGGACTGTATACATTTATTCCCCCATCACTAGTTCAAATACAAAATCCTTTATTTCCCACACTATTTTAACTGGAGGTAGTGCTCCTCACTTCTTCCTCAAATTCTCAAATGCCAGGAGAATAAATGTAAATTCCAGCTTTGTTTAGCTGAATCAACGATCCACTGGAGAGTGAGGACTACGACTTAACTTCTCATATGGTGACCTGGAGACAGGGAATTTATCCTTGACAGGGATGGAATACCACTAAGAGCAATCGAAAATGTTCCCACAATCAATTTGTGGGGCCTAATTACTTTGTTAATTAGTTAAAGTATTTACTTAAAAAATCCTGTGTCAACAAAAAAAGCAGAAGCGAGAGGGGTGAGTGTTTTGTCTTTTGTGAGAGAGCCTTTTAAACAGCTCACCCCGACTCTAAACACCGCACTCAGCTGGCTTGGTTTGCCTCCACATCTCTTTTGTGAGATGTCTTTCATAATGAGGGTGTCCTGTTGCGCCGAGCGTCTCCACCATGCTGTTCAGAGGAGCTTCACCCATCCACATCCTGACACCCTGAAGGATAGGAGCAGCAGGAAGCATATGGCCAGAGAGAGAGAGAGAGAGAGAGATAGAGGGTGACGCCCCTAGTGACGCCCTAGGAACAGAAGTGTCTGAATAAAGTGTGTTATAACGAGAGGTGTTGATTCTTTTGATTCCACCATGCAGAGAAAATTATTCATCAAATTCTTATCCGAGACTGAACAGTCTTAAACATCTATCACCTATTCTCTCTGTCACCTATTTTGTGATTCCATAGTCCTTGAGACTAAAGGGTGGTCTGAGATTGGTTCTGGAGAAGGCTGATTTCCACTACATAAACATGAGGTTTTGGCCAGAGTTTTCAGTTGGTATTTGTCAGGTAACCCTTTCCTACAGTCAAATAACCAAATTGCTCGCTAGTGGCCTCATGGGTAGAATGTTATTAATATGTATAAGCTTTATTTAATTTTTTAAACTGTGTTTCTATGAAAAACGGTTTTGTTATATTTCAGTATTCTGTGATGTATAAAAAGTGTAATAATGGAATGAAAATTCTAAATGGAATACATTTCAACTCTATAACGTGCCTTCTGAAAGCATTCGGACCCCTTCCCTTTTTCCACATTTTGTTACGTTACAGCCTTATTCTAAAATGGATTCAATAAATAAAAAATCCTCATCAATGGGATAATGAGCAAAAACAGGTTTTTAGAAATGTTTGCAAAAAATAAAATATATATTTTTTTTAATAAAAAAAAAACAACAGAAATACTTTATTTACTTTAAGTATTCAGACCCTCTGCTATGAGATTCTTAATTTTGCTCAGGTGCATCCTGTTCCTGTTTCCATTGATCATCCTTGAGATGTTTCTACAACTTGATTGGAGTCCACCTGTGGTAAATTCAATTGATTGGACTTGATTTGGAAAGGCACACACCTGTTTATATAAGGTCCCACAGTTGACAATGCATTTCAGAGCAAAAACCAAGCCATGAGGTCGAAGGAATTGTCCATAGAGCTCCAAGACAGGATTGTGTCGAGGCACAAATCTGGGGAAGGGTACCAGAAAATTGGTGTCCTTCCCCAGTGGCTTCCATCATTCTTAAATGGAAGAGGTTTGGAACTACCAAGATTCTTCCTAGAGCTGCCCACCTGGCCAAACTGAACAATCGGGGGAGAAGAGCATCTGTCAGGGAGGTGAACAAGAGCCTGATGGTCACTCTGACAGAGCTCCAAATTTCCTCTGTGGAGATGGGAGAACCTTCCAGAAGGACAACCATCTCTGCAGCACTCCACCAATCAGGCCTTTATGGTAGAGTGGCCACACGAAAGAAGCTCCTCAGTAAAAGGCACATGACAGCCCGCTTGGAGTTTGCCAAAAGGCAAAGGCTTGAGAGGATCTGCAGAGAAGAATGGGAGAAACTCCCCAAATACAGGTGTGCCAAGCTTGTAGCGTCATACCCAAGAAGACTTGAGGCTTCAACAAAGCACTGAGTAAAGGGTCTGAATACTTCTGTAAATTAAATATTTGAGTTTTTTTAAATATATTTGTAAAAAACCTTTTTTTGATTGCTTTGTCATTATGGGGTATTGTGTGTCGATTGATGAGGGGGAAAAAACTATTTTAGAATAAGGCTGTAAAATCAATTTTAGAATAAGGCTGTAAAGTAACAAAATGTGGAAAAAATCAAGGGGTCTGAATACTTTCCGAATGCACTGTATCTGACATGGTACAGGTGTCGTCTTTTTTTTAAGCCCATAACCATGTGTGTGAGGTGTAAACTTTTGTCTCAAAGTAGATTTGTTTAAGACTACCAAGAAACATTGTGTGTGATCCTGATTTAGTCCACTAGTAAAAGGTTAAGGAAAAATATGGTCTGGAAAACCAAAATGTGGTGGGCTATTTCTGTCGACAACAAGCATAATTAAAGTTTGCTGGTTGGCTGGCTAAGTGGTCAGCTCTGGGTATAGCTAGACCTAGTACACAAGGCTGCATGCGTCACAACGGACAGGGGCCAAACAGAGCTGGACTCTCCAGTCTGGAGACAGGACGGGACACTGCTGGCCAGGCCTCTCTCTCCCTGCCAACTGTCAAATCGGCCATCTCTCCCTCTCTGTCTCTGCTGTGACAAGAAGCTGAGCTCAACTGTGACTGGGCAGGCCCTAGCTGCATGAGATAACCTGTCCCTCCCCATCTCTATCATTGTACCTCCTGGGCACAGCCTCGACTCCCCTGCTGCTTTCCCTCTGTCTGGCCCTTGTCCCCTTCCTGTCTGGGCTGCTCCCAGCACGCCTTCCCAGACCCATGGCCTGGGCCAGCCTTGAGCATAGCTGAGTCCACACACTCCACAGTACATCACTCACTAGAGTCCTCCTACCCTGGCTGGCTAGCTGGCTGGCTGGGTGTGGTGGTGCCACAGTACAGACAGGGCACAGACTAGAATTACCCTCCTGATTACACCTCACACAAACTTGGTAATACTCTTGATAAAACTTGGTAATACTCTTGATAAAACTTGGCAATACTCTTGATAATACTTGGTAATACTCTTGATAATTCTTGGTAATACTCTTGATAATACTTGATAATACTCTTGATAATACTTGATAATACTCTTGACAATACTTGGTAATACTCTTGATAATACTTGGTAATATTCTTGATAGTACATGATAATACTTGTTAATGCTCTTGCTAATACTTGGTAATACTCTTGATAAAACTTGGTAATACGCTTGATAATACGTGGTAATACTCTTGATAATACTTGGTAATAATCCTGATAATACTTGGTAATACTCTTGGAAATACTTGGTAATACTCTTGATAATACTTGGTAATACTCTTGGTAATACTCGGTAATACTTTTGGTAATACTCTTGGTCAAGACAATTTTTTTTAGATTTTGTAATGGATTCAAAAGGCACTCGCACATCTGAGCTATTTTAGTTGCAGGTGCATGGTAACAGTTGAATAATATGAGAAAGAAGAGGAAACCTGTACGCTGCTCTTGATAGTATCACTGCTCTTTAACACGCTTTACAGTTGAAGTCGGAAGTTGACATACACCATAACCAAATACATTTAAACTCAGTTTTTCACAATTCCTGACATTTAATCCTAGTAAAAATGCCCTGTCTTCTGTCACCACTTTATTTTAAGAATGTGAAATGTCAGAATTATAGTGAATGATTTATTTCAGCTGTTATGTCTTTCATCACATTCCCAGTGGGTCAGAAGTCTACATACACTCAATTAGTATTTGGTAGCATTGCCTATAAATTGTTTAACTGGGGTCAAATGTTTTGGGTGAATTTTGGCCCATTCATCCTGACAGAGCTGGTGTAACTGAGTCAGGTTTGTAGGACTCCTTGCTCACACATGCTCTTTCAGTTCCGCCCACAAATGTTCTATATGATTGAGGGCATGGCTTTGTGATGGCCACTCCAATACCTTGACTTTGTTGTCCTTAAGCCATTTTGCCACAACTTTGGAAGTATGCTTGGGGTCATTGTCCATTTGGACAAAAACTTCAGAGTGATCTGAAATGGTGGCATTCATTCATGTTCACATTTACAACATAACATACATAGGCATTTCATCATTAAGACCTTTAGGAAATAATGTCTGGAGGGTGAAAATCCCAAAACAGTATTATTTATATCACCTCCCCTGTCTGATATCTTACATTTCTCTACGCCACAAAATCTAAAAGTAGAAATGTCATGTTTTCGGTCATTAAAATGTACTGCGACTGGATAATCCCTGTCGTTTCTCCCGATTTAACTTGTATGTTCACTAATTCTCTGTTTGAGAGAACGAGGGGTTTTACCTACATAACACAGCCCACATGGACATTTAATCATGTAGATAACATGGGTGGTAGAGCACGTAATAATGTAATTTATTTGGAACCGTTTTCCTGTATGTGGGTGGCAGATATATTCACACTTCATCATGTTGTTACGCTGTGCGCAACCTCTGCATTTATAGCTACCATTCGGAAGAGGGCGTAAAATAGCCTGGCTCATTTTCTTTTGTGGCTGGCTGTTTGCATGGACCAATTTATCGCGTAAATTGCGACCTGTCCTATAATAAGTGGTGGATTCTTAAATTCAGTCAGCAAAGCTGTGTCCGATGATAAAACATGCCAGTGTTTCTTAACCAAATCTCCCACTTACAGAGTGTTCTTGTAGTGGGTATTTTTTTGTAGAGGTTCATCTCGTGTTTTCCCTAATGCCAAATTAGGTGCTTCATCCACACATTATGGAGAGTGTAGCATCTTATTAGAAACTATTACATCTCCACTGCTTTTTCTAGATAGTCCTCTGTGGAGTGGCATATATGGCTTAGTCTGAAAAGCTGGCTTCTTGGAAGTCCTCTTTTTAATGGCTCAGGGTGGAAGCTGTACCCCTGTAATAAGACTGTTCTAGAGCTGGCTGAATATGTTTTGATGTATACTGTAACTATTTCAGGTTTGATGATGATTACAACCTCTGTTTCTTTTCTATACAGAGTTATAAACAGGGTTCCATTTGATTTCTCAATCTACATATCGAGGTAATGAACAGGTTTAGTGTCACATTCAATAGTGAATATGAGATTGGGGTCAATGTAATTGAGTAATGCCATAAAGTCTGACAGCTCTTCTCCCGTTTCTGCCAATATGGACATCTAATGTGACTAAATTAAAAGAGCAGTTATACTAGCAAGAGCTAAATAAAACAAGACCATGCATACAATAATCTCATTACCGTAACACTTATAAAGTTAGAAACATGGCAAACTGAAAATGTTGCACATTTGTTTAATTTCCTAAGATTCAGGAGAGTTACTACAACAATATTTCAACCAAAAATATGAAATGTTGATTTTCAGCGCGTTTTAATTTCAAATTTGTATTTATTACTACCCCTTTTTCTCCCCAATTTCATGGTATCCAATTGGTAGTTACAGTCTATGTCTCATCGCTGCAATTCCCCTATGGACTCCGGAGAGGTGAAGGTCAAGAGCCATGCGTCCTCAGAAACACGACCCCGCCAAGCCTCACTGCTTCTTGACACACTGCTCTCCTTAACCCGAAACCAGCCGAACCATTGTGTCAGAGGACATACCATCCAACTGACGACACACAACTGTGTGCTTGCAGGCACCCGTGTGTTTTCATTTGAATCTGTTCCCATTACCATAGTATAACACAGTTACAGTAATTATAATCTTAAATGGGTTAATGGGGTGCTAAAACAATTATCACATTTAAACATAATTAAAGAGAAAATACTGGCTTACCTTGTAGCCATCTTTGATTTTCTCTTCTTAGAGATTTTTATTTTAGTATTTTTGATTTAACCAGGCAAGTCAGTTAAGAACAAATTCTTATTTACAATGACGGCCTACACCGACCAAACCCTAACCCGGATGACGCTGGGCCAATTGTGCGCTGCCCTATGGAACTCCCAATCACGGCTGGTTGTGATACAGCCTGGACTCGAACCAGGTTCTGTAGTGACGCCTCTAGCACTGATGCAGTGCCTTAGACCGCTGCACCACTCGGGAGCCCAGATGCATTATGGGTTGATTTATTAGGATTTTAAAAAAAAAAACACTACTTGAAGAAATCCTAAGGTAATGTCTAAAATATGACAAGTCTGAAATGTGAATACCCAGAAATAATAACTGTCTTGGAATATGTACCACTTTTAAACAACATTTTATTGGTTTTAATTAAATATGTAAGTTATTTTTATAAATTCAATGCATGTAAAGTCCTACAAAATTACGGTAATGAAGATTTCATAAAAATATATATTTTTTAAATAAAAAGATTTAAGCACTAAACAAGTTAAAGAGCAATAGTGAGCATTAATATGATAGTCAATTATATACAAAAAACGTGGCTATATTCAGTGCCTTTGGAAAGTATTCAGACCAGTTGACTTTTTCCACATATTGTTATGTTACAGCCTTATTCTAAAATTAATTAAATAGTTTTTTCCCCCACATCATATATACACATAGTGACATAATGACAAAGCAAAAACATGTTTTTATACATTTTAGCAAAAAATTATAATAATAAAAATATCACATTTACATGACTATTCTGACACTTCACTCAATACTTTTTGTCGAAGCACATTTGGGCGCGATTACAGCCTCGAGTCTTCTTGGGTATGACGCTACAAGCTTGGCACACCTTTTTTGGGGGAGTTTCTCACATTCTCTGCAGATCCTCTTAAGCTCTGTCAGGTAGGATGGGGAGCGTTGCTGCACAGCTATTTTCAGGTCTCTCCAGAGATGTCTGAGATCTGGCTGGGCCACTCAAGGACATTCAGAGACTTGTTCTGAAGCCACTCCTGTGTTGTATTGGCTGTATGCATTGGGTCGTTGTCCTGTTGGAAGGTGAACCTTTGCCCCAGTCTGAGGTCCTGCAGGTTTTCATCAAGGATCTCTGTGTACTTTGCTCCGTTCATGCTTCAATCCTGACTAATCTCCAAGTCCCTGCCGTTGAAAAACATCCCCACAGCATGATGCTGCCACCACCATGCTTCATGGTAGGGATGGTGCCATGTTTCCTCCATAGGTGACGCCTGGAGTTCAATCTTGGTTTCATCAGACCAGAGAATCTTGTTTCTCATGGTCTGAGAGTCTTTAGGTGCCTTTTAGCAAACTCCAAGCAGACTGTCGTGTGCCTTTTAATGAGGAGTGGCTTCCGTCTGGCCACTATACCATAAAGGCCTGATTGGTGGAGTGCTGCAGAGATGGTTGTCCTTCTGGAAGGTTCTACCATCTCCACAGAGGAACTCTAGAGCTCTGTCAGAGTGACCATCGGGTTCTTGATCACCTCCCTGACGACGTCCCTTCTCCCCCGATTGCCCAGTTTGGCCGGGCGGCCAGCTCTAGGAAGAGTCTTGGTGGTTCCAAACTTCTTCCATTTAAGAATGATGGAGGCGACTGTGTTCTTGGGAATCTTCAATCTGCAAAACATTTTGGTACCCTTCCCCAGATCTGTGCCTCGACACAATCCTGTCTCAAAGCTCTACTGACAATTCCTTTGACCTCATAGCTTGGTTTTTGCTCTGACATGCACTGTCAACTGTGGGACCTTATATAGACAGGTGTGTGCCTTTCCAAATCATGTCCAATCAATTGAATTTACCACAGGTGGACCCCAATCAAGTTGTAGAAATATCTCAAGGATGATCAATGGAAACAGAATGCACCTGAGCTCACCTGAGCTCAATGATTTACTTATGTAAATAAGCAATTTCAGATTTTTACATTTGCAAAAAATATCTAAAAACCTGTTTTCACTTTGCCATTATGGGGTATTATGTGTTGATTGCTTAGGATTTGTATTTATTTATTCCATTATAGAATAAGTCTGTAACGTAACAAAATGTGGAAAAAGTCAAGGGGTCTGAGTTGGATTTATAAGAATCACCCATTTCCTGGAGTCTTTACTGAGTGTTACTGGAGGTTACATATCAGTCCTCCATTCAGAGAGAGATTGGGCAGATAACAATCCAAGATCTGCACATTTCCCTTTCCAGACACTCTTGAGAATTCAAAACTATATTTTTCATCCAGAACCCAGTCACAGACAATGTCGTTTATTCAGCCACAGCCAGTGTGATATAAGCACCCACTTATGAAAACAAACTAACAGGCAAAACCACTCACTCTAGTTCTGTTGGCAGTGAGACAAATGTGAATTAGAACAATGAGAGAGAAAGTGTGTGGAAGCAGATCAGCTTTCAGACTCCAGACTTGATCAAAGCCCAGACAGACAGACATACAGACAGATCTGTCTGTGACAGTGACACTGCCTCTGAGGCCGGCGTGTTTTCTGATGGCTTTCTGACTGACAGCTCTGAGTCAGTGACTGTGTCCCAAATGGCACTCTATTCACCTTTATAGTGTACTGCTTTCAAAAGTAAAAAGTAATGCACTATAATAGCGTACCATTTAGGATGCAGCCAGTGTCAAAGTGACAGCAACTACTCAGGGGACAGCTTGCAGGATGAGAGAAGAGGAACCAGTAAGGAAGGGACAGCTTGAGGGTGTCCCTACCTGTGCCCTCCAACATAAAGTCTACATCCCTCACCAGGTGGAGATCAGGGCCTGTACTCACAAAGTATCTAAGAGAAAAAGTGCTGATCTAGGATCAGATTTCTCTTTGAGATGATAAATGAATAGGATCATATGGACAAGGAGAATATAATCAGCACACCTAGTACAGTGAGACACTTTTTGAATACGGGCCCATCACACTACCCTCTGTATCCCAGCCCCCCTACTGTCCTTAACAACTCCCCCATCTGGGGGTCTGCGGTGTAGAAGCCATTTACCAGCCCCAGCCTCTAGTACCAACCAACCCTCATCTCTATTGAATTACAGGAATTAAATCACAGATCCTTAATTAGGGCCAATAAAGGTACCCTGTGGCTTCAGGAACCTCAGAGAGATGCTGTGATTGGGTAAAAATGTGAAAACATATGAAAATGAAATTGGTTTACCACTGAGTGCACGCACCATGACTCTGAGTGGAGGAGGAAAGTGGAGGAGAGGAGGAGAGGAAGAGAGGAGGAGAGGGGAGTCCCAGTGCGAGTCACACCTCCCCACCTCTAAAAAACTCTTATACTCTGTGTGTGACCAGGGGAATAGAAGAGGAGAAGGGAAGTATGGCGAGCCTGCCATCGTGCCGGGGAGGACTGGGCGAGGCTGGAGAACAGGGGGTATTCAGGGTAATACGTCTACCACCAAATACACTGGAGAGTACTGCTGCAGCGATGAACGACGACTAACTGAAAGAGACAGGCCAGACGCACACCCACACGCTTGTGCGGACATGCATACACACAGTGCACACACGTACACACACACAGAGTAAACACACACACACTCACGAGAGGTAGTTGCTGAGGAAAACCACAGCCAACACGTAGCCTGTCTACTCCAGCTGACCAACACCTCATAGTGTCAGGATGGCCACAAGCTTTAAACTGCCTTAAACTCATCACAACACTAACACTAAGTCTCCCCCTGTGCTCCCAGATTCACTAGGACATTGAAATGAAATTGAAATAAAAGACTTAGTAGTGGAGACATTTCTAGGTCTGCGAGAGCCAGCTAGAAGAGAATTGGCTTAAATGCAATGGGCAGGTAGGACTAGAGATTTGGAGGGTGTGAGTTGGAATTACAAGCATCTGTGAACACACACACACGCACACACGCACACATACACACATACAAACTCTAAATAAAATGGTTGTACACTCTCCCTAATTTTTTCTCCATTAGCTTGATGTGCTGTTTGTGATGTTGCTATTTTTGAAAACATGGTGGGAGAAATCTTGCTCCATCACAACACAATACACAGCGGCAAGCAGTAAGTACACAAACAAAAAACAGCCCCCAACCACCTTCCCACTCAGGCAGGCAGGCACTAATCCTCCCCTGCCCTAATTGTGGGTGCAGTCACCCCACGTTCACTTCCTCCCCAAACGGGAAGGCATGAAAGAGCTGGCTTATACAGAACTGTACCAGACCTCTCTCTCAGTCTCTCTCTCTCTCTCCAAATGATCCACTCTACCCCACCAACAGGCACTGAAACAGTAGGTGGTACTCTCTCTCCATTTCTCTCACTCCATCACCCTCTTTCCTTCACTCACCATTTTTCTCTCCCTCTCTCTTTCCATTTCTCTCCCTTTCTCCCTCATCGTCTCCCCCCCTCTCTCTCTCCCTCTCTCTTTCCATTTCTCTCCCTTTCTCCCTCATCGTCTCCCCCCTCTCTCTCTTTCCATTTCTCTCCCTTTCTCCCTCATCGTCTCCCCCCCCCTCTCTCTCTCTTTCCATTTCTCTCCCTTTCTCCCTCATCGTCCCCCCCCCCCTCTCACTCTCTCTTTCCATTTCTCTCCCTTTCTCCCTCATCGTCCCCCCCCCCTCTCTCTCTCCCTCTCTCTTTCCATTTCTCTCCCTTTCTCCCTCATCGTCTCTCCCCCCTCCCCCCTCTCTCTCTCTCCCTCCCTCTCTCTTTCCATTTCTCTCCCTTTCTCCCTCATCGTCTCCCCCCTCCTCTCTCTCTCCCCCCCTCTCTCTCCCTCTCTCTTTCCATTTCTCTCCCTTTCTCCCTCATTGTCTCCCCCCTCTCTCTCTTTCTCCCTCTCTCTTTCCATTTCTCTCCCTTTCTCCCTCATCGTCTCCCCCCCCTCTCTCTCCCTCTCTCTTTCCATTTCTCTCCCTTTCTCCCTCTTCGTCTCCCCCCTCTCTCTCTTTCCATTTCTCTCCCTTTCTCCCTCATCGTCTCCCCCCCTCTCTCTCTCTCTTTCCATTTCTCTCCCTTTCTCCCTCATCGTCTCCCCCCCTCTCTCACTCTCTCTTTCCATTTCTCTCCCTTTCTCCCTCATCGTCTCCCCCCCTCTCTCTCTCTCTCCCTCTCTCTTTCCATTTCTCTCCCTTTCTCCCTCATCGTCTCTCCCCCCTCCCCCCTCTCTCTCTCTCCCTCTCTCTTTCCATTTCTCTCCCTTTCTCCCTCATCGTCTCCCCCCTCCTCTCTCTCTCCCCCCCTCTCTCTCTCGCTCCCTCTCTCTTTCCATCTCTCTCCCTTTCTCCCTCATCGTCTCTCCCCCCTCTCCCCCTCTCCCCCCCGCCCTCTCTCTCTCCCTCTCTCTTTCCATTTCTCTCCCTTTCTCCCTCATCGTCCCCCCCTCTCTCTCCCTCTCTCTTTCCATTTCTCTCCCTTTCTCCCTCATCGTCTCTCCCCCCCTCTCTCTCCCTCTCTCTTTCCATTTCTCTCCCTTTCTCCCTCATCGTCTCTCCCCCCTCCCCACCCTCTCTCTCCCTCTCTCTTTCCATTTCTCTCCCTTTCTCCCTCATCGTCTCTCCCCCCTCCCCCCTCTCTCTCTCTCTCTTTCCATTTCTCTCCCTTTCTCCCTCATCGTCTCCCCCCTCTCTCTCCCTCTCTCTTTCCATTTCTCTCCCTTTCTCCCTCATTGTCTCCCCCCCTCTCTCTCTCTCTCCCTCTCTCTTTCCATTTCTCTCCCTTTCTCCCTCATCGTCTCCCCCCCTCTCTCTCCCTCTCTCTTTCCATTTCTCTCCCTTTCGCCCTCATTGTCTCCTCCCCTATCTCTCTCTCTCCCTCTCTCTTTCCATTTCTCTCCCTTTCTCCCTCATTCTTTCCATTTCTCTCCCTTTCTCCCTCATCGTCCCCCCCCCCCTCTCCCTCTCTCTTTCCATTTCTCTCCCTTTCTCCCTCATGGTCTCCCCCCTCTCTCTCTCTCTCCCTCTCTCTTTCCATTTATCTCCCTTTCTCCCTCATCGTCTCCCTCCCTCTCTCCCTCTCTCTTTCCATTTCTCTCCCTTTCTCCCTCATCGTCTCCCCCCGTCTCTCTCTCCCTCTCTCTCTCTTTCCATTTCTCTCCCTTTCTCCCTCATCGTCCCCCCTCTCTCTCTCCCCCTCTTTCTCTCCCCCCTCTCTCTCTCTCTCTCCCTCTCTCTTTCCATTTCTCTCCCTTTCTCCCTCATCGTCCCCCCCCCTCTCTCTCTCTCTCTCTCTCTCCCTCTCTCTTTCCATTTATCTCCCTTTCTCCCTCATCGTCTCCCTCCCTCTCTCCCTCTCTCTTTCCATTTCTCTCCCTTTCTCCCTCATCGTCTCCCCCCTCTCTCTCTCCCTCTCTCTCTCTTTCCATTTCTCTCCCTTTCTCCCTCATCGTCCCCCCTCTCTCTCTCCCCCTCTTTCTCTCTCTCTCTCTCTCTCTCGCCCTCTCTCTTTCCATTTCTCTCCCTTTCTCCCTCATCGTCTCCCCCCCCTCTCTCTCATAGTAATAGCCTAAGGTGATTATAAATTGTGGAGGAGGGCAAAATCAACAGCCTTTGTTTCCTGAAAATGGGTTTAAAATAGTGTAACCTACAACAATATGGGACAGATCTCTCTCTGCACATGCCTTTGGAGGGTAAAAAAAGGTCAGCCAGTATTGAGGTCAAGAAGGTACTCCTGTCCATTAAAGATGGAGAAGAGGAGAGTAGATTGGGGGTAGTTGCTAGTTGTTTACCAGCACATTCTCAATGAAAGCTGCTCTGACTGCTCTGACATCATAATGGCTGCTATTCCACATGTCAAGAGGACATGCAGCTAAATCACACATCTCACTGGAGACACATTAGAAACAAGGTATTAAATGGTTCAGCAATTAATTCCTTTTAATCAAAAAAGCCATCAGTCAAGCCAGCGCCCCCCCACTGTGCTGCTCTCCCCCTCCAGGCTATTGTGTGTGGAGACAGACTGGTGGTCCACATACTGGTGTACTGTCTATTTTACTGTCTA
Organism: Oncorhynchus mykiss; assembly: GCF_013265735.2. Lineage (NCBI taxonomy): Eukaryota > Metazoa > Chordata > Actinopteri > Salmoniformes > Salmonidae > Oncorhynchus > Oncorhynchus mykiss. The sequence continues at coordinate 57,586,414 of NC_048573.1, read as the reverse complement.
AGACACACATAGACACACAGAGACACATAGACATACTGAGACACAGAGACACACATAGACACACTGAGAAACACAGAGACACACAGAGACACACAGAGACACACAGAGACACACAGAGACATACTGAGACACACAGAGACACACAGAGACACACTGAGAAACACAGATACATACTGAGACACACAGAGACATACTGAGACACACAGAGACATACTGAGAAACACAGATACATACTGAGACACACAGAGACATACTGAGACACACAGAGAAACACAGAGACATACTGAGACACACAGAGAAACACAGAGACACACAGAGACACACAGAGACACACAGAGACACACTGAGACACACTGAGACACACAGAGACACACTGAGACACACTGAGACATACAGAGACATACAGAGACACAGATACATACTGAGACGCACAGAGACATACAGAGACACACTGAGACATATAGAGACATACTGAGACAAACAGAGACATACAGAGACACACTGAGACATACAGAGACATACTGAGACATACAGAGACATACAGAGACATACTAAGACATACTGAGACATACAGAGACATACTGAGACATACAGAGACATACTGAGACACACAGAGACATACTGAGACATACTGAGACATACTGAGACACACAGAGACATACTGAGACATACTGAGACACACAGAGACATACTGGCTACTGGTGGACAGCTTAGCACATAGAGGGGGCCCGTCCACGCTGGCCACAGCACTGTCTGTTTTTGTTTATTTCACTGTTGTAACACTCATAGGGCAAAAACAAGCCACCACATCTCAACGCTGGTGCTGCAAATGTGCCGATCTAATGTCCTATCATGCTCTATAAGGGCATAACATCGACTGAATGGAGAAGCAGAGAGGCTTAAACTTGCACTCACGGGGCATGAATTTCCTGTCTTTCTTCCAATGTCATTTTGAGAGCATTGTCCCACTATGAAATAAAAGAGCCCCCAGTCCACTGTGCAGCTACAGCAGAACTGTACAGAAAAGACAGACAGGCACCTCCCTGGTCTCCCTAGTTGGTTGGCAGGACAGGACTTATTTCATTATTCCACCGAAGGCTTGATTAGACAGAGATCATTTACGAGCCACTTCATTGCCAATTCAACGGGCACATCACCTGTAAATAATGGAAACTCTTCATGTCCATTCCGACATAATCATATCGCTATCACATTAATGCATCGCGCAGGGCTCACTTTGGGGTCACCACGAGGGCTGCTTTAAATCTAAGACGAGCTGTCTCCATAATTCTGGCCCAGCACCTTAATAGACACACAGAAGAACTACACAGAAATGGCTGCATTGTAAATGGAGAAATTGAAATTAAACGAAGCAATTATTTTATGGATAGAAATATGAAGGGGGGGCACAAATTGTTCAGTTCACTGACTATTCTACCTCCAACTGGGAGAATTCTGATTGAATCATTAGTCTCAATCAACAATCAATGAATCGATTGATAAGGTTAGGAGTTTGCACAGTTTGTGGAATATTAGATGATGGCGTTAAGTATGAGTTATAAGAGGTGAATGAAATGACATGATGGAATGAGGCACTGTTGAATTGTAGTCGACCCCTGAGAGGATTGGAGAGAATTGTCTTTCTGTACCGTTTGTTAATTAAACCTTTGTTAAAACTTGAATTGATAGCAAAAAAAAATGTCATTAACAAAAGTTATGAATATTAATTTTCCAATTTGAAATGGGCTCTCACCTAGAGTTCCTTTTCCCATCATCCCTCTCTCAAACACACATAACAAAAAGACTGAATAATTTATCAATTTACTTCTTATATTTAAATGAATTAATTCAGTGATGCAAAAAAACAGCCATCCTCCACATCCCCCTCCCTCGTCTTCCTCTACTTTGTAATGAAACGGTTAAGAGAAGGAGAGAAGGAGGGAGTTCTGCCTGTGGGGGTTTATCATACAGGAGAACACCCTCCTGTATGATAAACCTCTGCATGTCTACCACCCTCCTGTATGATAAACCTCTGCATGTCTACCACCCTCCTGTATGATAAACCTCTGCATGTCTACCACCCTCCTGTAGGATAAACCTCTGCATGTCTACCACCCTCCTGTATGATAAACCTCTGCATGTCTACCACCCTCCTGAATGATAAACCTCTGCATGTCTACCACCCTCCTGTAGGATAAACCTCTGCATGTCTACCACCCTCCTGTATGATAAACCTCTGCATGTCTACCACCCTCCTGTATGATAAACCTCTACATGCATACCACCCTCCTGAATGATAAACCTCTGCATGCATACCACCCTCCTGTAGGATAAACCTCTGCATGTCTACCACCCTCCTGTATGATAAACCTCTGCATGTCTACCACCCTCCTGTATGATAAACCTCTGCATGTCTACCACCCTCCTGTATGATAAACCTCTGCATGTCTACCACCCTCCTGTATGATAAACCTCTGCATGTCTACCACCCTCCTGTAGGATAAACCTCTGCATGTCTACCACCCTCGTGTATGATAAACCTCTGCATGTCTACCACCCTCCTGAATGATAAACCTCTGCATGTCTACCACCCTCCTGTAGGATAAACCTCTGCATGTCTACCACCCTCCTGTATGATAAACCTCTGCATGTCTACCACCCTCCTGTATGATAAACCTCTACATGCATACCACCCTCCTGAATGATAAACCTCTGCATGCATACCACCCTCCTGTAGGATAAACCTCTGCATGTCTACCACCCTCCTGTAGGATAAACCTCTGCATGTCTACCACCCTCCTGTATGATAAACCTCTGCATGTCTACCACCCTCCTGAATGATAAACCTCTGCATGTCTACCACCCTCCTGTAGGATAAACCTCTGCATGTCTACCACCCTCCTGTATGATAAACCTCTGCATGTCTACCACCCTCCTGTATGATAAACCTCTACATGCATACCACCCTCCTGAATGATAAACCTCTGCATGCATACCACCCTCCTGTAGGATAAACCTCTGCATGTCTACCACCCTCCTGTATGATAAACCTCTACATGTCTACCACCCTCCGGTAGGATAAACCTCTGCATGTCTACCACCCTCCTGTATGATAAACCTCTACATGTCTACCACCCTCCTGTATGATAAACCTCTGCATGTCGAAGGTCAGGGTTACAGGGTTACGGAGTTAGGGTCAGAGTTACAGGGTCAGAGTTACAGGGTTAGGGTTGCAGGGTTACGGGGTTAGGGTTACGGGGTTAGGGTCAGGGTTAGGGGGTTAGGGTCAGAGTTACAGGGTTAGGGTTACAGGGTTAGGGTTACAGGGTTAGGGTCAGGGTTACGGGGTTAGGTTCAGAGTTACAGGGTTAGGGTTACAGGGTTAGGGTTACGGGGTTAGGGTTATAGGGTTAGGGTTACAGGGTTAGGGTTATGGGGTTAGGATCAGGGCTACAGGGTTAGGGTTATGGGGTCAGAGTTATAGGGTTAGGGTTACAGGGTTAGGGTTATGGGGTTAGGGTTACGGGGTTAGGATCAGGGTTACAGGGTTAGGGTTACGGGGTTATGGGGTTAGGGTTAAAGGGTTATGGGGTTAGGGTTACAGGGTTAGGGTTACAGGGTTAGGGTTACAGGGTTAGGGTTATGGTTACAAGGTTAGGGTTATGGGGTTAGGGTTATGGGGTTAGGGTTACAGGGTTATGGGGTTCGGGTTATGGGGTTAGGGTCAGCGTTATAGGGTTAGGGTTATAGGGTTAGGGTTATGGGGTCAGGGTTACAAGGTTAGGGTTATGGGGTTCGGGTTATGGGGTTAGGGTCAGGATTACAGGGTTAGGGTTACGGGGTTAGGGTCAGGGTTACAGGGTTAGGGTTACGGGGATAGGGTCAGGGTTACAGGGTTAGAGTTATGGGGTTAGGGTTACGGGGTTAGGGTCAGGGTTACAGGGTTTATTATTATTTTTAATTTCACCTTTATTTAACCAGGTAAGCTAGTTGAGAACAAGTTCTCATTTTAGAACTGCGACCTGGCCAAGATAAAGCAGTGCAACAGAAACAACAACACGGAGTTACAAATGGAATAAACAAGCTAACAGTCAATAACACAACAGAAAAAAAGAAAGTTTACATACAGTGTGTGCAAATGACACGAGGAGGTAAGGCAATAAATAGGCCACAGTAGCAAAGTAATTACAATTTAGCAGAATAACACTGGAGTGATATATGAGCAGGTGATGATGAGCAGATGAAGGTGTGTAAGTAATGATACTGGTGTGCAAAAGTGCAGCAAAGTAAATAAAACAATATGGGGATGAGGTAGGTAGATTGGGTGGGCTATTTACAGATGGACTATGTACAGCTGCAGCGATCGGTTAGCTGCTCAGATAGCTGATGTTTAAAGTTAGTGAGGGAAATGTAAGTCTCCAGCTTCAGCAATTTTTGAAATTCGTTCCAGTCACTGGCAGTAGAGAACTGGAAGGAAAGGCGACCAAAGGAGGTGTTGGCTTTGGGGATGACCAGTGAGATATACCTGTTTGAGCGCGTGCTACGGGTGGGTGTTGTTATCGTGACCAGTGAGCTGAGATAAGGCGGAGCTTTACCTAGCATAGACTTATAGATGACCTGGAGCCAGTGGGTCTGGCGACGAATATGTAGCCAACTAGAGCATACAGGTCTCAGTGGTGGGTGGTATAAGGGGCTTTGGTAACAAAACAGATGGCACTGTGATAGACTACATCTAATTTGTTAAGTAGAGTATTGGAAGCTATTTTTTAGATGACATCGCCGAAGTCGAGGATCGGTAGGATAGTCAGTTTTACTAGGGTACGTTTGGCGTCGTGAGTGAAGGAGGCTTTGTTGTGAAATATAAAGCTCATTCTAGATTTGATTTTGGATTGGAGATGTTTGATATGAGTCTGGAAGGAGAGTTTACAGTCAAGCCAGACACATAGGTATTTGTAGTTGTCCACGTATTCTAGGTCAGAACCGTCCAGAGTAGTGATGCTAGTCGGGCGGGCGGTTGCTGGCAGCGAACGGTTGAAAAGCATGCATTTGGTTTTACTAGCGTTTAAGTAGCAGTTGGAGGCCACAGAAGGAGTGTTGTATGGCATTGAAGCTCGTTTGGAGGTTAGTTTACACAGTGTCCAAAGAAGGGCCAAATGTATACAGAATGGTGTCGTCTGCGTAGAGGTGGATCAGGGAATCACCCGCAGCAAGAACGAAATCGTTGATATATACAGAGAAAAGAGTCGGCTCGAGAATTGAACCCTGTGTTGCCCCCATAGAGACTGCCAGAGGTCCGGATAACAGAACCCCCGATTTGACACACAGAACTCTGTCTGCTAAGTAGTTGGTGAACCAGGAGAGGCAGTAATTTGAGAAGTCAAGGCTATTGAGTCTGCCAATAAGAATACGGTGATTGACAGAGTCGAAAGCCTTGGCCAGGTTGATGAAGAAGGCTGCACAGTACTGTGATTGACAGAGTCGAAAGCCTTGGCCAGGTTGATGAAGACGGCTGCACAGTACTGTGATTGACAGAGTCGAAAGCCTTGGCCAGGTCGATGAAGACGGCTGCACAGTACTGTCTTTTGTCGATAGCGGTTATGATATCGTTTAGTACTTGAGCGTGGATGAGGTGCACCCATGACCAGCTCGGAAACCGGATTGCACAGCAGAGAAAGTACTGTGGGATTCGAAATGGTCAGTGATCTGTTTATTAACTTGGCTTTCCAAGACTTTAGAAAGGCAGGGCAGGATGGATATAGGTCTATAACCGTTTGGGTCTAGAGTGTCTCGCGGCAGCTTTCCAATCTTTAGGGATCCGATACGAAAGAGAGGTTGAACAGACTGGTAATAGGGGTTGCAACAATGGCGGCGGATAGCAACATAAGATGGTGAGGAAATTACATTTAAAGAATGACCAGGCATCCTCGACTGACGGGATGAGGTCAATATCCTTCCAGGATACCCGAGCCAGGTCGATTACAAAGACCTGCTCGCTGAAATGTTTTAGGGAGCGTTTGACAGTGATGAGGGGTGGTCATTTGATTGCGGACACATAGCGGATGCAGGCAATGAGGCAGTGATCGCTGAGATCCTGATTGAAAACAGCAGTGGTGTATTTGGAGGGCATGTTGGTCAGGATAATATCTATGAGGGTGCCCATGTTTACGGATTTAGGGTTGTACCTGGTGGTTTCCTTGATAATTTGTGTGAGATTGAGGGCATCTAGCTTAGATTGTAGGACTGCTGGGGTTAAGCATATCCCAGTTTAGGTCACCTAACAGAACGAACTCTGAAGATAGATGGGGGGCAATCAATTCACATATGGTGTCCAGGGCACAGCTGGGAGCTGAGGGGGGTCTATAACAGGCGGCAACAGCGAGAGACTTATTTCTGGAGAGATTAATTCTTAAAATTAGAGGCTCGAACTGTTTTGGCATAGACCTGGAAAGTATGACAGAGCTTTGCAAGCTATCTCTGCAGTAGATTGCAACTCCTCCCCCTTTGGCAGTTCTATCTTGATGGAAAATGTTGTAGTTGGGTATGGAAATCTCAGAATTTTTGGTGGCCTTCCTGAGCCAGGATTCAGACACGGCAAGGACATCGGGGTTGGCGGAGTGTGCAAGCAGTGAGTATAACAAACTTAGGGAGGCGGCTTCTGATGTTAACATGCATGAAACCAAGGCTTTTTCGATTACAGAAGTCAACAAATGAGAGTGCAGGGCCTGGGTTAGTCTCCACATCACCCGAAGAACAGAGAAGGAGTAGGATGAGGGCACGGCTAAAAGCTAGCAAAACTGGTCGTCTAGTGCATTGGGGACAGAGATTTCTGGGCGTGGTAGAATAGATTTGGGGCATAATGTGCAGACAGGGGTTTGGTGGGGTGCGGGTATAGTGGAGGTAAGCCCAGGTTGATAAGAGAGGTTGCATCTCTGAACATGCTGGTTATACTGGGTGAGGTCACCGCATGTGTGGGAAGTGGGACAAAGGAGGTATCTAAGGCATGTACAGTGGGACTAGGGGCTCCGCACTAAACTAAAACAATGGTAATTATCCTAAACAACAGTATACAAGGCATATTGACATTTGAGAGAGACATAAAGCGAGGCATAAAGCAATCACAGGTGTTGATTGGGAGAGCTAGCTAAGACAACGAGTATGACAACAACAACAGGTAACATGGCGATGAATGGGCAGAGAGGGTCGGTTCACTACACACAGGGCCTGAGTTCGGGGCTAGGGCCGACAGATAAACAAAGGTAAACAAATTGGAGCACCGTGATAAATGAACAGTCCAGCAGGCATCAGCTATGTAGCCAAGTGATCATAGGGTCCAGTGTACAGCAATAGATGAAACAGGGAAGCTGCGGGGTAGTCGTTACTACGCTAGCAAGCGGGAGACATAATGTTTAAAGTTAGCAGGCCGGGGTAAGTAGAAGCGTCTCCTTTCTAGGGAGTTTTTCCTAGCCACCGTGCTTCTACACCTGCATTGCTTGCTGTTTGGGGTTTTAGGCTGGGTTTCTGTACAGCACTTTGAGATATCAGCTGATGTACGAAGGGCTATATAAATACATTTGATTTGATTTTGATTTGATTTGCTCCGACGTCCGGCAATGGCCGATTGAAGGCACAGCGGATGGAATTACGTCTGCGGACCAGTCGTGGTGGTATGGCGGGTTGCCGTGTCAACGAAGGAACTGGGCCAGATGGAGAAAAAGGTATTGTAGTTGTGGTAATTTCGTTTGCAAGCCGGGAGATGTGCCTGGCTCAGGGCTAGCTGTGGGGCTGGGTCACTCAGTGGCAGCTAGCTAGGGGTAATGGTCCAGGGTTTACGGCAGGAATCCGGCATTGTAGTAGAGAAAAACAGTCCGAGGCTGCCAGGTATTATCCAGGCAAAAAAAACGGCCGGTGCCTGAGCAGAGGGTAAAGGCCGCTAGCAGTGGCTAACAATGACTAAATAGCTAGTAGCTAATTAGCTGGCTAGCCCTTGATGAAAGTTTTGGCTATAAGGTCTAGATCCGTGTCACATTGAGTGTTGAGTGTTTAATTTAAAAATGGAAAAAGAGATTGTAAAATAAATAGGAACATATACAAAAAAGACGAAAAAGGGAGGAAATAGTGAATGTTTGAGTACCAGTGGTTGCTTATATCATACATGATGTGGTCTTACGACACACGTCCACAAGAGGCCTGGGTGGATAAGTACATCTCATACCCAGGATGCCTCTCCTAATGATGAGGGAGGGGAGTGAGGTCTACCCCAATGCTAGCCTGTCACACGACTTGCTAAAAGAGTGATAGGCGAGCGTCACCTCGTGTACTTCCTGCACACTGAAGCCCAGCTGGAGTTAGTGCCGCATGAGGCAAAGTAGAATGGGACAGGCCCAGTTTGTGTGTGATTGTGTGTGTGTGTGTGTGTGTGTGTGTGTGTGTGTGTGTGTGTGTGTGTGTGTGTGTGCGTGTGCTTGTGTTTTGTAGATGATTCACCCAGTTCCCTGGCAGTCTTCCAGTACCTATTTTCTCCTTCTTTTTACATAACACCAAACAGTATGATTGGGGCTGTGTCCTGTCCTCTTCCATCCTCTCTGTGACTATTCCCTATATAGCACACTACTTTTGACCAGCAACCCCCATTGGGCTCTGGTCAAAAGTAGTGCACTATTTAAGGAATACGGTGCCAATTGGGACGCACATTGTGTGTTTTGGGCTGACTGGGAGGAGGTCTTACTGTGCTGCTGGTCCCCTGTGCCAGGAACCATCCTGTGGGCTGGTAGGACTGACCAATCAGAGTGCACTATTCCATGACCACACCTAATGACGGGGGGCCAGGACTGACTTTGGAAAACCCTGTAGTACTATGCAGGACGGAGAGGTGGACAAGAAGAGGGAAAGAAGAAATAGAACAATGGGAATGGTGAGAGAAGGTGAGGAGAAGAGGAATGTGGAGGCAGCAGGAGAGGAGGAGACAGACGGGTCTGTGTACTAGCCTAGGGTGTGTGTGTAGGCTGATGTACAGTAAATGTGTGTATATTGTGCATATTGAGGGTATGTATATACATTGAGTATGCAGTAAGTACATGCATGCCCGTGTGTGGGAGGTGTGCAGGGCTGTGTCTCCGTGTGTACTGCTGTACCTCTGCCTCTGGCCCCGCTCTCTGACAACCATGCGGCCGGCTGTGTTCTCTGTGGCTGCTCTGTGCTCTGTGCTCTGTGGCTCTGGCCCACTCCCTGCTCTGTGGCTCTGGCCCACTTCCTGCTCTGTGCTCTGTGTCTCTGGCCCAATCCCTGCTCTGTGCTCTGTGCTCTGTGGCTCTGGCCCACACCCTGCTCTGTGCTCTGTGCTCTGTGGCTCTGGCCCACACCCTGCTCTGTGCTCTGTGGCTCTGGCCCACACCCTGCTCTGTGCTCTGTGCTCTGTGGCTCTGGCCCACTCCCTGCTCTGTGCTCTGTGCTCTGTGGCTCTGGCCCACTCCCTGCTCTGTGCTCTCTGCTCTGTGCTCTGTGGCTCTGGCCCACTCCCTGCTCTGTGCTCTGTGCTCTGTGGCTCTGGCCCACTCCCTGCTCTGTGCTCTGTGGCTCTGGCCCACTCCCTGCTCTGTGCTCTGTGGCTCTGGCCCACTCCCTGCTCTGTGCTCTGTGCTCTGTGCTCTGTGGCTCTGGCCCACTCCCTGCTCTGTGCTCTGTGCTCTGTGCTCTGTGGCTCTGGCCCACTCCCTGCTCTGTGCTCTGTGCTCTGTGGCTCTGGCCCACTCCCTGCTCTGTGCTCTGTGGCTCTGGCCCACTCCCTGCTCTGTGCTCTACTCACCTGTGCAGAAGCACTAATTGAATGAAGTCTTTATTGTCCCGGTGCAGAGGCAGCACTTGTTCCCCATCTCAGCCCGCTTGGCTGACACTTTCCCCTTCAACACTTCAACTTCCTCCCTCCGTTCTATTTATTCAACCTCTTTCTCCTCCTCCTGTGGTCAGTCACTGTCTGCACTTAATTTCCTCCTCCTACGTATTGACATACATACCAACACAGGGCTGTCTGCTGTTTGTTTTCAGACTACTGGTGGCTATAGGGACTCTAGTACTGCTTCGTTAACCTTAAAACTGAACTCCATCAAGCCTTTTGTCTGATGCTTTGTCATAGCAGGAGTAGTTTGCAGGATAAAGGCTAGTTCATACAGTCAATCCTGTTATTAATACTCCTCATTGTCAGTCTTTGTCCTTGTACAGTTGGTGGCTGGATATGCTGAACAGAGGAAGCTGAGGAGAAGGGCCTTTCTAAAGTAGGCTAGTATACATCACCTAGGATGTAAAGAACCATCCATCTAGTCTCCAGTCCTGTCCATGGTTCACAGCCTCAGGCCATTCTGCTTCCTGGAGTTCAGCTAGGTATTACTTTAAAGGACACGGCTCTATTAAGTTGGCAAGAAAGTGAGGCACTTGGCACAGCTCTCTCCCTCTTTCACTCTCTCAGTTCATCTATTGAGCGTTTGCATCCTCTCTCCTCTCCCTTCTCCTCTCCCTGCTCTCCTCTCTCCGCTCTCCTCTCCCCGCTCTCCTCTCCCCGCTCCTCTCCCTGCTCTCCTTTCTCCTCTCCCTGCTCTCCTCTCCTCTCCCCGCTCTCCTCTATTCTCTCCTCTCTCCTTTCCCCTCTCTGTCAGTTGACTCCATTGCTGACGTTGTTCTGTCTCTATCTGCTGTTGTTAACCTACTCTGTATTTCTCTCGTCTTTTTTCTTCCTTTCTCCTGTGTTTCCCCAGCTCTCCCTCTGTTTGTGTGTGAGCCCCCTCCCTGTCTTCTCACCACATCCATCATGACTCCCCCATCTCCACCTCGTCCACTCTCTCCCATTATCGACATGTTTCCAGTTTCTCAACCGCTCTCGCTCCATCATCTTCACTCTCCCTCCCATGTCCATTTTTCACTTTCTCCTTCTCTACTCTCTCATTCTCCTTCCTTTCATATTCTATGTGTTTTGTCTAGGTAACCTCTCCTCCAGCCGCTACACTCTCCCTGGTGGATTTGTCCCCAAGCCCAGGATGCCCCAGGCTGGCATGGCTGCCTTTGGTGAGGCCCTTGGCTTGGCCGAGAGGCAGACTGGGACACTATGTCCTCTGAGGCCAGGCAGAGCAGTGGGGTGTGGAAGGCAGCTGGGTATGGTGGGGGGATGAGGGAGGGCAGGGGAGGCAACGTTTACTCTGCCTGCTCTCAGAGGGCTGTGACTTCAAATAAAACAGAACAATATACCAAAACCTCCATGACACCTGACAATCATTTGTTGACATTTATGAATACCTGTTTTATGTGACAGGGGGATATGCTATACAATGCCCCATATAGAAACATGACTCATGTACTAATGTTTTTAAATAAAATCTGTGATTATGAGGTAAATGATTTTAAAGACGTTACATACTCCTACAGATGCAGAGTTGGCTGATAAACAACTTTATGTTCCTCCTCTCTTCCCACACTGCTTCTGTCCTTCATCACTCTCCTCTCTCCTCTGAACCAGTGCCAGCCCATGGTGCCACAAAGCATTAGGCCCAAACACCATCACATGCCCTTCTCAGACACACACACACACTTAGTCCAATTGAGCACGTCTCACACCACGTGCCAGACAACGTAACAGAATCGTTCACTTTACAAACGGGACTGAGGATAACCGGATTTACTACAGCAGGCTGGGCCAGATTCACACACTATCATGTTGACCAGCAGCTTAACAATACACACTCACTTACATCCACAATTACTCATTCAAAACACACCCACACACAAATCCCCCCCCCCCCCCCCCCCACAAACACACACACATACACACTCACTTGCATAGACACACACACCTTTTTTAAAGCAGTCATTATAACACACAGACACACTTACACACAGCTCTCTTCTTGCCTCTACTCTTAGAAGTGCTCTAGCTAGCTAGTCTGATTTTGGTTGGTGTGTCCGTGCCTCTGGGGTGGCAGTGGTGCTGTAGGTTTTAATAAAAGCATTGTCTTTGGAAGCTGTCTGAAGGGACTCTGCTTCATTTTGGAGAGCTGCTGTGACTGTGGGGGGAAGGGAGAGGAGAGGAGAGGAGAGGAGAGGAGAGGAGAGGAGAGGAGAGGAGAGGAGAGGAGAGGAGAGGAGATGAGAGGAGAGGAGAAAGGAGGAGAGGACAGGGCAGGAATGGAGAGGAGAGGAGAGGAGAGGAGAGGAGAGGAGACTACAAATGAGAGGAGAAAGGAGGGGAGAGAAGAGGAGAGAAAAGGAGAAATGAGAGGAGAGGGGAAAGGAGAGGAGAGAATATGAATGGAGGGGAGAAAGGAGAAAGGAGAGGAGAGGAGAGGAGAGGAGAGGAGAGGAGAGGAGAGGAGAGGAGAGGAGAGGAGAGGAGAGGAGAGGAGAGGAGAGGAGAGAGGAGAGAAGAGGAGAAAGGAGAGGAGAGAAGAGGAGAGAAGAGGAGAGGAGACTACAAATGAGAGGAGAAAGGAGAGGAGAGGAGAGAAGAGGAGAAATGAGGAGAGGAGAGGAGAGGAGAGGATTGGAAAGGAGAAAGGAGAGGAGATAAGAGGAGAGAAGAGGAGAGGAGACTACAAATGAGAGGAGAAAGGAGAGGAGAGGAGAGAAGATGAGAAATGAGAGGAGAGGGGAAAGGAGAGGAGAGAAGAGGAATGGGGAGGAGAAAGGAGAAAGGAGAGGAGAGGAGAGGAGAGGAGAGGAGAGGAGAGGAGAGGAGAGGAGAGGAGAGGAGAGGAGAGGAGAGGAGAGGAGACTACAAATGAGAGGAGAAAGGAGAGGAGAGAAGAGGAGAAATGAGAGGAGAGGGGAAAGGAGAGGAGAGAAGAGGAATGGAGAGGAGAAAGGAGAGGAGAGGATAGGAGAGGAGAGGAGAGGACAGGACAGGACAGGAGAGGGGAAAGGAGAGGAGAGGAGAGGAGAGGAGAGGAGAGGAGAGGAGAGGAGAGGAGAGGAGAGGAGAGGAGAGGAGACTACAAATGAGAGGAGAAAGGAGAGGAGAGAAGAGGAGAAATGAGAGGAGAGGGGAAAGGAGAGGAGAGAAGAGGAGAGAAGAGGAGAGAAGAGGAGACTACAAATGAGAGGAGAAAGGAGAGAAGAGGAGAGAAGAGGATAAATGAGAGGAGAGGGGAAAGGAGAGGAGAGAAGAGGAATGGAGAGGAGAGGAGAAATGAGAAAGGAGAGGAGAGGAGAGGAGTGGAGAGGAGAGGAGAGGAGAGGAAAACGGAGAGGAGAGGAGAGGAGAGGAAAAAGGAGGAGAGGAGAGGAATGAGAGTAGAAAGGAGAGGAGAAAGGAGAGGAATGGAGAGGAGAGGGGAAAGGAGAGGGGAGGAGAAAGGAGAGGAGAAAGGAGAGGAGAAAGGAGAGGAATGGAGAGGAGAAAGGAGAGGAGAAAGGAGAGGAATGGAGAGGAGAGGGGAAAGGAGAGGGGAGGAGAAAGGAGAGGAGAGGAATGGAGAGGAGAAAGGAGAGGAGAGGAATGGAGAGGAGAAAGGAGAGGAGAGGAGAAAGGAGAGGAGAAAGGAGAGGAGAAACAAGAGGAGAGGAGAAAGGAGAGGAGAAATGAGAGGTGAAAGGAGAGGAGAGGAGAAAGGAGAGGAGAGGAATGGAGAGAAGAAAGGAGAGGAGAAACAAGAGGAGAGGAGAAAGGGGAGGAGAAATGAGAGGTGAAAGGAGAGGAGAGGAGAAAGGAGAAGAGAGAGGAATGAGAGAAGAAAGGAGAGGAGAGGGATGGAGAGGAGAAAGGAGAGGAGAGGAGAAAGGTGAGGAGAAAGGAGAGGAGAAAGGTGAGGAGAAAGGAGAGGAGAAAGAAGAGGAGAGGAGAAAGGAGAGGAGAAAGGAGAGGAGAGGAGAAAGGAGAGGAGAGAGGGCTATTACGCTGGGACACAGGGGGTGGTAGGTTCAGTGTCATTGTGGGACCCTCAGAAGAGAGGTACTTATTGCTTGATAGTTTCAATATAAGAGAGTGCATGGTGTGGGTGTGTGTGTGTGTGTGTGTGTATGTGTGTGCGTGCGTGCATGTATGTATGTGTGTGTGTGTGTGTGTGTGTGTGTGTGTGTGCGCGTTGAAACGGAGGTGGATAGCTGACACAGCCCACTGCTTCATTTGCTGGTTTCCAGGAGCCATAACATGTCAGTGTTTGTTCACTCTGACTACTGAAGGGAATAGGGAAGGACATGAACCATAAAGGCAAACACCACACAACACAACACACACCACACAACACACACACACTGGTCAAAAGGACTGGATCACTCCCTCAGATCCACTTTGTCATTGGCTGCAGTTACCGGAAACCGTTCCTGTGTAATAGTAATGTGTGTCATTTAAAAGAGTACTCTGTAGTTAATGAGTGACCCCTCTACGACACCAAGGTGTCCAACACCTCTCCTCGTTCTTTACTCATATAGTTCTCAACATAAACTCTGTAGTCTGCATCTGGGTTGCACCTTTTTAAAAACACAGGTATCCATTTGTGATGGACATTCATGTCTGGTCCTTATTACATGAAGCATAGCACAAGGTTGACTGACACCCCCCAACAGATCGTTATCTAGAGCTAAGGCCTCAGTTAGAGCTAAGGCCTCCCCTCTGCTACGCTCTGCCCGGCCCTGCTCTGCCCGGCCCTGCCCTGCTCTACTCTCCTCTGCTACGCTCTGCCCGGCCCTGCTCTACTCTCCTCTGCTACGCTCTGCCCGGCCCTGCTCTACTCTCCTCTGCTACGCTCTGCCCGGCCCTGCTCTACTCTCCTCTGCTACGCTCTGCCCGGCCCTGCTCTACTCTCCTCTGCTACGCTCTGCCTGGCCCTGCTCTACTCTCCTCTGCTACACTCTGCCCGGCCCTGCTCTACTCTCCTCTGCTACGCTCTGCCCTGCTCTGCCCGGCCCTGCTCTACTCTCCTCTGCTACGCTCTGCCCGGCCCTGCTCTACTCTCCTCTGCTACGCTCTGCCTGGCCCTGCTCTACTCTCCTCTGCTACGCTCTGCCCGGCCCTGCTCTACTCTCCTCTGCTACGCTCTGCCTGGCCCTGCTCTACTCTCCTCTGCAACGCTCTGCCCGGCCCTGCTCTACTCTCCTCTGCTACACTCTGCCCGGCCCTGCTCTACTCTCCTCTGCTACGCTCTGCCCTGCTCTGCCCGGCCCTGCTCTACTCTCCTCTGCTACGCTCTGCCCGGCCCTGCTCTACTCTCCTCTGCTACGCTCTGCCTGGCCCTGCTCTACTCTCCTCTGCTACGCTCTGCCCGGCCCTGATCTACTCTCCTCTGCTACGCTCTGCCCGGCCCTGCTCTACTCTCCTCTGCTACGCTCTGCCTGGCCCTGCTCTACTCTCCTCTGCTACGCTCTGCCCGGCCCTGCTCTACTCTCCTCTGCTACGCTCTGCCTGGACCTGCTCTGCTCTCCTCTGCTACGCTCTGCCCGGCCCTGCTCTACTCTCCTCTGCTACGCTCTGCCCGGCCCTGCTCTACTCTCCTCTGCTACGCTCTGCCCGGCCCTGCTCTACTCTCCTCTGCTACGCTCTGCCCGGCCCTGCTCTACTCTCCTCTGCAACGCTCTGCCCGGCCCTGCTCTACTCTCCTCTGCTACGCTCTGCCCGGCCCTGCTCTACTCTCCTCTGCTACGCTCTGCCCGGCCCTGCTCTACTCTCCTCTGCTACGCTCCCTGCTCTACTCTCCTCTGCTACACTCTGCCCGGCCCTGCTCTACTCTCCTCTGCAACGCTCTGCCCGGCCCTGCTCTACTCTCCTCTGCTACGCTCTGCCCGGCCCTGCTCTACTCTCCTCTGCTACGCTCTGCCCGGCCCTGCTCTACTCTCCTCTGCTACGCTCTGCCCGGCCCTGCTCTACTCTCCTCTGCTACGCTCTGCCCGGCCCTGCTCTACTCTCCTCTGCTACGCTCTGCCCGGACCTGCTCTGCTCTACTCTACTCTGCTACGCTCTGCCCGGACCTGCTCTGCTCTACTCTACTCTGCTACGCTCTGCCTGGCCCTGCTCTACTCTCCTCTGCTACGCTCTGCCCGGCCCTGCTCTACTCCCCTCTGCTACGCTCTGCCCGGCCCTGCTCTACTCTCCTCTGCTACGCTCTGCCTGGCCCTGCTCTACTCTCCTCTGCTACGCTCTGCCTGGCCCTGCTCTACTCTCCTCTGCTACGCTCTGCCTGGCCCTGCTCTACTCTCCTCTGCTACGCTCCCTGCTCTACTCTCCTCTGCTACACTCTGCCTGGCCCTGCTCTACTCTCCTCTGCTACGCTCTGCCTGGCCCTGCTCTACTCTCCTCTGCTACGCTCTGCCTGGCCCTGCTCTACTCTCCTCTGCTACGCTCCCTGCTCTACTCTCCTCTGCTACGCTCTGCCTGGCCCTGCTCTACTCTCCTCTGCTACGCTCCCTGCTCTACTCTCCTCTGCTACGCTCTGCCTGGCCCTGCTCTACTCTCCTCTGCTACGCTCTGCCTGGCCCTGCTCTACTCTCCTCTGCTACGCTCTGCCTGGCCCTGCTCTACTCTCCTCTGCTATGCTCCCTGCTCTACTCTCCTCTGCTACGCTCTGCCTGGCCCTGCTCTACTCTCCTCTGCTACGCTCCCTGCTCTACTCTCCTCTGCTACGCTCTGCCTGGCCCTGCTCTACTCTCCTCTGCTACGCTCCCTGCTCTACTCTCCTCTGCTACACTCTGCCCGGCCCTGCTCTACTCTCCTCTGCTACGCTCTCCCCGGCCCTGCTCTACTCTCCTCTGCTACGCTCTGCCCGGCCCTGCTCTACTCTCCTCTGCTACGCTCTGCCCGGCCCTGCTCTACTCTCCTCTGCTACGCTCTGCCCGGCCCTGCTCTACTCTCCTCTGCTACGCTCTGCCCGGCCCTGCTCTACTCTCCTCTGCTACGCTCTGCCCGGCCCTGCTCTACTCTCCTCTGCTACGCTCTGCCCGGCCCTGCTCTACTCTCCTCTGCTACGCTCTGCCCGGCCCTGCTCTACTCTCCTCTGCTACGCTCTGCCCGGCCCTGCTCTACTCTCCTCTGCTACGCTCTGCCTGGACCTGCTCTGCTCTACTCTACTCTGCTACGCTCTGCCCGGACCTGCTCTGCTCTACTCTACTCTGCTACGCTCTGCCTGGCCCTGCTCTACTCTCCTCTGCTACGCTCTGCCCGGCCCTGCTCTACTCTCCTCTGCTACGCTCTGCCCGGCCCTGCTCTACTCTCCTCTGCTACGCTCTGCCCGGCCCTGCTCTACTCTCCTCTGCTACGCTCTGCCTGGACCTGCTCTGCTCTACTCTACTCTGCTACGCTCTGCCTGGCCCTGCTCTACTCTCCTCTGCTACGCTCTGCCCGGCCCTGCTCTACTCCCCTCTGCTACGCTCTGCCCGGCCCTGCTCTACTCTCCTCTGCTACGCTCTGCCTGGCCCTGCTCTACTCTCCTCTGCTACGCTCTGCCCGGCCCTGCTCTGCCCGGCCCTGCTCTACTCTCCTCTGCTACGCTCTGCCTGGCCCTGCTCTACTCTCCTCTGCTACGCTCCCTGCTCTACTCTCCTCTGCTACGCTCTGCCCGGCCCTGCTCTGCACGGCCCTGCTCTACTCTCCTCTGCTACGCTCCCTGCTCTACTCTCCTCTGCTACACTCTGCCCGGCCCTGCTCTACTCTCCTCTGCTACGCTCTCCCCGGCCCTGCTCTACTCTCCTCTGCTACGCTCTGCCTGGCCCTGCTCTACTCTCCTCTGCTACGCCCTGCCCGGCCCTGCTCTGCACGGCCCTGCTCTACTCTCCTCTGCTACGCTCCCTGCTCTACTCTCCTCTGCTACACTCTGCCCGGCCCTGCTCTACTCTCCTCTGCTACGCTCTCCCCGGCCCTGCTCTACTCTCCTCTGCTACGCTCTGCCCGGCCCTGCTCTACTCTCCTCTGCTACGCTCTGCCCGGCCCTGCTCTACTCTCCTCTGCTACGCTCTGCCCGGCCCTGCTCTACTCTCCTCTGCTACGCTCTGCCCGGCCCTGCTCTACTCTCCTCTGCTACGCTCTGCCCGGCCCTGCTCTACTCTCCTCTGCTACGCTCTGCCCGGCCCTGCTCTACTCTCCTCTGCTACGCTCTGCCCGGCCCTGCTCTACTCTCCTCTGCTACGCTCTGCCCGGCCCTGCTCTACTCTCCTCTGCTACGCTCTGCCTGGACCTGCTCTGCTCTACTCTACTCTGCTACGCTCTGCCCGGACCTGCTCTGCTCTACTCTACTCTGCTACGCTCTGCCTGGCCCTGCTCTACTCTCCTCTGCTACGCTCTGCCCGGCCCTGCTCTACTCTCCTCTGCTACGCTCTGCCCGGCCCTGCTCTACTCTCCTCTGCTACGCTCTGCCCGGCCCTGCTCTACTCTCCTCTGCTACGCTCTGCCTGGACCTGCTCTGCTCTACTCTACTCTGCTACGCTCTGCCTGGCCCTGCTCTACTCTCCTCTGCTACGCTCTGCCCGGCCCTGCTCTACTCCCCTCTGCTACGCTCTGCCCGGCCCTGCTCTACTCTCCTCTGCTACGCTCTGCCTGGCCCTGCTCTACTCTCCTCTGCTACGCTCTGCCCGGCCCTGCTCTGCCCGGCCCTGCTCTACTCTCCTCTGCTACGCTCTGCCTGGCCCTGCTCTACTCTCCTCTGCTACGCTCCCTGCTCTACTCTCCTCTGCTACGCTCTGCCCGGCCCTGCTCTGCACGGCCCTGCTCTACTCTCCTCTGCTACGCTCCCTGCTCTACTCTCCTCTGCTACACTCTGCCCGGCCCTGCTCTACTCTCCTCTGCTACGCTCTCCCCGGCCCTGCTCTACTCTCCTCTGCTACGCTCTGCCCGGCCCTGCTCTACTCTCCTCTGCTACGCTCTGCCCGGCCCTGCTCTACTCTCCTCTGCTACGCTCTGCCCGGCCCTGCTCTACTCTCCTCTGCTACGCTCTGCCCGGCCCTGCTCTACTCTCCTCTGCTACGCTCTGCCCGGACCTGCTCTGCTACGCTCTGCCCGGACCTGCTCTGCTCTACTCTACTCTGCTACGCTCTGCCTGGCCCTGCTCTACTCTCCTCTGCTACGCTCTGCCCGGCCCTGCTCTACTCCCCTCTGCTACGCTCTGCCCGGCCCTGCTCTACTCTCCTCTGCTACGCTCTGCCTGGCCCTGCTCTACTCTCCTCTGCTACGCTCTGCCTGGCCCTGCTCTACTCTCCTCTGCTACGCTCTGCCCGGCCCTGCTCTGCCCGGCCCTGCTCTACTCTCCTCTGCTACGCTCTGCCTGGCCCTGCTCTACTCTCCTCTGCTACGCTCTGCCTGGCCCTGCTCTACTCTCCTCTGCTACGCTCCCTGCTCTACTCTCCTCTGCTACGCTCTGCCTGGCCCTGCTCTACTCTCCTCTGCTACGCTCCCTGCTCTACTCTCCTCTGCTACACTCTGCCCGGCCCTGCTCTACTCTCCTCTGCTACGCTCTCCCCGGCCCTGCTCTACTCTCCTCTGCTACGCTCTGCCCGGCCCTGCTCTACTCTCCTCTGCTACGCTCTGCCCGGCCCTGCTCTACTCTCCTCTGCTACGCTCTGCCCGGCCCTGCTCTACTCTACTCTGCTACGCTCTGCCCGGCCCTGCTCTACTCCCCTCTGCTACGCTCTGCCCGGCCCTGCTCTGCCCGGCCCTGCTCTACTCTCCTCTGCTACGCTCTGCCTGGCCCTGCTCTACTCTCCTCTGCTACGCTCTGCCCGGCCCTGCTCTACTCTCCTCTGCTACGCTCTGCCCGGCCCTGCCCTGCTCTACTCTCCTCTGCTACGCTCTGCCCGGCCCTGCTCTACTCTCCTCTGCTACGCTCTGCCCAGCCCTGCTCTGCCCGGCCCTGCTCTACTCTCCTCTGCTACGCTCTGCCTGGCCCTGCTCTGCCCGGCCCTGCTCTACTCTCCTCTGCTACGCTCTGCCTGGCCCTGCTCTGCCCGGCCCTGCTCTACTCTCCTCTGCTACGCTCTGCCTGGCCCTGCTCTGCCCTGCTCTGCCCGGCCCTGCTCTGCCCTGATCTCATTGTCCTCTCAGCAGCATGCCAGTCTTAACACTTCATGCTTTAGCGATGGCCGCGCTTTAAAAAAAGGTTCACAGAAAAAATCACCATGGCTATCGGTGTGGGATGCAGGGGGTAGAAATCCTAATTGTCAGTTTAAGTCTGTTCCCTCCCTTCAGAGACAGAGGAGAGGTATATGGTAAGAGCGATCTTAAATCACACTCCTGGTCAGGCGTTCATTAAAGCCATAATACCAGGCTCTCTCTCTAATGGAAATGGAAGCCAGCGCGGGCAGCTCTCTCTAGCGTTGGGGTGTAAATTACAGTCTAAGGCCCAGCCTAGTTGGGAAACTTCCCTGGCTCTGACAGGTGCAGCCTGAATTAGCTGTAGTTCTGTTCTAGCAGTCAGTAGGAGAGCGCTGCTATTGATTTTAACCGCTGTTGCACTTCCTATCTGAAAGGGAATGTGTATTACAAGGACTGAGCACATCAATCACTCTGCTTCTCGACTACTCTCCCCTGGCTGGTGCCAGGCCCCTTCTGATTCAGAAAGGATAAACAAACAGAACGGACCCAAAACAAACCAGCACAAACACTGGCTGGAATGAGTAGGTGGATACACATGTATTATAACATAATATAACCTCTATTGCACTCCTAATTTGCACTCCTAATTAATTGTTGATCGTCCATGTTGGCAGTGTGTAGGCTATGTGATAGCAGTGTGTTGGCTGTGTGATAGCAGTGTGTTGGCTGTGTGATAGCAGTGTGTTGGCTGTGTGATAGCAGTGTGTTGGCTGTGTGATAGCAGTGTGTTGGCTGTGTGATAGCAGTGTGTTGGCTGTGTGTTAGCAGTGGGTTGGCAGTGTGATATCAGTGTGTTGGCTGTGTGATAGCAGTGTGTTGGCTGTGTGATAGCAGTGTGTTGGCTGTGTGATAGCAGTGTGTTGGCGGTGTGATAGCAGTGTGTTGGCAGTGTGATAGCAGTGTGTTGGCTGTGTGATAGCAGTGTGTTGGCTGTGTGATAGCAGTGTGTTGGCAGTGTGATAGCAGTGTGTTGGCAGTGTGTCATCTTCATTGCAGGCCATGTCCTGGGTTATGCGTCATCTTGGTCAAACAGCTGGCGTCAACTCCTTCAGCTCTCCACTCACCCCGGCCTCCCTCTCCCCCAGTCCCCACTCCCTTTAGCATGTTAATGACCTGGCTTCCTGCGTGTCTCAGAGTGGTAACAAACACATGGAGATGTGGAGCAGCTATGCAGTCCTTGCCTTGTTCTCCATGCACGACCTGCTGCTTATCATAGCCTGCTGGCCTCTCTCTCAGCCTGCTGGCCTCTCTCTCAGCCTGCTGGCCTCTCTCTCACAGCCTGCTGGCCTCTCTCTCAGCCTGCTGGCCTCTCTCTCAGCCTGCTAGCCTCTCTCTCTCAGCCTGCTGGCCTCTCTCTCTCATCCTGCTGGCCTCTCACTCAGCCTGCTGGCCTCTCTCTCTCAGCCTGCTGGCCTCTCTCTCTCACAGCCTGCGGGCCTCTCTCTCTCTCAGCCTGCTGGCCTCTCTCTCTCTCAGCCTGCTGGCCTCTCTCTCTCTCAGCCTGCTGGCCTCTCTCTCTCTCAGCCTGCTGGCATGTCTCTCTCTCAGCCTGCTGGCCTCTCTCTCTCTCAGCCTGCTGGCCTCTCTCTCACAGCCTGCTGGCCTCTCGCTCACAGCCTGCTGGCCTCTCTCTCTCTCAAAGCCTGCTGGCCTCTCTCTCTCACAGCCTGCTGGCCTCTCTCTCTCACAGCCTGCTGGCCTCTCTCTCACAGCCTGCTGGCCTCTCTCTCTCACAGCCTGCTGGCCTCTCTCTCGCAGCCTGCTAACCTCTCTCTCTCACAGCCTGCTGGCCTCTCTCTCACAGCCTGCTGGCCTCTCTCTCTCTCAGCCTGCTGGCCTCTCTCTCTCAGCCTGCTGGCCTCTCTCTCACAGCCTGCTGGCCTCGCTCTCTCACAGCCTGCTGGCCTCGCTCTCTCACAGCCTGCTGGCCTCGCTCTCTCACAGCCTGCTGGCCTCTCTCTCTCTCAGCCTGCTGGCCTCTCTCTCTCTCTCAGCCTGCTGGCCTCTCTCTCTCTCAGCCTGCTGGCCTCTCTCTCTCTCAGCCTGCTGGCCTCTCTCTCACAGCCTGCTGGCCTCTCTCTCTCTCAGCCTGCTGGCCTCTCTCTCTCAGCCCGCTGGCCTCTCTCTCTCAGCCCGCTGGCCCCTCTCTCTCTCAGCCTGCTGGCCTCTCTCTCTCTCTCTCAGCCTGATGGCCTCTCTCTCTCTCAGCCTGATGGCCTCTCTCTCTCTCAGCCTGATGGCCTCTCTCTCTCTCTCTCTCTCTCTCAGCCTGCTGGCCCCTCTCTCTCTCAGCCAGCTGGCCTCTCTCTCACAGACTGCTGGCCTCTCTCTCACAGCCTGGTGGACTCTCTCTCTCACCCTGCTGGCCTCTCTCTCACAGCCTGCTGACCTCTCTCTCAAAGCCTGCTGGCCTCTCTCTCACAGCCTGGTGGACTCTCTCTCAGCCTACTGTCCTCTCTCTCTCTCAGCCTGCTGGCCTCTCTCTCTCAGCCTGGTGGATTCTCTCTCTCAGCCTGCTGGCCTCGCTCTCTCAGCCTGGTGGCCTCTCTCTCTCAGCCTGCCGGCCTCTCTCTCTCAGCCTGCCGGCCTCTCTCTCTCAGCCTGCCGGCCTCTCTCTCACAGCCTGCTGACCTCTCTCTCTCAGCCTGCTGGCCTCTCTCTCACAGCCTGCTGGCCTCTCTCTCTCTCAGCCTGCTGGCCTCTCCCTCTCAGCCCGCTGGCCTCTCTCTCTCAGCCCGCTGGCCCCTCTCTCTCTCAGCCTGCTGGCCTCTCTCTCTCTCTCTCAGCCTGATGGCCTCTCTCTCTCTCAGCCTGATGGCCTCTCTCTCTCTCTCAGCCTGATGGCCTCTCTCTCTCTCTCTCTCTCTCTCAGCCTGCTGGCCCCTCTCTCTCTCAGCCAGCTGGCCTCTCTCTCACAGACTGCTGGCCTCTCTCTCACAGCCTGGTGGACTCTCTCTCTCACCCTGCTGGCCTCTCTCTCACAGCCTGCTGACCTCTCTCTCAAAGCCTGCTGGTCTCTCTCTCACAGCCTGGTGGACTCTCTCTCAGCCTACTGTCCTCTCTCTCTCTCAGCCTGCTGGCCTCTCTCTCTCAGCCTGGTGGATTCTCTCTCTCAGCCTGGTGGACTCTCTCTCTCAGCCTGGTGGCCTCTCTCTCTCAGCCTGCCGGCCTCTCTCTCTCAGCCTGCCGGCCTCTCTCTCTCAGCCTGCCGGCCTCTCTCTCACAGCCTGCCGACCTCTCTCTCTCAGCCTGCCGGCCTCTCTCTCACAGCCGGCTGGCCTTTCTCTCACAGCCTGCCGGCCTCTCTCTCACAGCCTGCCGACCTCTCTCTCAAAGCCTGCTGGCCTCTCTCTCACAGCCTGGTGGACTCTCTCTCAGCCTGCTGGTCTCTCTCTCAGCCTACTGTCCTCTCTCTCTCAGCCTGCTGGCCTCTCTCTCTCAGCCTGCTGGCCTCTCTCTCTCAGCCTGCTGGCCTCTCTCTCTCAGCCTGCTGGCCTCTCTCTCTCAGCCTGCTGGCCTCTCTCTCTCAGCCAGCTGGCCTCTCTCTCACAGCCTGCTGACCTCAATCTCAAAGCCTGCTGGCCTCTCTCTCACAGCCTGGTGGACTCTCTCTCTCAGCCTGCTGGCCTCTCTCTCTCAGCCTGCTGGCCTCTCTCTCTCAGCCAGCTGGCCTCTCTCTCTCTCAGCCAGCTGGCCTCTCTCTCTCAGCCAGCTGGCCTCTCTCTCTCAGCCAGCTGGCCCCTTCTCTCAGCCAGCTGGCCTCTCTCTCACAGCCTGCTGGCTTCTTTCTCAGCCTAGTGGCTGTCTCAGCCTGCTGTCCTCTCTCTCAGCCTGCTGGACTCTCTCACAGCCCAGTCCACTGACCCGGCAACAGAGCCTCGTACCTCCTAATGCAGGTTGTATCTCCTGTCCTCACACAGATACGTGTGCACACACATGCATACACTCTCTGAGGTGGGTGTGATGACAAATGGCACTCCGTCCAGCCCTTAAGCACAGCTCTCCCTTGTACAACCCCTGACCTCTCAGCAAAGTGCTGTAACAGAAAGGTTACAGCCCATCAATCAGACTCCATCAATCACCCTGCTACCCCCTGGTCTGTCACAAAGCTTTACCCTCTCTCTCTCTCTCTCTCTGACGGACAGCTTCAGGAACACAAACACTACACCAGCCCCCGGCCTCCGCCTCTACAGCCGCAGCCCCTCCACTCCTGCCTGCCTGCCTGGCCGTATCACCCTCACCCCTACATAAATGCCATAACAGCCATAATATAGCAGCTCCTCTCATCCATGTAAGGTGCAGCTCTGCTTCTGTCCACTCCTCCTAAGTAGGCTCTGTGGCTCTGTCTGGCCCCCGGCCTCCATCTCATCCCTCAGTGCCACATCTACTGCAACATCAGCACCCACACATGGTTCCTGACAGGTCAGGACTGACTCTAGGACTCAGTGGTCTCTAGGACCCAGCAGACTGGTGACAGTCAGTCACAGAGACTCCACCACCATCACCATTATAGTCCAACTGGATGCTGATTGGACAATGTGTGACTCAAGTCTCAAAAGCTTTCCCTGTTATTGTCTATCAGTCCCATTCTCCAGAGTACTGCTCCTGTACTTATGTTAATACCGCTGAGTGTTCGTTTTTTCATTCTAGTTACTGTAAAGTACAGCAAGATAACAGAGCCTGCTGTTTTACATGTTCCTGGAGACAGCCGTTAATAACATTGGGCCTAATGTCAAATATTCCCCCGGTGTCTGACGACAAGGAGGCCTGGTTGGGGGAGTTAATTGTTGGAGAGGGGTGATGATAAAAAGGCGTAGAGTAGAAGTCAGGGCGCTCTTTGGGCCATCTTCTACAATTACACAGGGAAACGTATTGTTAATTATCACTTTCTTTATGCGGAGCCATTATCAATGTCCCTGGCAGGCAGAGGAGAAGAGCAGGAGAGGAACTAGAGGACTGATCTGTGTGTCAGAGGGCCAACAGTACAGTTACACATGGATGAGGACTGTTAATAACACCAGGGATGGAAGGGAGAGGAGGGGGAGGTAAAGGAGGTAAAGGAGGCTGATGATAGAGAAAGGTTATAATATATTTAAACACAGAGTCAATTCCTCATCAGGATGTGTTGTGGTAGATCACAGTGGGTGGTTGGTTGTGTGTGTGTTCTGTGTTCGCTCCACACGCAGAAGAGAAAGGCCCAGCACAGCCTAACACTGCCTGTTACTCAAAGCTAGTCAAATAAAGAGATGTCCACCAGCGTTAATGATGTGGATTTATGACATAATTCACGGTCGGAAACTCGGTTTCCAGGATGGGAACTATGGTGGTATAAATAAGAGTAAATAATGTTACCGTGGAAATAACATCAACACTGTTGACATTTAATTCCATGTGTCAGACACAAACAAATACTTTGATAGGACAGGGTAGGTAGGAGTTTTCTTATTTGGAATATGCTACATATCATGGATATAATCACTGTGGTGCCATCATTTTTCCATTTACAAAAGTTACTTCTTATTGACATTCATATCCACATTCCTCCCTCCCTCTCTCCCTCCCTCCCTCCCCACATGCAGAACAAGCCCTCAAATCAACCCTACTTCGTTCTATTGGAGATTGTGTGAATGTGCAGACAGATACCAACACATTAGCATCACATTCACAGCGGAGACCAGAGGAGTGCATGTTGTCTTAATTGGCCCGCTAAAAGGCAATAATTAGTCAACATTAATGTTCCATCGTCTGGCTCAAATAGCTTCTGAAAGGTGCAAAGTTTTCCAAACTGCCATCAGGCAGCTTGTAATATTAAACATCTATCCAACTCTCAACATGGGGGGGTGGTTTTCTAATGGGTTCAGTAGGGATTCCTGGTACTCGGCACGAGACACAAATATCTCAAATTAAGAAAATTATACTGTGGAGTGAAGCCTACAAAATAAATGGCACAGTGTGGCATTTTCTGTGAAGAGATGTTATTTGTGGTTATTTCTTGGAAGACGTCGACATCTCGCTTACCTTGTTTTAGGGGACGTCGTTAGCCATTCCTCATGCTTTTCAAACGTTATCAAGTAAGCTGCGATTTCCTGTGAGAGAGAAGAGAGGGAGGGAGGGAGGGAGGGAGGGAGGGAGGGAGGGAGGGAGGAAAGGCTTCAGTCACCTGGAGCTAGTGTTGCTAATACATTGTGGAGACCACGGTTCATTGACCTTCAGACAGGAGAACACACAGCACAAACACAGAGGGAGCAAAGAGAAGACATGATGCAAGTCCTATGCTTATAAAGGACCAGCCAGGTAAATGTAGATTGGGTAAAGTAGCACACAGTAGACAGACAGAGACAAGAGATGCAACACACAGCAGCAGAGGTCAGATCCTATTTGAGACCATCTTTGTTAAGCAGGTTTTGATCAACCTCTCCTCCGAAGACTTCAAGGTGCTTCTCACACAGATTGACGTCTCCAGCGTTTCACATTCAGAGAGCGGCGTTTCATTTTCCTTGGTTCGATCCTCCCCCCAATCCGCTTTGGTCTGCCCTTGACACCCATCTATGTAGCCATCCACTCTTTAGCATAGGAATAATCAGCACACACCACTCACACAGTACATTGCCATGTACTGGAACTAGGCTAACTAGTATGTGGATACTATAAAGTCCTCTACATGTGCAGTAAAGGAGATGCTATGAAGTGCAGTGAAGGAGATGCTACAGCTACTATAGATAAATGTACACTGAACAAAAATATAAACAGAACATGTAGAGCGTAAAGGTCCCATGTTTCATGAGCTGAAATAAAATATCCCAGAAATGTTCCATATGCACAAAAAGCTTATTTGTCTCAAATTGTGTTCACAAATGTATTTACATTCCTGTTAGTGAGCATTTCTTCTTTGCTAAGATAATCCATCCACCTGACAGGTGTGGCATATCAAAAAGCTGATTAAACAGCATGATCCTTACACAGGTGCACCTTGTGCTGGGGACAATAAAAGGCCACTCTAAAATGTGCAGTTTTGTCAAACAACACAATGCCACAGATGTCTCAAGTTTTGGGGGAACGTGCAGTTGGCATGCTGATTGCAGGAATGTCCACCAGAGCTGTTGCCAGATCATGTAATGTTAATTTCTCTAATAAGCCACCTCCGGTGTTGTTTTAAAGAATTTGGCAGTACGTCCAACCTGACTTGCAACCGCAGACCACGAGTAACCATGCCAGCCCAGGACCTCCACATCCAGCTTCTTCACCTGCAGGATCGTCTGAGACCAGACACCTGGACAGCTGATGAAACTTTGGGTTTGCACAACCGAAGAATTTCTGCACAAACTGTCAGAAACCATGTAAGGGAACCTCATCTCATCTCAGCTCGTCGTCCTCACCAGAGTCTTAATCTGACTGCAGTTCGGCTTCAGTGGGGAAATGCTCACAATTCTCTGGCCACTGGCACGCTGGAGAAGTGTGCTCTTCACGGATGAATCCCACTTTCAACTGTACCAGGTAGATGGTAGACAGCATGTATGCCGTTAGACAGCGTGTATGCCGTCAGGTTGATGAGTGGTTTGCTGATGTCAACGGTTTGCTGATGTCCGAGTGCCCCATGGTGGCGGTGGGGTTATGGTATGGGCAGACATAAGCTACAAACAACAAACACAATTGCATTTTATCGATGGCAATTTGAATGTACAGAGATACCATGACGAGATCCTGAGGCCCATTGTCATGCCATTTTTCCGCCGCCATCACCTCATGTTTCACCTTGATAATGCACGGCCCCATGTTGCAAGGATCTGCACACAATTCCTGGAAGCTGAAAATGTCCCAGTTCTCCAATGGCCTGCATACTCACCAGACATGTCACCCATTGAGCATGTTTGGGATGCTCTGGATCGACATGTACGACAATGTGTTCCAGTTCCCGCCAATATCCAGCAACTTCTCACAGCTATTGAAGAGGAGTGGGACAACATTCCACAGGCCACAATCAACAGCCTGATCAACTCTATATGAAGGAGATGAGTCGTGCTGCATGAGGTGGTCACACCAGATACTGACTGGTTTAGTGATCCAAAAAGGTATCTGTGATCAACATATGCATATCTGTATTCCCAGTCATGTGAAATCCATAGATTAGGGCCAAATGAATTGACTTTCCTTATACGAACCGCAACTCAGTCAAATCTTTGAAATGGTTGCATGCTGCGTTTCTATTTTGTTCAGTGTAGATAATTGAGATACTATAGGGGCTGTCATGTTTTCAATGATCACAGTGGCTCTTGTGTCAGTCAGAGTATAAAGGCATAGCAGGCCAGGCTACCCACCCATTCTCACACCAAACTAATGGGCAGCACTTTGGATGCTGCCAGACAACCTCATGATTACCAGTGACAGCCAGCAATTCATCCCTCAGCCAGAGCATTTGTCAGCTACTCAGACAGAGAGACAGACAGACAGACACCTAGATGAGGAGGCATGGAGGAGAGACCTGGTGTCATCTCCTACAATAATATCATCTTTCGATATCTAGGGATGTGTGTGTCTCTGTGTGGTGTGTGTTCACGTTGGTGTGTGAACAAAACTCTTTGTGTATATGGGCTATGTTTACACAATATGTCCCTTCACGTGTGCTGCTACTTGTCCTGTCCACACGGGGAAATAACGTCAACAATAACGGGAGAAGCAACAACGGAAATCGCAGCAACAAGAGATAATATCAGCTGAATAAATCCCCATTCACATACAGAATAATCCCATAGTGTCGGAGAGAGTACACACGCACAAACACACACACTCGCATAAACACCCACACACACCCACACCCACACACACACACACTATGCCCAGTGAGATGAACATCTATGGCTAGGAGCTGAGAAGCAGCCTCCCCTGGTCCTGTGTCATGATGAGTGTGTCCTGGCAGTGACCAGCACCACAAGAGCCTAATCCTGGCTGAGCCTGCCCAAGGGGCTGCTGGCGGAACCAGGGTGAGGAAGGAGCCAAGGTGAGGAGGGATCTCAGGCTGGCAGGGGTCCCGCTGGGGAGCGAGGGAGCATGACATGGCTTCCAGGTGCAGGCTGGGAGATAATAAAGCGTCGATTAACTTCCTGTCTCCCTGCCATAATGACCAGAGGGGAGGAAGCCATGGCCACAGCATGACAAGGTGGGGGCTAGAGCTGTTGTCTCTTCACTCCAGCAAGTAGTTTAGGATTGAATTAGGAAAAGGGTACAATAACATGAAGAGAAATGTCAACCTACAGTGGTGTAAAGCGTTTTGGAGTTACTGAGCTAAATATGGACATTCAGGCCCCTGAGACTAGAAGCATATGGAGCACAAGGAGAACAGAGAGGATGGTCCTTTTACTGTGCCAACCAAAACTACACTGTTGTGGCTAAGTAAATACAGTATCTGAGTGGAATATTCACATAATGGTAACATGTCTCCTCAGCTAAGATATAGGAGAAACACTACAGTGCAGGGATGGACACAACTAGACCTATGTTTTGTGCAGCACCATCACCAACAAGAAATATACTTTCCTGCACATATTACGAAATACATTTGAATAAAAGGGTGACTACTACATTCATTTCCTCCCTCCCTCCTAAAAGAGGCAGATGCTGTTGGGAGGAGTGTTCAATTCGGGAGGAATAAATAGCTGGTGTAACCTCTTCCGGTGGCCTCAGCCCTCCACATCACTCTCGTCTGAGCAGTCCGCCGGCCAGGCTGGGCAGCTGGAGATGAAATAGCGGGCCCAGTCGGTCTGGTAAATAAAAGAGGAGTGGATGGAGGCTCTCTCTCTCTCTCTCTGTCTCTCTGTCTCTCTGTCTCTCTGTCTCTCTCTCTCTCTCTCTCCATCGCCCCCTCTCTCTCTCTCTCTCTCTCTCTCTCTCTCTCTCTCTCTCCATCGCCCCCTCTCTCTCTCTCTCTCTCTCTCTCTCTCTCTCTCTCTCTCTCTCTCCATCGCCCCCTCTCTCTCTCTCTCTCTCTCCATCGCCCCCCTCTCTCTCTCTCTCTCTCTCTCTCTCTCCATCGCCCCCCCTCTCTCTCTCTCTATCGCCCCTCCCTCTCTCTCTCTCTCCATCGCCCCCCTCTCTCTCTCCATCGCCCCCCCCTCTCTCTCTCTCTCTCTCCATCTCGCCCCCCCCCCCCCCTCTCTCTCTCTCTCCATCGCCCCCCTCTCTCTCCATCACCCCCCCCCCTCTCTCTCTCTCTCTCCATCGCCCCCCCCTCTCTCTCTCTCTATCGCCCCTCCCTCTCTCTCTCTCTCCATCGCCCCCCTCTCTCTCTCCATCGCCCCCCCCCCTCTCTCTCTCTCTCTCTCCATCTCGCCCCCCCCCCCTCTCTCTCTCTCTCTCCATCGCCCCCCTCTCTCTCTCCATCGCCCCCCCCCCCCTCTCTCTCTCTCTCTCTCTCTCCATCGCCCCCCTCTCTCTGAACAGATGCCAGGGATTACTTCAAGCCCCTGATCAACCATAAAGGTGCAATAATCTTACGGCGAGAAAACAAACAAAAACAGACGTGCGGCCGTTAAACAGCTGCAAAGAGACAAAGTTTGTTTGGGCGGCGTAATGAGAGGCTAGTGCTGCTTTCAGGTTGACTACACACGCTTCATAGGCAGAACAGAGCAGAGTGAGGCGGAGAGGAGAGCGGAGGACAAGGCAAGCTGATGGTGCATCAAATTCAAGCCAGCAGCCGTCAACGAGCTCTGGACTCTATCGGCTGACCTTACTGCCTCTGGCCTGCATTCCATCACAAAGGGGAAATATTCACACACCAGTACATTACATCTCACCCTGTGTGACTCACAGGTCAAACCTAGTACACTACATCTCACCCTGTGTGACTCACAGGTCAAACCTAGTACACTACATCTCACCCTGTGTGACTCACAGGTCAAACCTAGTCCACTACATCTCACATTGTGTGACTCACAGGTCAAACCTAGTCCACTACATCTCACCCTGTGTGACTCACAGGTCAAACCTAGTCCACTACATCTCACCCTGTGTGACTCACAGGTCAAACCTAGTACACTACATCTCACCCTGTGTGACTCACAGGTCAAACCTAGTACACTACATCTCACCCTGTGTGACTCACAGGTCAAACCTAGTACACTACATCTCACCCTGTGTGACTCACAGGTCAAACCTAGTACACTACATCTCAACCTGTGTGACTCACAGGTCAAACCTAGTACACTACATCTCACCCTGTGTGACTCACAGGTCAAACCTAGTACACACTGACTCACAGGTGAAACCCTGCAGGGCACATTTGTTCACTCGTCTCTACTTCAACGTTCAACTGACTGAAATATACAGCAATAGTATGTCCATGTGTTACTACGTCTAGGTGTTTGTCTAGCTCCCTCGCAGCAGAACAGGGTAAACAGCACCAATCAACAGCCTAGCTGTAGAAAGGAGAATATGATCCGTAGCTAGTCTCTGTAATTGACACAGGGAATGAATGCAAAGAGCCCTTTCATTTAGCAAAGAAAACAACATGCAGCTGTTTGCTGCTGTAGCCGAGCCATCTAATTTGTTCCTTTTGTCTCTCTCCAAAGCTGTGACACGTACGTGTACGGAGAGCACAGATAGTATGCTAGCTACATGACAGAGTCCTATACCAGTTAATGGGAGATGTTAGACACCTTGAAAGGGTTTGTTTGTGCATCCTCTTCTCCATAAGCCTGTTACAATCAGAGAGGCTGATGACTGTGACCTGTCTCTGGTTGACATATGATTAACTTAACACTTCCTTTCCTTCTCTACATCACCCAGCTAGCTCTGTTCTGTCTGTCCCGTCTCCCTCCTAGCAGCCACAAAGTCACCGTCTCATCAGTGTGTCGTGCTTTTCTAAACGTTGAGGTGAAAGCCTCCAAACGAGATTGACTCTGAGACGTCTGGCTCTGCCATTCAATGCCTCCCTCTTTTCAAATGATATTTTCACACTGCGGAAGTAACAACGTTTTCTCCAGAGAAAATCACACTTTGAAATGTCTACCTATTTGAAATGAGAGATGACACTAACATATTCACCTTATTTCATTTGCTGGCACCCAGACGAGAGAGAGAGGGAAGTGGGTAGATGGCAGCCCCATGGAAAATAAACACCATTTGACCCTGTCATTGTCTTAAAATCCACTGTAATGACTGTCTGGGGAGCGTTGAGCGAGGGCAGTTCCTTTGTGAAGCTGATCAGACAGACTGCATCACTTCATTAAGTCAGTTAGTTAAAGACTGGTTAGCTGTTTGATGGGGCTCTTTGTGAGACTGGTAGTACCACGGTCCCTGGGTGACTTAGGGGCTTGGCTTGCTACACGCCTGGCTGGCCGCCTGGCTGTTTGTTGCTGTTCAGTTCCTCTGGCTAGGGTAGCTTTGATTCATGTATGAAGAGAGGCATTGAGAGGATCAACGCTCCCCCATTTGGAATGACAGACCTGATCACTTGAAACAACACTTGCTGTTTCATTAAAAGGGACAGTCTTTTGGCATTATCTCAGGGCGGATCAGACACCTGTCTCTAAACACCATCCATAAGGGCTCTCTCTCCCAAGGTGCCACAGCGCATTTGATCTGACAAGGGGGTCTCGTGTCTCTGAGGCACTCACCCCTACCATTTGAATACAAAGGTTTGTCTCACTGTGTGATGGTTTAATATCATTTTTTTTAAACAACCTCGAATAAAAACAACCTTGAACAACAGACATGTGGATTTATACCCTGATAGTATGACCCTTAGTTTAATCGTGCAATATGTCTATGAAAACCTGAGGTCAAAGAGTTATTCGTCCTCTTTTACCCATTACTTGTCTTTTCCAGTCATATAGGCCCATAGTATAATGGCACTAATGAAAAGCTATTTCAATCTGACTTAGAAAAACAATGTTCTACAGTGTATTGATTACCAGCCTCAGTTAATGTTACAGGAGAATGATCACAGTGCATAAGGCGGGTTAGGATAGGGTATATAGTGATATAGTGTCTCTGGCCATTCTTTAGTTGAGGACTGGTGAATGACGGAATGTATCCTGCCTGACGGTGCTTCTGTCTTTGACCTTGGCCTGCACTTGAAAGCAGGAAGCTTCATGAGAGGAAAGGGGTGGGGGGTGAGGACAGAGATGGTGAGTGGAGCCTCCCTGACGACCCAGATCCACAGGAACCCAGACTCTGTGTGGAGAGCCAGGTCATCTGATATTTCCTCCAGGGCAACCCATGAAATCAAGCTGGCTAGGGCCAGGCACAAATGGATTAGAGGGGGGAGGGGAGGAGGAAACAGAGAGAGAGAGAGAGAGGTGGGGGAGTGTGGAGAGCTGCTCCAGTATCAAGGGATCCCGGAAGACAAATTCAAATGCAATTAGACACAGGAGAGATGGAGTCAGGGACATGTAGGGAGCGAGAGAGATAGGGGAAGTGAAAGAAGAGAGCGAGAGAGAAAAAAGAGTGAGAGGAATAAAGCATGAGTATGACAAAGACAAATGTGTGAAAAGCAGCAGGAGTAAAGGTCTGGTGATTAAAAAGTGGACATCCCTTCAATCCTGCAGAGTGCAGCCTCCACGGTGAATCATTTTGGGTCTTTTTTTGCTCATGAATTCGTAATGTACTCGCAACAATATTTCAAACCCAGAACCATCAATATGATCTCATGTGGCCAAATAACTGATCAAAGGTAGATCATTGTTTCTAGAGTGAAGAACTATGGAAATGTATCATATTATTCAGGGTTGGAAAAAGGTGTAGTAGACATGGAATAAAACAGTGTTTCCCCTATATTCATCCGTTGTTAAATCGTTGCCGCCACTCCAAAAAATATGATTTCGCTTTTTGGGATGGTAAAACTTTTTCAGTCTAAACTTAAATGACTAAAACCAGATATAAAGTATGTAGAAAATATAATGAAGCAATATACACTTAATCATTCCATG
Organism: Oncorhynchus mykiss; assembly: GCF_013265735.2. Lineage (NCBI taxonomy): Eukaryota > Metazoa > Chordata > Actinopteri > Salmoniformes > Salmonidae > Oncorhynchus > Oncorhynchus mykiss. Next base: position 57,552,445 of record NC_048573.1, on the reverse strand, counting down.
TCACTTGTTAAATCCACTTGAATCAGAGTAGATGAAGGGGGGGAGACAGGTTAAAGAAGGATTTTTAAGCCTTCAAACAGCTGAGACATGGACTGTGTATGTGTGCCATTCAGAGGGTGAATGGGCAAGACAAAAGATTGAAGTGCCTTTGAACGGGGTATGTAGGTGCCAGGCACACCGGTTTAAGTGTGTCAAGAACTGCAACGCTGCCAGGTTTTTAACGCTCAACAGTTTCCCGTGTGTATCAGGAATGGTCCACCACCCAAAGGACATCCAGTCAACTAGACACAACTGTGGGAAGCATTGGAGTCAACATGGGCCATCATCCTTGTGGAACGCTGTCGACACCTTGTAGAGTCCATGCCACAACGAAATAAGGCTGTTCTGAGGGTGCAACTCAAAATTAGGAAGGTGTTCCTAATGTTTTGTACACTCAGTGTAGTTTTTAAATATAATCTTTGTGATCTACCACGTCACCAAAATAAAAACTAGATAGGGAGAATTTTAAATTCCCCAAATGTCATGGCAGGGCCCCTACTTATTTTTGTTTTATACCACAGCTTTGTTAGATATTCGTTTCGGATTGGCTAGAAGGACATTCTAGAATGGGCATTAAAACCAGATAACGGGACAGTTGGAAGATATCGGGACAACTTGAAATAATGACGCAATATGCGCCTACACATGCAGACTATACTTGCTACAAAGTTACAGAAAGCTAAACCACACAAAGCTTAATTTGATTCATTGTAAACCCAAGTACAACGAAGAAAAACGTAGATAGCTACCAATTGATTTGGTTTTGAAGATGATCTTCTGATGATCTAACATGGTGAGTGATGAACATGAATTTATCCCGTCTCTAAGCGGCGCTATGCCGTCAAATCCTCCCACATTACATTTCTACTATAACCAGCTGTTTTTTATTTTTGAATGAAGTTGTCATATTGACAGGTTTGCTAGCAACAAACTATTTAGCTTGCTTCTAGCCTAGTGTTGATATGCAATGTGATCTTCTCGTAATGAACAGTGTCGACGAGTGTCCTGATGAGTAGGCACTATGCCAGGCAAAATTGGGCATAATCAGCTCATTAGTATGGATGTATCTACATGAATGTCCATAGAAAACAGCTTAAACAAATGCAAATGCAGCTACGTTGCTGTTATTCTGGCTGCAGAAGTCATAACTGTAGAAGCCGTAGCTGGCTGGCTAGCTAGCAAGCAAGGGATCATTTTGCCAGTGAGCATGGCAACGGGACATATAGAATGAACTGGGCCATGTCCTTAAATATAGAACTAATCGAATGACTGGGTCGCGTCTTTAGCAACCAGAACATGAAAAAGTATGAATTCGCTTATTAAAATGAAAATATATATATATTTTTTATTTCTACCGGTAAATGTGTGCTTAAGTATTGTTTACTTTGGCAACTGTGGTATAAGCGGGATACATTTCTTTGTTCCGTGCATTAACTTACCTTGGAAAGATGAACTTTGTCGTCCATTATTTCCAAGCTAATGTACAGAAAGTTGCCGTTTATCCCTTACATAATGTTTTAGTCACTCAGATAGCATAAGAATACGGCATAAGCCATGACCTTTGCACCCCATTATTTTTATTTCTACTTTGCACATTCTTCCACAGCAAATCTACCATTCCAGTGTTTTACTTGCTATATTATATTTACTTTGCCACCATGGCCTTTTTTTTTGCCTTTACCTCCCTTATCTCACCTCAATTGCTCACATCGTATATAGACTTGTTTCTACTGTATTATTTATTGACTGTATGTTTGTTTTACTCCATGTGTAACTCTGTGTCGTTGTATGTGTCGAACTGCTTTGCTTTATCTTGGCCAGGTCGCAATTGTAAATGAGAACTTGTTCTCAACTTGCCTACCTGGTTAAATAAAGGTGTTCTCAACTTGCCTACCTGGTTAAATAAAGGTGTTCTCAACTTGCCTACCTGGTTAAATAAAGGTGTTCTCAACTTGCCTTCCTGGTTAAATAAAGGTTAAATAAATAAAATAAATGACAATGTGTATAATTGCAGGAAATTATCTTCAAAACTGCCCATTTTCTCTCAGTGTAAACGTTTAACTTAGTCCGTCCCCTCACCCCTACCAGGGACAACTGACACCCACGAAGCATCGTTACCCATCGCTCCACAAAAGCTGTGGCCTTTGCAGAGCAAGGGAAACAACTACTTCAAGGTCTCAGAGCGAGTGACGTCACCAATTGAAACGCTATTAGCGGGCACCACCGCTAACTAGCTAGCCATTTCACATCGGTTACATCAGCCCCATTGCAAAATGTGTAGAATTCTAGGAAATGAGCTTTAAAAAAAATAATTTTCTCAGACCTATGACAAAATGTGTAGAATTGCAGGAAATTTGCTTTAAAAGAGCAAATATCTGTGGCCAAGAAGAGGGCCTCTAAAAAGGTTGGTCGGAGACAGCGCCATTGGCTACCCCCACTACCACCCCCTGCTAACTTTGCCCCGCTGCTGAAAAAATACTAGGGCAAACACTGAACACAGCTCTACAGTTTAAAGCAGTATGAGGTAAAAATTATTGAATGATAAAAACAGAGGTGAAATGCAAAACATACAGGGATTTTACTGTGATTATAACCTGGGTGGTTTGAGCCCTGAATGCTGATTGGCTGACTTGGACACAGCCCTTAGTATGACAAAACATATGATTTTTTACTGCTCTAATCACGTTGGTAACCAGTTTATAATAACAATAAGGCACCTCGGGGGATTGTGGTATATTGTCAATATACCACGGCTAAGGGCTGTGTCCAGGCACTCCTACCACACCTCATTGGGCATTATTGCTTAAAATATACAACTGTATAAAATGTACATCTATAACCTTTTTCGAGTAAATTTACCTCAGCTTGCCTGAAAGAGAGTGAGGGGTGGATTAGTTCTACTATAGCATGCAGGATAGTACTGAGGACACAGGTCTTTCTCTTTAGGAGCTGAAAAGAAAGAGAGGAGTAACAATAGTGTGTGTGTTGACAGCTGCACTTGGCATCTGCTGGAGTGGGGCGAGGCTGTTTGAGGCTGTTCTATGAGTCCTTGAGCAGTGTTTAAAAATGCCCTGTACTCCAACACCATGCTCATTAAGACCTGGTGCAACCTGTAACCCAACACCCTGCCCATTAATACCTGGTGAAACCTGTACCCCAACACCCTGCCCATTAATACCTGGTGAAACCTGTACTCCAACACCCTGCCCATTAATACCTGGTGAAACCTGTACCCCAACACCCTGCCCATTAATACCCGGTGAAACCTGTACCCCAACACCCTGCCCATTAATACCTGGTGAAACCTGTACCCCAACACCCTGCCCATTAATACCTGGTGAAACCTGTACCCCAACACCCTGCCCATTAAGACCTGGTGAAACCTGTACCCCAACACAATGCCCATTAAGACCTGGTGAAACCTGTACCCCAACACCCTGCCCATTAAGACCTGGTGAAACCTGTACCCCAACACCCTGCCCATTAAGACCTGGTGAAACCTGTACCCCAACACCCTGACCATTAAGACCTGGTGAAACCTGTACCCCAACACCCTGCCCATTAAGACCTGGTGCAACCTGTACCCCAACACCCTGCCGATTAAGACCTAGTGAAACCTGTACCCCAACACCCTGCCCATTAATACCTAGTGAAACCTGTACCCCAACACCCTGCCCATTAATACCTGGTGAAACCTGTTCCCCAACACACTGCTCATGAATACCTGGTGAAACCTGTACCCCAACACCCTGCCCATTTAGACCTAGTGAAACCTGTACCCCAACACCCTGCTCATTAATACCTAGTGAAACCTGTTCCCCAACACACTGCTCATTAATACCTGGTGCAACCTGTACCCCAACACCCTGCCCATTAAGACATGGTGCAACCTGTACCCCAACACCCTGCCCATTAATACCTGGTGCAACCTGTACCCCAACACCCTGCTCATTAATACCTGGTGCAACCTGTACCCCAACACCCTGCCCATTAATACCCGGTGAAACCTGTACCCCAACACCCTGCCCATTAATACCTAGTGAAACCTGTACCCCAACACCCTGCCCATTAATACCTGGTGAAACCTGTACCCCAACACCCTGCCCATTAAGACCTGGTGAAACCTGTACCCCAACACAATGCCCATTAAGACCTGGTGAAACCTGTACCCCAACACCCTGCCCATTAAGACCTGGTGAAACCTGTACCCCAACACCCTGCCCATTAAGACCTGGTGAAACCTGTACCCCAACACCCTGACCATTAAGACCTGGTGAAACCTGTACCCCAACACCCTGCCCATTAAGACCTGGTGCAACCTGTACCCCAACACCCTGCCGATTAAGACCTAGTGAAACCTGTACCCCAACACCCTGCCCATTAATACCTAGTGAAACCTGTACCCCAACACCCTGCCCATTAATACCTGGTGAAACCTGTTCCCCAACACACTGCTCATGAATACCTGGTGAAACCTGTACCCCAACACCCTGCCCATTTAGACCTAGTGAAACCTGTACCCCAACACCCTGCTCATTAATACCTAGTGAAACCTGTTCCCCAACACACTGCTCATTAATACCTGGTGCAACCTGTACCCCAACACCCTGCCCATTAAGACATGGTGCAACCTGTACCCCAACACCCTGCCCATTAATACCTGGTGCAACCTGTACCCCAACACCCTGCTCATTAATACCTGGTGCAACCTGTACCCCAACACCCTGCCCATTAAGACCCGGTGAAACCTGTACCCCAACACCCTGCCCATTAATACCTAGTGAAACCTGTACCCCAACACCCTGCCCATTAAGACCTGGTGAAACCTGTACCCCAACACCCTGCCCATTAAGACCTGGTGAAACCTGTACCCCAACACCCTGCCCATTAAGACATGGTGCAACCTGTACCCCAACACCCTGCCCATTAAGACCTGGTGAAACCTGTACCCCAACACCCTGCCCATTAAGACCTGGTGAAACCTGTACCCCAACACCCTGCCCATTAAGACCTGGTGAAACCTGTACCCCAACACCCTGCCCATTAAGACCTGGTGAAACCTGTACCGCAACACCCTGCCCATTAAGACATGGTGCAACCTGTACCCCAACACCCTGACCATTAAGACCTGGTGAAACCTGTACCCCAACACCCTGCCCATTAAGACCTGGTGCAACCTGTACCCCAACACCCTGCCGATTAAGACCTAGTGAAACCTGTACCCCAACACCCTGCCCATTAATACCTAGTGAAACCTGTACCCCAACACCCTGCCCATTAATACCTGGTGAAACCTGTTCCCCAACACACTGCTCATGAATACCTGGTGAAACCTGTACCCCAACACCCTGCCCATTTAGACCTAGTGAAACCTGTACCCCAACACCCTGCTCATTAATACCTAGTGAAACCTGTTCCCCAACACACTGCTCATTAATACCTGGTGCAACCTGTACCCCAACACCCTGCCCATTAAGACATGGTGCAACCTGTACCCCAACACCCTGCCCATTAATACCTGGTGCAACCTGTACCCCAACACCCTGCTCATTAATACCTGGTGCAACCTGTACCCCAACACCCTGCCCATTAAGACCCGGTGAAACCTGTACCCCAACACCCTGCCCATTAATACCTAGTGAAACCTGTACCCCAACACCCTGCCCATTAAGACCTGGTGAAACCTGTACCCCAACACCCTGCCCATTAAGACCTGGTGAAACCTGTACCCCAACACCCTGCCCATTAAGACATGGTGCAACCTGTACCCCAACACCCTGACCATTAAGACCTGGTGAAACCTGTACCCCAACACCCTGCCCATTAAGACATGGTGCAACCTGTACCCCAACACCCTGCCCATTACTTTCTCTCACCATCTCTGGTTAACGATAAGAACATTCCACCTCGTGGATAAATGCTTTCTGGATGTTTAAAACACACCTCAGACATGTTTTCCTCCATGTACACATACAGCTACAGCTAGGGCCCGTGGTCCACCATATCTCTCCCTGGACTGCAGGGGAAGATGAGGAGGGAGAGACAAGCGGCTCAGTCCACTGGTCTACGTTAAACATAGTTACACTGTGATCAATACTACAGTGATCCTGAATGGCTTAGATGTTTTCCAGTTGCTGATCAATGACTTTCTGTACATTCTGCTTCACATGTTGGGGGTCATCTATAGGAGATACTGAGGCTGATCGGCCGGCTGAGAGAGGGGCTGCTCTCCTGAGGATCCTCCTCCTCTCTTCTCCTCTCTCCTTCTGCACGCCTCCATGCCTCCACAATCAATGCTATAGTAAAGAAAGCTGCGTCACTACACTACACTGTTCTTCTATCTGTTAGTTTACCATGGCTGGGTGTTACAGTGTAACAACAAGACATAATGGTGGAGAGGCACTGGAGAGGATAGGCACTGGAGAGGAGAGGCACTGGGGTGCAGGCGGCAAGCAGGCTGGTAGGCAGACGGAAGGAGGCGGGGATGCCAACCAGGAGAGAGGAAGTTGGCACTTAGCAAGATTGTTTTGGCTTTGGTGCCATGGCTGCCGTCTCGGATGGAAATTAAACTGTTCTTTGAGAGGATGTAATCATTTAGCCTTGAGAGAGCAGAGCAGTGCAGTGCGATGGTCAGCCTCCACACGCCGCCCGCCTCCCACCTCTCGCCCAACAGAGTACCACAACATAAGAGGCTCGCCTGCCTGCTGCTAAGTGTGTGTACTAAGTGGGTTGGTGCATTTCATATGCATGTGTCTGTGGGGGGGGGGGGTGTAAAATAAATATAGACAAAGAACAGGAGAGGTTTCCAGGCAGGGAGAGAGTGAATGAAACAGAGAGGAGAAAGAGAGAGTGTAGGGTGATCAAGCAGGCGATAAAGTGGGAGGATGGAAGAGAGGAGCGAGAGATGGGTTTATATGTGAATGGATCTGGTGGTGTGAGGTGAGGGATGTGTGATGAGAGAGGGACATAAAGTAACTGAAATGAAAGGCATCAATCTCTGTCATCCACCCACAATTAGTCTGTAGTAAGACCCAGTGGTTAGTGCAGCAGTCTGATAAGGTATCTGAAGTATATCACCAACAAGACCACCTCATAGTAAAGAAATAAGAACAACATAGAATGAAAACACCAATCTAGAATGAAATGCTGTCTTTCTATTGGCCAACTGATATATAGCAAGTCCTTCACCTGTCTCTCCCTCTGGCTGTAAATTGTGTGAGGGAAGACTTCTGTAACAAGTCCTTCACCTGTCTCTCTCTCTGGCTGTAAGTTGTGTGAGGGAAGACTTCTGTAGCAAGTCCTTCACCTGTCTCTCTCTCTGGCTGTAAGTTGTGTGAGGGAAGACTTCTGTAGCAAGTCCTTCACCTGTCTCTCTCTCTGGCTGTAAGTTGTGCGAGGGAAGATTTCTGTAGCAAGTCCTTCACCTGTCTCTCTCTCTGGCTGTAAGTTGTGTGAGGGAAGACTTCTGTAGCAAGTCCTTCACCTGTCTCTCTCTCTCTCTGGCTGTAAGTTGTGTGAGGGAAGACTTCTGTAGCAAGTCCTTCACCTGTCTCTCTCTCTGGCTGTAAGTTGTGTGGGGGAAGACTTCTGTAGCAAGTCCTTCACCTGTCTCTCTCTCTCTGGCTGTAAGTTGTGTGAGGCAGGTCTTCTGTAACAAGTCCTTCACCTGTCTCTCTCTCTCTGGCTGTAAGTTGTGTGAGGGAAGACTTCTGTAGCAAGTCCTTCACCTGTCTCTCTCTCTCTCTGGCTGTAAGTTGTGTGGGGGAAGACTTATGTAGCAAGTCCTTCACCTGTCTCTCTCTCTCTGGCTGTAAGTTGTGTGGGGAAGACTTCTGTAGCAAGTCCTTCACCTGTCTCTCTCTCTCTCTCTGGCTGTAAGTTGTGTGGGGGAAGACTTCTGTAGCAAGTCCTTCACCTGTCTCTCTCTCTCTGGCTGTAAGTTGTGTGAGGGAAGACTTCTGTAGCAAGTCCTTCACCTGTCTCTCTCTCTGGCTGTAAGTTGTGTGAGGGAAGACTTCTGTAGCAAGTCCTTCACCTGTCTCTCTCTGGCTGTAAGTTGTGTGAGGGAAGACTTCGGGCCAGGTTGGAGTGAAGCCTTGGCCAGGACGTAGATGAGAGGAGGAGATGGTCATTAGTAGACGGGACAGTGTGTGTCTCTCTCAGCGTGTGTCTTTCTGCGGGGGGGGGGGGCAGACAGGTTTACTGCCTGCCCCTCCTGTGTCTGTGACCTCTGGTGTTCCACACCACATCCTCTTCATCATCCCTACAGCAGGACACCTGTTCCCCCGCTGACACACCAACAGAGGAGAACCGAGCTGGATGGAGCCCACACTACGCTTCGCCTGGCTCCATAAAACTGACCTTCCCCACCAGCTTCACCGCTGCCCGAGACATCAGTCTGTCGGTTACACATCGTTGTACTGTTCTCTCCTCCTCAACTCATCAAAACCAAGCCAAACTCTCAGATTCTCACTCCAACTTAGCAGTGATAGACCAAACTGTTGCGATACTCTCATAACTACAGTAACTGGCCATATGCAATGACCTTTACATTCTTCTTGAAGGGAATACTGCTGCATTAAACAGTGCCTTTGTAATGTTTTCACTAGGATATCTACCAGCTGATTAACGATGCACTGTACAACATGATTGAAGTTCCCTGCTGACAGATGAAATATAGTGCTATATAGGCATTACATTAAACCCTGTAATGATTTCCCAGGGCAAGAAAAAGGTCAAAGACCACCTGTCAGCCACACAATGATGGGACAATGCAAATGCAATCCAGAAGGTTTCCCTCGTACTATCCACATCAATCACATGACATCCACCTTCCATTCCAAGGCCACCGTGGTGGGAGGCGACCAGCGGAGAGTCTACCAATCTCCCCAAAAATGCCAGAATGAGGTGAGATGAGACTCATGCAAGTCTGAGAGCCTATTTATTTCAGCCCCCCAGAATCAATTAATGGCGGAATTATCCCCTGAATTCCACTATTCAGCGCCGCCAAATGACAAGAGCACCCTAGCGTGAAACCAATTTCTAAGTTCCAATCCGAGATGCACCCCAGAACCACCTACTGGGCTCACTGTGAAATTGCACCTCCCTTTCACCACTCAGCCATGGGTTCTTTCTGTCACATGGTGAGAGTGTGTGTGTGTGTGTGTGTGTGTGTGTGTGTGTGTGTGTGTGTGTGTGTGTGTGTGTGTGTGTGTGTGTGTGTGTGTGTGTGTGTGTGTGTGTGTGTGTGTGCGTGTATGTGCACAGCAGCCATTCAAAAATAAAGTCCCACTGTGTTCTGGATATAGACTAGCGATATTGGCTACTGTATAACGTTTCTCTTAAAGCACAACAGAGTCAAACGTACTGAAAGGAGAAAGACGTGGTCAGAGAGAGACTGGAGGGAAATGTGTTACTCCAGCACAGAGGAGGATGTGATACACAGAAGTAAGAGATGTTCTTGGTATTAAAGGACCAGAGCTACGAATCTACAGACAAGGAACAGACAGGGAGACAGATAGACAGGGAGACAGACAGACAAGGAGACAGAGAGGGAGACAGATAGACAGGGAGGCAGACAGACAGGGAGACAGACAGACAGGGAGACAGACAGACAGGGAGACAGACAGACAGGGAGACAGATAGACAGGGAGACAGACAGACAGGGAGACAGGGAGACAAATAGACAGACAGACGGAGAGACAGATAGGGAGACAGGGAGAGACGGGAGGCAGAGGTAAAGGGCGGAAGATGTCTTCTTGAAATGACTAGTGAAAAATATATGAAGTGTTTCCACCACCCTATACAGCTGGAGAGCAGCCTGCTACGCTCCAGAGAGGGAGGGAGAGAAACAGAAGGAATGAAGAGAGGTTGAGGGTAATAGCACCAGAGATGGCAGTTCAACACAGGGACGCTGCTCAGACCAATTAGCCAGCCAGCAAAGAGAATTTATCTTCTTCCGGCTCGTCACCATGAGGGGATCGCCCTTCGTCCATATCACACATTTTCTCTTCACACACACACACATTTCTCCCACAGACACACACACGCCTGCTCTCTGCTGCTGCCATCACAGTGACTGATGTGATTGTTCTTTCTGGAGGAGGGCCAGTGTGCCACACTTTAATTGAAGAGTGTGTTGTGCTATCTGTCCAGCGCATCGCATCACATCGGGCTGGCCATGGCTGCTATTCTATTGTTGGGTTATCAGACAGGCTGTCAGGGGGTCCTCTCCCCTCTCCTCTCTCTCTCTCTGTCTCTCCTCTTCTTTCCTGGCTCGCTGCCTTTTCCTGTTCACAATACCAGGAAGAAAGATCACAGCCAGCCAGAATCCAATCCAGCCAGTCTCCTCTTGACAGCATTTACCATCTCAACAAAAGGCCCTGGACCAGTCCTGTCAGTGTATCCTGGATATACAGTACCATATGAGCCTAGCGTGAATGACTAAGTAAAGCCTTAATCATCATCATCACCACATCAAGGTCATTTCCCGTCAGAGAGTTATGTTATCACTAAAGTGTACTACATCTGCTTTTCCCAAGCTATAACAAGGTTTTATGGATCTCCCTCGCTTCCTCCTCGTCTAGCCCCCTGCTTTGTGTGGAGCCTATAAGCATAGTCCAATCTTCACAATGTGTGTTATCTGTCGCCGATCTCTCTCCCCTCTAAAACTCGAGACCTTTCAGAGAGAGAAGGAGAAGGAGGCCTTTCTCTTTGTGAAGGATCCTCTGTCCAGACATCAGGCAGTGGATCGATGAGTCAGACGATGGCCCTGCTCCTATTGGTAAGGCCAGACTGGCTCTCTCTCTCTCTATCCCTCTCTCCTCTTCTCTCTGTTCTGTTTATCTCTGGCAGATCCCTCTGTCTCTCCCTTCCTCTTTCACTGGCTACTTGCTCTTAATTAAACATGCCGCAAAGCTATTAATTGTCAACAAGATTAAATTTGTTCCCTGGGCAGCGCCGTGAATGGGCCTCTCCGCCCAGAACAAAGGGCTCCCAATACCCATGTCAGGACTGAACAAAGACCCTGGGACGTCACTATACACCTATCTACTATACTATGCACTGAGCCGGGCCAAGCTGAGACAGGACCAGACAGAGGTGTTATTCAGTGTTACTCACTGAGTCCCAATAAGGTGCTTTGGATAGGTAGAGAGAGAATCAGGCTTGTGTATCAAAGCAGCCGGTGCCAGTTTGTAAGATGACATTTGGGCTGAAACAAAGCGTTTAATCAGAACGCTGTGGGTACACCTTCACACCTGTCATAATGCCGTCACCTGCTCTGCTCAACAATTATTCAATAAAATATTTGAAATCAGCCTAGTTTTTAATCCTGCTGTGTTTCTGTTCTTTGTATTGCAATAAACACTTTTGACAAATGGTGCGACATTTAAATAAATAAGTAAATGACTGCTGAGATGAATTTAGGCGTGAGCAGCTGCCAAGGAGTAATATTATTCATGGCCATGCGTCACTGTTACTGGAGACCTGGTGCTCCAGCACTCAGGCAGAACCCACAGCCAGGTGACAGTTCATCAATCCCCCCAGCCACCAGACCCTACCAGCTCCCACCCTCCCAGCCACCAGACCCTACCAGCTCCCACCCTCCCAGCCACCAGACCCTACCAGCTCCCACCCTCCCAGCCACCAGACCCTACCAGCTCCCACCCTCCCAGCCACCAGACCCTACCAGCTCCCACCCTCCCAGCCACCAGACCCTACCAGCTCCCACCCTCCCAGCCACCAGACCCTACCAGCTCCCACCCTCCCAGCCACCAGACCCTACCAGCTCCCACCCTCCCAGCCACCAGACCCTACCAGCTCCCACCCTCCCAGCCACCAGACCCTACCAGCTCCCACCCTCCCAGCCACCAGACCCTACCAGCTCCCACCCTCCCAGCCACCAGACCCTACCAGCTCCCACCCTCCCAGCCACCAGACCTTACCAGCTCCCACCCTCCCAGCCACCAGACCCTACCAGCTCCCACCCTCCCAGCCACCAGACCCTACCAGCTCCCACCCTCCCAGCCACCAGACCCTACCAGCTCCCACCCTCCCAGCCACCAGACCCTACCAGCTCCCACCCTCCCAGCCACCAGACCCTACCAGCTCCCACCCTCCCAGCCACCAGACCCTACCAGCTCCCACCCTCCCAGCCACCAGACCCTACCAGCTCCCACCCTCCCAGCCACAAGACCCTACCAGCTCCCACCTTCCCAGCCACAAGACCCTACCAGCTCCCACCCTCCCAGCCACCAGACCCTACCAGCTCCCACCCTCCCAGCCACAAGACCCTACCAGCTCCCACCTTCCCAGCCACCAGACCTTACCAGCTCCCACCTTCCCAGCCACCAGACCCTACCAGCTCCCACCTTCCCAGCCACAAGACCCTACCAGCTCCCACCCTCCCAGCCACCAGACCCTACCAGCTCCCACCTTCCCAGCCACAAGACCCTACCAGCTCCCACCCTCCCAGCCACCAGACCCTACCAGCTCCCACCTTCCCAGCCACAAGACCTTACCAGCTCCCACCTTCCCAGCCACCAGACCCTACCAGCTCCCACCTTCCCAGCCACCAGACCCTACCAGCTCCCACCTTCCCAGCCACCAGACCCTACCAGCTCCCACCCTCCCAGCCACCAGACCCTACCAGCTCCCACCCTCCCAGCCACCAGACCCTACCAGCTCCCACCCTCCCAGCCACCAGACCCTACCAGCTCCCACCCTCCCAGCCACCAGACCCTACCAGCTCCCACCTTCCCAGCCACCAGACCCTACCAGCTCCCACCTTCCCAGCCACCAGACCCTACCAGCTCCCACCCTCCCAGCCACCAGACCCTACCAGCTCCCACCCTCCCAGCCACAAGACCCTACCAGCTCCCACCTTCCCACCTTCCCAGCCACAAGACCTTACCAGCTCCCACCCTCCCAGCCACCAGACCCTACCAGCTCCCACCTTCCCAGCCACAAGACCCTACCAGCTCCCACCTTCCCAGCCACCAGACCTTACCAGCTCCCACCTTCCCAGCCACAAGACCCTACCAGCTCCCACCCTCCCAGCCACCAGACCCTACCAGCTCCCACCTTCCCAGCCACAAGACCCTACCAGCTCCCACCCTCCCAGCCACAAGACCCTACCAGCTCCCACCTTCCCAGCCACAAGACCCTACCAGCTCCCACCTTCCCAGCCACAAGACCCTACCAGCTCCCACCCTCCCAGCCACAAGACCCTACCAGCTCCCACCTTCCCAGCCACAAGACCCTACCAGCTCCCACCTTCCCAGCCACAAGACCCTACCAGCTCCCACCTTCCCACCTTCCCAGCCACAAGACCTTACCAGCTCCCACCTTCCCACCTTCCCAGCCACAAGACCCTACCAGCTCCCACCTTCCCAGCCACAAGACCCTACCAGCTCCCACCCTCCCAGCCACAAGACCCTACCAGCTCCCACCTTCCCAGCCACAAGACCCTACTTGCTCCCACCTTCCCAGCCACAAGACCCTACCAGCTCCCACCTTCCCAGTGGTCTCCTCTTCTCCTACCAGCTCCCACCCTCCCAGTGGCCTCCTCTTCTCCTACCTGCTCCCACCCTCCCAGTGGCCTCCTCTTCTCCTACCTGCTCCCACCCTCCCAATGGCCTCCTCTTCTCCTACCTGCTCCCACCCTCCCAATGGCCTCCTCTTCTCCTACCTGCTCCCACCCTCCCAGTGGCCTCCTCTTCTCCTACCAGCTCCCACCCTCCCAGTGGCCTCCTCTTCTCCTACCAGCTCCCACCCTCCCAGTGGCCTCCTCTTCTCCTACCTGCTCCCACCCTCCCAGTGGCCTCCTCTTCTCCTACCAGCTCCCACCCTCCCAGTGGCCTCATCTTCTCCTACCTGCTTCCACCCTCCCAGTGGGCTCCTCTTCTCCTACCCGCTCCCACCCTCCCAGCCACCAGACCCAGTCCAGCCATCATACACTAGCCCCTCCTCTCAGTCCCAGATTCATTGCAGTCCACCCTCCCAGACCCAGTCTAGTTCACCCCTCCACCAGTCCACCTCCCTCCCAGTGTAGTCTACCCATCACACCAGATCTAGAGTCAGAGAACAGTGGTCCAGTCTTTAAAAGTTCAGCTCCAGTTTCCCAGAACAGCCAACAGCCAACCCATCCAGCAGTAAACCTACCATCACAACCGTGACCTAACCCCAGACCAAGGGTCTGTTATGTTAGTACAGCTTTAAGACCCTGCTGTTCTGTCTGCATCTGTCTGTCGGTCTCTGTCTCTCTATGTCTCTGTATGTCTGCCTCTGTCTGTCGGTCTCTGTCCGTCTGTCTGCCTCTGTCTGTCGGTGTCTGTCCGTCTGTCTGCCTCTGTCCGTCTGTCTGCCTCTGTCTGTCGGTCTCTGTCCGTCTGTCTGCCTCTGTCTGTCTGCCTCTGTCTGTCGGTCTCTGTCCGTCTGTCGCTCTCTCTCTATCTCTCTATCGGTCTCTGTCCGTCTGTCGCTCTCTCTCTGTCTCTCTATCGGTCACTGTCTGTCTGCTTGTCTCTGTCTGTCTGTCTGTCTGTCTGTCTGTCTGTCTGTCTGTCTGTCTGTCTGTCTGTCTGTCTGTCTGTCTTGGCCACTATCTGTTTCTGTCTCTGTATGTTTGTCTCTGTATGTTTGTCTCTGTCTGTTTGTCTGTGTCTTTTTGTCTCTGTCTGTCGGTCTCCGTCTCTCCGGTTTCTGTCTGTCTGTCGGTCTCTGTCTGTCGGTCTCCGTCTCTCTGCCGGTTTCTGTCTGTCAGTCGGTCTCTGTCTGTCTGTCTGTCTGTCTGTCTGTCTGTCTGTCTGTCTGTCACTGTCTGTCTGTCACTGTCTGTCTGTCACTGTCTGTCTCTTACTCTGTCTGTCTCTGTCTGTCTGTTTGTCTTTCTCTGTCTGTCTGTCTGTCTCTGTCTTTCTGTCGGTCTCTGCCTCTGTCTGTTTCGGTCTGTCTGCCTGTCCCTTTGTCTGTCTGTCGGTCTCTGTCTGTCTCTGTCTGTCTCTTTCTGTCTCTGTATAGACAGTATATCATTTGAAAAAGAAAATGGTATGCACAGCTGTAGCTCTATTAGGATGTTTAGAATATAGTATATACTGTACATAACACAATGAGTAAACAACATTATAGAAACAAAATGTGAGGTGACCAGCATTCAATGACTCTATATACATGGGGCATTAGTCTCAAGGTGCAGGGCTGAGTACTGAGCTTAAACACAGCCAAAGGCAAGTGTAGGTTTCATTTTGTCACGCTGTGTTCTGTTCAGGTTCACACCGACCATGTGCCAGTCTAAACAGCAGTGGATAAAGGTGTTAACAGAGTATTATGCAGGGACCTTCTTTCCTCTGTATTTCTGTGGCTTGCCTTTTCAGCAATCCCAATATTTCCCTGGCGGCTAAACTCACTGAGCATTTAGGGAATTACTTATTTAACAGATAACGTTTTCTTCTGTTGTCAGCAAAAACACTTCTTGTCCATAACGGGAGAAAACCAATGCAGTGTGAAATCAAAGGTCACCCAGAGACAAATAGCACTAACGGGGAAAAGCAGGGTGATAACCCCCCCTCACACTGACACACCCCCTCCACACACACACCCGCCCCTCCGTCCTACAACCTCCAAATTAATTAGAAGTTGAGATTCAACACATCATTTCAAAACACAGAAAGGAGCTGATGTACTTATTGTTTCAGGGAGATGTAAAGAGAACAAACATCATCAGAGTGTCTTTACCCCAGCTACTTGCACATAACATTTCCATTGAGCGTCTTATATGGCAGCATAAAAGCCCCATTGATCTTCATCTGTGGAGCTGTGTTGATTCCTTCTCTGAGGAGACTGGTGGAGCCTAGTGCCTGGGCCTGGGTTTGGGATGGGCTGCCAGGGGCCCTGTACTAATGTCTAACCCCAGGCAGAGCACTGGTAATCCACAGCTTTCACAGGTGTCACTGTCTGTCCATGACCACAAGATAAGCCCCCCGACCCAGAGGAGGAGAGGAGAGAGGGGGGAGGGGAGAGGGAAAGAGAGAGAGAGGCAGGGGAGAGAGTGAGGTGACGAGGGGAAGGAGGAAGAGGAGAGGAAATGAAAAGGAGAGTTTGCTTGCTTGCTCAAGGAGACGGAAACCAAACGGAGTCTGACGAGAGAGACCCAGCCCCAGATAATGATGTCCAGCGGGAGCATCTATTCAGAAACATCTGCATTTCCTTATCACCATGTAGCGCTGTGCTATTAAGATGACTCGCTGATCATTTACTGGATTACCTGCCGAGGCAAGGCACCGGTACCGATTATTCACAGATCAATGAGGAGGAAATGTTTATATGGAGGAGGCACGTCTGTCTATGTGTGGGTGGTGATAAGGACAAGATGCCAGCGTCATAACCTACAGTAACCTCTGGCATGATTCACAGACCAGACACCTGCTTATTTCGCCACTCCGCTTACAAACACTCACTGCTTAGTTGAATAGAAATGGGATGTTTTCACTATATAGCCTAGTGTAGGTTATCTATGAGCACATTTAAAATAGTTCAAGTTGTAGGTTCTATCCAAATACAAAATAATAATGTTTCAAGTCAAATTATTTAGGGCCTTTGCAATTTTACTCATTCACTTTACACAATATCGAAGTCAAAATGCAATAAATATTACATTCCTCTGAACAGTCTGAGACTACAGATGTAGGATCTTAATTTGAGCCAGTTTGATACAGCAGAAAAATAATCCTGCAGCAACAAGATCTATGAATTATTATTCATTATCCATGAATTATTATGTGGATTATAATGAATGGATATTTTTGTAGGGGTGGACCCATTTTTTAAATACATTTGATACAATTCCCTGCATTGCGTGAAAGTTCTCCTGCAACGGGGTGATCAAAATATGATCCTACATCTGTACATAGTAAGTAAGTTGGAAATTCATTTTACTTTGTGAAATATGAATGTCTTGAGTTTCTGATGATTCATTTATGTACCAGACACCAATCTAGTGAGAAATAAAAGTTTAGCTAATAAGACTTGATATGACAGCGTGATGATAATCACTACATCATATCCAACATTAATATAGCGTTCATAAACCTTTAATTCATATTACATTAACAATGGAGACTCTTGGCTTTTTATCTTCATGAGGTATGGCAGTGAAAATTGGGTATGAAGTCTAAATGGAGTCAGATGTCTTTGTTGATTTTAGGCCCTTCGACAGGCATTTAGACCTACTGGAGAAGCCTTCTATACATGAGCCAGAAGTCAGGGTGTGTGTGTGTCTGTATGTGTACCTGCCTGCATGTGTGTTTATTCACTGTTCTCTCCCCCCCAGCGGGGAGCCTCACCACCCAGGCCCCACCCACCCACCCTCCCTCCACCCTCCCTCCAAGCATCCATCCATCCCACCTCTTGTCTAATTAAACATCGTTAACATTCATCCCAAGGTCTTATGCAGATGAGCCCAGGGGGAGCGTGCTGGTGCACTGCGTATTAAGAAAGACAACTTGGGGGGTGAGGTGGGTGAGGTTGGGGGGTGTTTTGAATTGAGACGTGCCAGGATATTTCCCATTTGACCTCATTCATCAATTAATTACAGCCATTCGTGGGATGTGACGTGGAACCAAAGCTGGAGTCAGTGCTGCGTGTTGTCTCGATCCCTAGTCTAACCGCGTGATGACAGGCGTGCTGTAGCAGCTGAAGGCCTGCCATCCCTGTCTGTCTGTCTGTCTCCATTCCACACCTCACACTACGACATGTGTCTGTTACTCTGTTGCTCACAGCACAGTGAGTCAGCTAAGCAGGCAGGAACACAGTCAGTCAGCTAACCAGGCAGGAACACAGTCAGTTAGCTAACCAGGGAGGAACACAGTCAGTCAGCTAACCAGGCAGGAACACGGTCAGTCACACATTCCATCACACGTTTAGATACCACAACGCTGGTGTGTGCTGCTCCACAGTGGGACAACATGGAGCTGCTATCTTCACAGCACCATAGGGGTAGTGGTATCTCTCTGCTATCTTCACAGCACCATAGGGGTAGTGGTATCTCTCTGCTATCTTCACAGCACCATAGGGGTAGTGGTATCTCTCTGCTATCTTCACAGCACCATAGGGGTAGTGGTATCTCTCTGCTATCTTCACAGCACCATAGGGGTAGTGGTATCTCTCTGCTATCTTCACAGCACCATAGGGGTAGTGGTATCTCTCTGCTATCTTCACAGCACCATAGGGGTAGTGGCATCTCTCTGCTATCTTCACAGCACCATAGGGGTAGTGGTATCTCTCTGCTATCTTCACAGCACCATAGGGGTAGTGGTATCTCTCTGCTATCTTCACAGCACCATAGGGGTAGTGGTATCTCTCTGCTATCTTCACAGCACCATAGGGGTAGTGGTATCTCTCTGCTATCTTCACAGCACCATAGGGGTAGTGGTATCTCTCTGCTATCTTCACAGCACCATAGGGGTAGTGGTATCTCTCTGCTATCTTCACAGCACCATAGGGGTAGTGGTATCTCTCTGCTATCTTCACAGCACCATAGGGGTAGTGGTATCTCTCTGCTATCTTCACAGCACCATAGGGGTAGTGGTATCTCTCTTTATGCCCTGCTTTACCCACATATGCTGTCTCCCACGTCTCAAGTAGCAAAAATTGTGAATAGACACTTTTACATTTGATCATAGTTAGTGCTTGGAACCAACATTATTTTCCATTCGTTTCTTTCTGAACAGAACCACACTTTTTGTGGTTCTGTTCCACTGTTCCGACCAGCAAAATAAAGTTCTAAACCGGTTCGAACCCCCAAAAAGTACTGGTTTATATAGTTCCTTTCTGTTCCTTTTTAAACCTCTGAAATATACATTTTTACATTTAACTCTACATTAAATTACTTCACCAATTAGTATGGATAGAGCAGCTTGATATAGAGCTATAGTTGTTTACATGCATTTAGATAGACAAGTGTAGGGCGTGAGATGCAACTGAAATGTTGCGGGTGTAGAGAGAGCGAGAGAGGGTGGAGGAGGAGGCTTGAAGCGCTGTGTATCTTCTTATGACAGGCATGATCTGAATTAGGCCCAAAGAATTATACCTACAGAGTCTATGAAGGGTGTCTTTGAACTTGTGAGAGTTTAACATTGGACCAGAGCTAGCTAACCAACTTGTGTGTGTCAGAGCGGCACCAGAATTCAAATAAAAACACGTCCTACCTTTCTGCAGTTAATAAATCTAATATGAAACGTGATAACTATAGCATTCTTAACTAGCACTGGAAAAGTTTATACATTCTTCTCTATTTAAAAATCTCCTTCATTTCTGAATCACGCTTGTAATGTCAGTAGGCTACAGTAGCCTATGGTTATGTCAGTAGACTACAGCATCCTATGGTAATGTCAGTAGGCTACAGTAGCCTATGGTAATGTCAGTAGGCTACAGCATCCTATGGTAATGTCAGTAGACTACAGTAGCCTATGGTAATGTCAGTAGGCTACAGTAGCCTATGGTAATGTCAGTAGGCTACAGTAGCCTATGGTAATGTCAGTAGGCTACAGCATCCTATGGTAATGTCAGTAGACTACAGTAGCCTATGGTAATGTCAGTAGGCTACAGCATCCTATGGTAATGTCAGTAGAATACACCATCCTATGGTAATGTCAGTAGACTACAGTAGCCTATGGTCATGTCAGTAGGCTACAGCATCTTATGGTAATGTCAGTAGGCTACTGTAGCCTATGGTAGTGTCAGTAGGCTACAGTAGCCTATGGTAATGTAAGTAGACTACAGTAGCCTATGGTCATGTCAGTAGACTACAGTAGCCTATGGTAATGTCAGTAGGATACAGTAGCCTATGGTAATGTCAGTAGGCTACAGTAGCCTATGGTAATGTCAGTTGGCTACAGTAGCCTATGGTAATGTCAGTAGGATACAGTAGCCTATGGTAATGTCAGTAGACTAAAGTAGCCTATGGTAATGTCAGTTGGCTACAGTAGCCTATGGTAATGTCAGAGGGCTACAGTAGCCTACGGTAATGTCAGTAGGCTACAATAGCCTATGGTAATGTCAGTAGGCTACAGTAGCCTACGGTAATGTCAGTAGGCTACAGTAGCCTACGGTAATGTCAGTAGGCTACAGTAGCCTACGGTAATGTCAGTACACTACAATAGCCTATGGTAATGTCAGTAGGCTACAGTAGCCTACGGTAATGGCAGTAGGCTACAGTAGCCTATGGTAATGTCAGTAGGCTACAGTAGCCTATGGTAATGTCAGTAGGCTACAGTAGCCTATGGTAATGTCAGTAGACTACAGTAGCCTATGGTAATGTCAGTAGGCTACAGTAGCCTTTGGTAATGTCAGTAGGCTACAGTAGCCTATGGTAATGTCAGTAGGCTACAGTAGCCTATGGTAATGTCAGTAGGCTACAGTAGCCTATGGTAATGTCAGTAGGCTACAGTAGCCTATGGTAATGTCAGTAGGCTACAGTAGCCTATGGTAATGTCAGTAGGCTACAGTATACTACACTTCGGAGGAGGGGGGACAGGTAGACTACTCAAAGATTTCCAGCTGGCAGGCAGAAAGAGCGAGAGCTTTGCATAGGATCTGTGTTGTATTTTCTGTGGGACAAAAAAAAATGCCCCGAATGTAAAAGAACATTATTAACTGGTTCCCATGCTTCTCAAATAACAGTGTAGATCACTTTCGGTCCTGGTTCTGAACCCGTTTCCTCGGTTTTCAGTTATTTTCCCTGAATCGGTTCCAACTCCTGATTATAGTAGATAACTGGGGACAGAGGGTTTTCTGAGCCTCATTAAACAGCACTGCACTGATTCAGTGTTGGAGATACTGTGGTGAGGAGGCTAACAACTAGCTCATTGTGTATGCCTACTAATGTTAGATAGCCCCACCAGGACACAGACAGAAGTGTTTAGCAGAATGATTGCCTCAGACAACATCTGAATACTGAGAATTGTGCATGAAAAGCAACTGACGTAGGACCTGTGTGACCGTGTGACATTTCTCTGAACCCTATTTTCACAAAATAATAAAATCAGCTAATAGCTCTGTGTGCCGAAACACAAAAGGAACACTCAAATTGATAGAATTTCTTATGAGTATTTCTGCCTGAGAGAGAGGGTTGGGTCTGGGGCTGCGGCTGACATGGGGGCAGAACAGAGCAAAGGAGGGAGGAGTGTTCCCCTCCTGTCCAAGGATCCTGTTTGTATCTGTCGGAGGAACAAGAGCCCAGGGGAAAAACTGACTCACAAAAACACAAAAGGCCCAACATACACCTGACAAAAAACACCTGACAAAAAACACTAGGCCGTTTTGCACGACACATCTAATGCATGATGGAGAAAAGCTCAATCTATAAAACAAAGTCACAGTGGCCAATCCAATCACCTTCAAGGGCCATAGATTCTCCTCTCTCATCTGCTAGTTTAGCCTTTCCCCTTGCATGTGCCTTTTCCACCAATAGGCCTATGCTTCCATCTGGAATTCCTTTGGCTCTCAACTCTCTCCCTAACTAATCCAGTCCAGTCCATCCACAGAGAGCCAGCCAGACAGAGACAGACAGCTAGCCTGTGAGACAGACAGACCACAGTGACTAAACCAACAGACAGGGGGAGCTGCTGAGACGGTAAAGTAGTGAAAGCGAATGGAGTCAACGCGGCTGAGGAAACGATGATGCTGTTTAAAGGCATAGTCAACTTAGTGTATGTAAACTTCTGACCCACTGGAATGGTGATACAGTGAATTATAAGTGAAATAATCTGTCTGTAAACAATTGTTGGAAAAATGCACAAAGTAGATGCACAAAGTAGATGCCCTAACCGACTTGCCAAACTATAGTTTGTTAATTAACAAGAAATTTGTGGAGTGGTTGAAAAACAAGTTTTAATGACTCCAACCTAAGTATATGTAAACTTCCGACTTCAACTGTATATGAAGAAAAAAAAGAACACACAACTCTCGGACGAGCAAGATTTTGGGGGGTTGGAGACAGCCCTAATGCTGTTGCAATGTCAAGTATGTCATTTCTCTATTGTAGTCCGTGTAGGCTGTCTCTGAATTCATATAACAAAGCCCAAAGGAAAGCAATGATGTCCCTAAGTTACTATAAATATTTTGTGATTTGGAGTCAAGGCTTCACATGGGCCATAGACACACAGGGGGAGGAGGAGAGGAGAGGCCCAGGTCATGGAGCAACTCTATCCTCCTCTCAGCATCAGTAGAACAGTAACTCCCGGGACATTTCACATGAGAGACCCTTCGCCTGCCAATCATCACATCACCAGCAGCCCTACAAGAGGAAAGTCTCTCTCTGTGTCCCAAATGTAACCCTATTCCCTATTTGTTAAGTATTATTGCACTGTTGGAGCTAGAAACATAAGCATTTTGTTGCACCTGCATTAACATCAGCAAAATATGTGTACACGGCCAATAAGATTTGATTTGATTTACAAAGTGCTCTGGTCAAAAGTAGTGCACTATGTAGGGAATAGGGTGCCATTTGGGACACATTCTCTATATATGAGGACAGCAGGAGTGACAGACAAACTACTACCTCACAATACCTGCCATTCACTAGCCATTAGAGTTGCAAAGGGTCTGGAACTTTCCAGAAATTTTCCATGGGAAGTTAAGCCCGGGAATTTGGGGAATTTTGCTTAAATTCATCACAAAAGTTAGCTTATAACAGTTTTTGTGGGATACACATAAGGCAATTCTAGCATATTTTGGTTAAACTATCCCCAATTCAATGGAATTGCAACCCTCTGCATGCACAGTGCATTCTTCCATCACATGTACAGCTGATTCTCAAGATCTTGCACACTAATGAGATGCTATTGAGCCCACACTACTACACTGTCTAAGCCAAGGACTACATGCTTTCTGTTAAGTTTTGATTACAATACTGGGTGGGGTGAATATATTGTATATGACATACATTATTTTTTGTTAACTAGTAAAGAGTAGCCTACAGCAAAGTGTGTTTAAATAATTTCAAACTGTTAACAATTTCTGCTAGACAGTTTTTGCTACCATGTGGGTTTTAGCTTGCTTGAGCCAGTTAACTGAGGAGTGTTAATTCACCTGTTTCCATACATGTTTCATTTTAAAACATTTATCTTACAAAGGAGTTTAATAGAACTGCTTAACTATTTATCTAGACATGGAATTTTATTTGTTTTTTTTACTCATTTTTTTCTAATCTTTACAGGAAAATGCCAACGGCACTATCTGATGTGTGGAGACATTTCACTGCAGCTAATGTAGAAGGAAAAGCTGTGTACATTTACAAATACTGTGCCACATCATAGGTGAAGAACGCAACAAAGATGCAGAATCATCTGGCCAAGTGCATAAAGTTCCCTCAGCGCTCACAACAAGCAACCTCTGACAAAAATCCCTCTACTTCTATTCGAGGTGAAAATGATGAATCAGACACATTATTGATAGCAACAGCTCATGGTCCTCTTGGAATCAGAAGTTATTTTTTACTCAATGGAGGAACGTAGTCTGGTTCACCTCTGATGCTCACATGCAATGTGTATTGGAAGAGATTTCTGAATGTTCTTCGCCCAGCATACACCCATTCAACCAGACATGCTTTATCTACTCATTTGCTGGATGCAGAGTTAAACAGAGTTCAAGTGAAGGTAAAGCAAATCATAGAGAAAGCAGACTGTATTGCAATCATCTCTGATGGGTGGTCAAATGTTTGTGGGCAAGGTAATATTAACTACATCATCTCCACCCCTCAACCAGTATTCTACAAGAGCACAGACACAGGGGAAACAGACACACCAGTCTCTACATTGCAGACGAGATGAAGGCAGTCATCAATGACCTTGGACCACAGAAGGTATTTGCACTGGTGACAGACAATGCCGTGAACATGAAGGCTGCTTGGTCTAAAGTGGAGGAGTCCTACCCTCACATAACACCCATTGGCTGTGCTGCTCATGCATTGATTCTGCTCCTCAAGGATATCATGGCACTGAAAACAATAGATACACTCTACAAGAGAGCCAAGGAAATGGTTAGGTATGTGAAGCGTCATCAGGCTATAGCAGCAATCTACCTCACCAAGCAAAGTGAGAAGAACAAGAGCACCATATTGAAGCTGCCCAGCAACACCCGCTGGAGTGATGTTGTCATCATGTTTGACAGTCTCCTGGAGGGGAAGGAGTCTCTCCAAGAAATGGCCATACCACAGTCTTCCGATATGGACAGCCCCATCAAGAGGATCCTCCTGGATGATGTATTTTGGGAGAGAATGGTAAGCATCCTGAAACTCCTGAAACCTGTAGCCTATAAACCTATAGACATTGCACAGATTGAGGGCGACAATGCCATCCTGTCTGATGTTCAGACTCTGCTTGCAGATGTAAGAGAAGAAATCTGCCCTGCCCACTTCACTGTTGCTCCAAGCAGAGAAAACTGCAGTTCTGAAATACATCAAAAAGTGTGAAGACTTCTGCCTGAAGCCCATACACGCCACAGCGTACATGTTGGACCTCAAGTATGCTGGCAAGAGCATCCTGTCTGGTGCAGAGATCAACAAGGCCTATGGTGTCATCACTACCGTGTCTCGCCACCTTGGCCTGGATGAGGGCAAAGTTCTTGGCAGTCTGGCGAAGTACACTTCCAAGCAAGGGCTTTGGGATGGAGATGCAATATGGCAGCGGTAACAACATATCTCATCAGCCACCTGGTGGAAGGGACTTTGTGGATCTGAGGCTCTTTCCCCTGTTCCCTCCATTATCATCCAAATCAGAGCGCAACTGGTCCTTGTTTGGGAACTCCCAAAGCCAGCAGCATACCACCCTGCATACCACTGCTGGCTTGCTTCTGAAGCTAAGCAGGGTTGGTCCTGGTCAGTTCCTGGATGGGAGACCAGATGCTGCTGGAAGTGGTGTTGGAGGGCCAGTAGCAGGCACTTTTTCCTCTGGTCTAAAAAAATGTCCCAATGCCCCATGGCAGTGATTGGGGACACTGCCCTGTGTACGGTGCTGTCTTTTGGATGGGGTGTTAAACGGGTGTCCTGACTCTGAGGTCAATAAAGATCCCATGGCACGAATTGTAAGAGTAGGGGTGTTAACCCTGGTGTCCTGGCTAAATTCCCAATCTGGCCCTCAAACCATCACGGTCACCTAATAATCCCCAGTTTACAATTGGCTCATTCATCCCCCTCCTCTCCCCTGTAACTATTCCCCAGGTTGTTGCTGCAAATGAGAATGTGTTCTCAGTCAACTTACCTGGTAAAATAACAGATAAATAAAAAAAGTACTCAACAGGCTGACCAATACAAGGGTTGAAAAACTGGTGGCCATCTGGGCAAATTTGAGTCTTTTTGAGCCTGACAACAAGCCATCCTCAACAAGATTGGAAAGTGACAGTGAAGATGAGGCATCGGAGTCTGATGTTCAAGAGGTGGACAATTTTATTCAACTAGGCAAGTCAGTTAAGAACAAATTATTATTTACAATGCCAGCCTAGGAATAGTGGGTTAACTGCCTTGTTCAGTTCTTGTATTTTTACCTTGTCAGCTCAGGGATTCAATAAAGCAACCTTTCAGTTACTGGCCCAACGCTCTAACCACTAGACTCTAACCACTAGGCTACCTGCCGCCGACATTGAGGAGGTCCAGGGAGAAGACATGGAAGCCTGAGAGGAACACAACCAAAGCTTTATTTTCTAGACTATCATTTTACAGATGTATATTGAAAATGTTTTTGGGAGATGCGATGGATCATTGGGGATCATTCAATATTCCCTTTCTTTTGTTGTTCAGTGAAATCACCCCATGTGAAGAGTCAACTCATTTAATGAAAGTTTAAATTCGTAACTAAATCGTCTACTTATGAGGTAAAAGGTTTCTGTTTCTGTCCCCATATGATATGGTAAATATATCCAATGCAAAAAACATCTACATTTCAATGGTATTAATATTAATTTGCATCCATATATTCCTGTTAATTCCTACGGAAAGTTTCCACCTCTGAATATTCCCCAAAATGTGCAACCCTACAAGCCACTCATATCAATGATAAGACTGGTCCTCTAGACGTAGCCTAAAACCCTTTGAGTGTTACTGGGAATACTTTTTGACCCGTTTTTACTAGCAGCCAAAAACACATTAGACTAGGGGTTCAATTACACAACATTCAAACCATTGATAGCAATTCATAGAGCAAAATGATAGTTTTATTTAACTCTTCGGGAGTACAAGCCTGTAGCAAAAGCCAGCATATATCCATCCGCTACACACAGAGTCAGGTCCTGGAGGGATAGTGTGTGTTTGAGCCCTGTGCTCCGCAGCTCTGAAGTCTAGAGTGGGTGACAGGGGTAGGGAGAGAGTGAGATAACACTCATGATTGGGCCATGTGCTGAGCTCCTAGCAGCCCCCTGGGCCAATGTCTGCTAGGCCTTCTGGGAAGGGGCTGGGCTGTGTAGAACATCCTCTTTCAGACAGTAGCTTCAGAGACTTCTCCTCTTTGATGTGCAGATAGTCAGATGCCCTGTGGACCGTTCCTTCCGGGCGCCACGCGCCCCTAGTCTCGTTAGCATTCAATAGCATTCAGAACTAAACGCAGAACCAAAATAAACTCCCCCTCGCATTCCAGCAGCGGGTGCAGAAATCAAATCAGTACGAGAATACTATGATACTGCTTCCTGTATTGCAGAAGGCTGAAGGACCACAGACACTGTTTCTAGACAAGAGGATGTTGGCAGTGCATAAAATTAGAATCGGTGAAGGGAAGATAATGTTTTGTAAATGTTGTAGTCTTCCACTGGAATTGATAAATTAGTGTCTTTCTTTCTCTAGTGAAGGTGAACCTCACAGTGGGAGCCACATCTCCTCGTCTCAAATTCTCTAACAATTACACAGTGAGGCTCTGATTGTTTTTTTTCCAACTGAAAAAATGGCCACTGCCTCCTCCTCACCTTTCTCATCCCAGCATCTCTCATTTATTATTTAGGTTTTCATTTGGTTATTTGACTTTGGTGTTCTCGTTTGGAGAGACGAGTAAGCCTCTTCTAAACAGCCCCCGCCCTAATCCATTAGACTAAACCCAGCACACAGCAGACAGCACACAGCAGACAGCGTGCCGCAATTGACCATTAAAGAGGTTATTGATATAACAAGCCTTGCCTCTTCATTATCCTTCTAATTCATGTGTAATTGTAGAAGCAGGGAGGATGTTTAGTTATTTTCACCTTGAAGTTGAAAGAGAAAGAGTTCTTTGAGCCTCTCAGCCACCACATTTGGCTGTTTCTATTTTATATCCTCTGTATCACAGACAGAGATCGTTAAAGTCTTGACTTTTGACCAAAGCCAACCATTGTCGACCGTTTGATCAACAACAAGCTTTTGTGTTTATGACAAAAGTTCCCCAAAATTACAGCGACAGCATTTAATCAAAGTAACACCTCTAGCGAACACTCTGGAGGACGAGAGGCGAGACTGCTCGCTGCCTCTGAATAATCTTCAGCTTCTCAGAATGATATGCAATATTGTGGTCAAGTGAATAGAAAGACGTGGTATCTTATGTGTCACGCGAGATAAGGATCAATACCACTCAATAGTCTATTAACAGCTGGGTCTCAGCTCTGTCCAGCTCTGTTCAGTCTGAAACACAGGCCCTGTCCACCAGCCATGAAAATGAGAGAGTGCAATAGAAACCGATACCCTCTTTTCTGTTAACAGTCAAAGCCTCTTAATCATCTGGGCTTCCCATTGACTCACTGCTCCCTGCTTCTTTCTCTCTGACGGTGCTGCTCAGGTAGTTAACACATCTGCTCCCTTCGCCCCGGCCCAAAGAAAAGATGACTCTGAAGGAATGAGTTTGGGAGGATTGAGGTCAGGGAGGATGAGGATCAGTTTAGGAGCGCTGCAAGCAACACTACTCACTACCACATTCACTACACTAGTCCATGGTGATACATGTTCCCCAAGCGACCACAATGTAGCGTGTGCACAAACCATCCAAGTCTACTGTTTCAGGATTCCATTGAGTAGAATCAGCTAGCAATAGTAGCTAGTGGATTTAGAAAGTCAACTAAGCCAGAATCACACTCGATGGTCTTGCCAGTTTCCTGAAGGACACTTCAGTATAATGAAACAATATTGCTATTGATCTGTAGTATTTCATCTCTAATAATGCTGAAGACAACAGCTTTAGGGCTATAGCACTACACCCATTTATCACCAGTTCCACATTGTTTTTCAACATTTCTAGATGTATACATTTTTTATTTGTGTTGTCTCCTAAATCTGCTTTGTTGGGCTTTACTAGTTTCTAGACATTTGGTAGTGGATTCAGGACAATTTGTGCCCACGTCATCTAACATGTCCATGCAAGGCAAAACCTACAGTATTTTGTCCCAAGGGTAGGCACTTATCTTGGCTTTGAGGTCTCTATACCAACTGCCTGGGTTTGGTGAAGAGAAAGAAAGAGAGAGGTAGTCTTAACTTTAGAGGGAAAATACTTCAGTGGGCTGTCATGCTAGTCTGATCTTCCTCTCTCTTTTTCCTCTTCCTCCTCCTCCTCCTCATCTTCCTTTCCCTTTCTCCCCTCCTTTGCTCCGGTCCCTCCCTCGCCTTGGGCTCTGCCAGCGGAGAATGCTACTGTGCTGGGGAGGCGGTCATCGTCACATGATGGTCCCCTCAGTGGCTTGGTACCGCCCCCGTTCGGCAGGATGGGGGCCGTCACATTAGTTTCTGTCAGGGCCCGGTGTGCCAGCCATTCATCAGGCCTGACAGCCATAGCATCCTCTCCCGTACCCATCCCCTCCCTCTCTCTGTGTGCCCCGAAACTGGGCACGCCCGGCCCCACTGCATCCCAAATACACACAGAGCAGAGAGAGAGAGAGAGGAGAGGAGAGAGAGAAATAGAGAAAGGGAGAAAGACGAGTGAGAGGATCGAAGAGAGTGAGGAGAGAGAGACAGATAAAGAGAGAGAGAGAATGAGAAAGAAAAATTATGAAAGAGAAAGGACATGAGAGGAGAGAGCGTGAGAGAGAGATAGAGAGAGAAAGAGAGAGAGAGAAAGGAGAGAGAAAAAGAGAAAGGAAATAGACAGAGAAAGAAAGAGAGCGAGAGAGAGAGAGAGAGAGAGAGAGAGCAGCACACCGTACAGACAAAATTATATAGTGCATACATCAAATTGTATTTGCTTTGTAAACAACAGCTGTAGACAAAAAGTGAAATACTTACTTATGGGCCCTTCCCAACAATGCAGAGAGACAAATATTGAAAAAATAATAAATACATACTGTAATTAGTAACGATAACCAGTAGAGGGGTACAAGGTAATTGAGGTAGATATGTACATATACATTTAGGTAGGGGTAGAGTGACTAGGCAACAGGATATGTAATAAACAGTAGCAGCAGCGTATGTCATGAGACAAAAGAGTGCAAAGAGGGCACATAGTCCAGGTAGCTATTTGATTAACTATTTAGTAGTCTTATGGCTTGGGGGTAAAAGCTGTTCAAGGTTCTGTTGGTTCCAAACGTGGTGCATCGGTACCTCTTGCCGTGCAGTAGTAGAGAGAACAATCCGTGACTTGGTTGGCTGGAGTCTTTGACAATTTATTTACTGAACCAGTCAAAAGTTTGGACACACCTACTCATTCAAGGGTTTTCTATATGTTTTACTATTTTATACATTGTAGAATAATGAAAATAACAAAACAATGAAATAACACATATGGAATCAAGTAGCAACCAAAAAAGTGTAAAACAACTTTAGAGTCTTCAAAGTAGCCACCCTTTGCCTTCATGACAGCTTTTGGGATTATCTCAACCAGCTTCACCTGGAATGCTTTTCCAACAGTCTTGAAGGAGTTCCCAGATATGCTGAGCACTTGTTGGCTGCTTTTCCTTCACTCTGCAGTCCAACTCATCCCAAACCATCTCAATTGGGTTGAGGTCGGGTGATTGTGAAGGCCAGGTCATCTGATGCAGCACTCCATCACTCTCCTTCTTGGACAAATAGCCCGTTCACAGCCTGGAGGTGTGTTTTGGGTTACTGTCCTGTTGAAAAACAAATGATAGTCCCACTAAGTGCAAACCAGAAAAAAGGGGTAAAAAAAATAAAAATTCCCTTGGAACAATGTTCACCCACTCCATTGTTGATCATTGATAGGGTTATAAGGATCACTTAATAATGAGGCAGTTAACATTGGTAAACCTAATCATTTTCCCACATTTTCAATCTGGTAGTAGTGGAAGAAATCCATAAAATGTTCTTGAAAACAATCATGTTGTAGCTGTCAATTATTAACATATTAAGTCACATTCTGTCCCTTTCTGGAGATATTTACAGTATTACTTTTGAAGTGCTTCAAACTCCATGATACATGCGGTCGAGCAGAGTACAGAATAGGTGATGAGTGGTGTCCTATGTGCTCTCCTGGTAAGATAGACCATTAAATATGGGTGTGAGGTAATATCATTTCTGGATTGTGTTAATATGAAGAGTGAAATCCACTTGATTTATGCAAAACACCCAAGGATTTACAGAAATAGTTCTGAACAACACACATTGTACTTGTCTGCATTGCAATTATGGTATGAATTGCTTTGATGTGTATATAGGGTTCATTCATTCTCCGATTTGTTGAGGGACATACTTATAACTCAAATTTGTACAAATATGTAACATTAATGGACAATTGATATGTTACACAGAGTCCGGACTCTCTCTCTCCCAGTCTCTCTCTCTCTGTATATATATATAGATATATCTGAGAGAGAGAGCAGCACACAGCACAGACACACTGATGGATTTATTTATTACGCCTTTCATTACCCAGGAGGCCCATGGTGAATCACAATGCTCTCCCTGCCACAGCAACGTAATGTTCAGCTATTCTATTCTGCCGCTGCCCTGACTCCCAGCTGTAGACTAGACTAGCAGGAGGCCACTAGATATACACAGGACAATCTTCAGACAATATTTTATATCAATCCATTTAGGACTATACAGAATGAAAATCAATTAATCATAACTTATTGTATACAAACATATTTGTTTTTTACAGGTTTGCGTACATTTTCAGTGCAATAGACCTTTTGAGAGAGAGGTTGATGCTATTATCTCTTCACCTTGCCTGGAACAGATTCCTATTGAATCTTTATCTGTCTATGCAAGCCAAGCGAAAGCTCCCTGTTTTATTATAAGGCCCAGTCGGCACTATTCAAATCGCTTTTTATGCTCCTCATTTTGAGCAACGACGACCCAGAATACGTTCATTTATGCGTGACAACCCGCTGATTCAAAAGCAATCTGGAAAAAACCAAGCAACCAGCCAAGTAGTAGATGTGTGAAGCTAGATTGAGTTCAATACCGTCTGCAAAACTTAGTATTATTGATCTAGGCCAGGATGGTAAATTCAATAGCCTAAAGAAGTTAGAAGTGTGGATCTACAAGCCAAGCAATTCAATAGTGTTCAGCTCATGCAGTAGTGAGGATCTGGGCCCTGTCTGATTCAATCCAGCCAGCCGGAGAGAAAAGGCTACCAGGGATGGAGGAGCAAAGAAATGCAATACACAGTCAGCAGGAGAGAGGATCTTAGGAGTCAACAAATGTAATAGAGCCACTTTATCTCCTCATATGTTCTGGCAACTAAATTTAGAGTGTTGGTGGAGGTTCCCCTCTCCAAGCACCCAGGAGCTCGGGAGTTGATCCTAAATAAACCAGCGGTCTTTATTGCATCTTCCTCAGATGCAGAGCCAAGCTCTGGTTTAATGATGACAAATCCACACCATGTGTTCTTCATGTCTGCCAGTAATGAGGGATGCTTAAACGAGAAATTGACGCGCAAAGCGTCTTCTGTCAACAACAGACGAGAAAATGAGGCAATGAGATTGCCAATGGGGCCTCACACTGATCAAGAGAATGGCAGCTCATTGGAGACTTAAGGTAATTCACTACTATCATCATCTAAGCCTGGGAGACAGTGTACGACTGCACAGGCACATTGGAAATGCTACTCTCATGTCTAACCCTGGGCATTTACAATTAAGGCCAAATTAAGTGTGGCATAAATTAGCAAAAGATAACACAAACTAGTGCACAGGGGGCGGAGGCTGAATGTGATCTACACCACTCAAGAGTATACGATACATTTATTCTCAATTAAGAGTTTGAACAACGTCAAAGCCTGAGCTTGAATACTGCCCATCATTTTTGGGGGGGGATTTGAATATCTGCTCCATTCTTTCAAGACATTAGGATGAGGAATCACTCGTTAAAAATAAGGAGGAGGAAAGCAGCAAGATAAGCATTTCTAATTACTACAGTGTTTGTTTCCTAATTTGTGACCAGTGACATTAAAATTGCCGTTAAAAAAAAAGAAGTTGGAGAGGCAGAGGCAATAAAGTCTGTGGGTGAGAGGAGGAGGAGGTGGAGGGTGGGACGTGATGGGAATATAGGAATGGAAAACCTGGGCTCTGTAGAACAAGCTCTGAATAAAACAGCCGCTGTGGTTGTAATCCTTACACTAACTGCACTGTCAAGCAGCTAATAAAAATAGGCTGATGGCAGATCAAGTCTCAGTGATTCAAATAAATTCAAAGCTTTTCTTAACCGAATTTCCCCAAATCCTGCTCTGACTCATTTTGAGACTATTTTTGTAGCATCTTTTCTATCCCTCCCTTCTGCTCGCCTACCCTTTTCCTAACTCTCTCTCCCCCTCCCTTCTGCTCACCTACCCTTTTCCTAACTCTCCCCCTCCCTTCTGCTCTTCTACCCTTTTCCTAACTCTCTCTCCCCCTCCCTTCTGCTCACCTACCCTTTTCCTAACTCTCTCCCCCTCCCTTCTGCTCTCCTACCCTTTTCCTAACTCTCTCCCTCTCCCTTCTGCTCACCTACCCTTTTCCTAACTCTCTCTCCCCCTCCCTTCTGCTCACCTACCCTTTTCCTAACTCTCTCTCCCCCTCCCTTCTGCTCACCTACCCTTTTCCTAACTCTCTCCCCCTCCCTTCTGCTCTCCTACCCTTTTCCTAACTCTCTCTCCCCCTCCCTTCTGCTCACCTACCCTTTTCCTAACTCTCTCTCCCCCTCCCTTCTGCTCCCCTTTTCCTAACTCTCTCTCCCCCTCCCTTCTGCTCACCTACCCTTTACCTAACTCTCTCTCCCCCTCCCTTCTGCTCCCCTTTTCCTAACTCTCTCTCCCCCTCCCTTCTGCTCACCTACCCTTTTCCTAACTCTCTCTCCCCCTCCCTTCTGCTCCCCTTTTCCTAACTCTCTCTCCCCCTCCCTTCTGCTCACCTACCCTTTTCCTAACTCTCTCCCCCTCCCTTCTGCTCACCTACCCTTTTCCTAACTCTCTCTCCCCCTCCCTTCTGCTCTCCTACCCTTTACCTAACTCTCTCTCCCCCTCCCTTCTGCTCACCTACCCTTTTCCTAACTCTCTCCCCCTCCCTTCTGCTCTCCTACCCTTTACCTAACTCTCTCCCCCTCCCTTCTGCTCACCTACCCTTTTCCTAACTCTCTCCCCCTCCCTTCTGCTCACCTACCCTTTTCCTAACTCTCTCCCCCTCCCTTCTGCTCACCTACCCTTTTCCTAACTCTCTCTCCCCCTCCCTTCTGCTCCCCTACCCTTTTCCTAACTCTCTCTCCCCCTCCCTTCTGCTCCCCATCTCCCCTCTGCTCCCCATCTCCCCTCTCACAGTATCATTGCTAAATCTATTTAGGACCGCCGCTGGGAGCAATTGAGCAGAAATGGGTTTGTGCACATCTTGAAAACGGCGTCTGTCATAAAAATACAAAGGTTCTGCACAAAGAGACTGGTTAAATAGCCATGTGTCCGGTAGCCTGCAGGAGGCTGTGGCACCAGGGCTAGTGTTGACTGATGAGCAGCAGGACAGCACCCTTACTGTACTAGCTTTCCTTTAGGAAAATATGTGACAATAGACCAGATCACTGCAGCTGTATCATAGAATAGGCAGTAGACTATTATAGAAAACTTGCTGCACTACGTGACTGGGCAATACTGAGAGCACGGTATGCTGACCAGCCATCAGGCAACAGTGTATTTGCATCACAATTTCAATTGCAGGGGTTCTACTCTGTCTTGGTACCACACAGCCAATAACAGAGGAGATCTGTGGGGGAGAGAAGCAGCTGCCTACTCCTTTCATCCAATTAGGTTGAGTCTGTGGCACCATGTGACAGGTCATCTCCGGTGTTTGTTGGGGGGAGATAATGGGAGTTCAGTTAAAGCAGTCTGAACCTCAAAGAGCACGTTCATCTCCATGACTTTGAATTCATTACCCCTCAAAGATAAGTCTCCTTTTAAAGCACAGAGCTGTATTTGTCAATGTCACTGCACAAAGGAGAGGGGCAACTTATTCATGCCAAACATGCCTCCAGTTTACACTTTTGGTCGCCCCTTTGAGCACTATTTTTTAATTGAAAGAGGTTCCCTTTCTTGTTCTTCTCCTTCTTTTTAGCAGGAGTGTCTCTGAGATACCCCTTCTTCTACCATGCAGTTTGAATCCCTGAGAGGAGTCAGTCACTCACGATAACATATCTTTCAATTACAGTTTTATTGTGACTCCCATCCGGTTGCCATTCAAGCCTCTCTTCTTCCTCAAACCCGAGCACACCTGCAAATGGAAAAGTGACACATGGGGCTGCATAGAAACCAAAGCGCTCTCATCTCAGCCATCAGCCATCACACTACACACTGCCTGGCTGCCTGGCAAGAACAGGAGCAGGGGCCGATGTGTTTTATCTGAGCTGGGGGACCAACTACGAGGGAGGGGAGGAAGGGAGGGAGGGGCGGTTGATGAGTGGAATTGGGTGCAAGGAAAGGCAAGGGGACAGACCCAACTCCCCTCATCCTATCCCATACCTCTGCTCACTGCCTGCCTCCCTGCTCAAATTGACAGGCGGGGGATTGAGGGCTAAGATTAGCAGCCACTTTCTCACAGAAGGCCAGGGAGATACAGTATTGAGAATGAATGGCCATGTCATGTTGTCAATGTTGTAACCTTGGCAACAGACAGAGTACTATTTTAGTCCCCTCCGCTGGCCACCGGGGTTGGGTGGGAGCAGAGACGGTAGTGTTGGGGCTGAGTGTCATGCTGCCTATAGTACTGTACGGCCTGGATCATTAACACAGAACAAGGGCTAACAACCTGGATGCCTGTAACATATACTCTCACTCTACAGGCCTATTTCAAGGCATTTTGTTCAAAGCATCTCAATGAAACCTTAGCTGAATGAAGGCAGCAATATGCCAGTTAATGAGTAGGCCAGTAGTACCACAGTAGGTGACGACACAAAGTGCAATCCATTCACGGATCATTGTCAAAATAAAACCTTGAATATACAAGTCACTCTTCTGTCTACGTTTAGGCGACAGTACTTTGCCAATGGAATTCACGTCTACAAATCTGGATGAATGCTTGGGAGGCCGGTATAATACATCTCATGGGTACAACTCTTTATCAAACACAACCACTCCATACACACCCAAACAAACAAACACAACCACTCCATACACACCCAAACAAACAAACACAACCACTCCATACACACCCAAACAAACAAACACAACCACTCCATACACACCCAAACAAACAAACACAACCACTCCATACACACCCAAACAAACAAACACAACCACTCCATACACACCCAAACAAACAAACACAACCACTCCATACACACCCAAACAAACAAACACAACCACTCCATACACACCCAAACAAACAAACACAACCACTCCATACACACCCAAACAAACAAACACAACCACTCCATACACACCCAAACAAACAAACACAACCACTCCATACACACCCAAACAAACAAACACAACCACTTCATACACACCCAAACAAACAAACACAACCACTCCATACACACCCAAACAAACAAACACAACCACTCCATACACACCCAAACAAACAAACACAACCACTCCATACACACCCAAACAAACAAACACAACCACTCCATACACACCCAAACAAACAAACACAACCACTCCATACACACCCAAACAAACAAACACAACCACTCCATACACACCCAAACAAACAAACACAACCACTCCATACACACCCAAACAAACAAACACAAACACAACCACTCCATACACACCGAAACAAACGCAAAGAGCATCTTCAACTCCAGCTCTGTTCTTCAGATGCTACAGATCGTCATCATCTGTTGACGACATCAAAGCTGTCAAACAACTGATTTCTTTCTTTCTGTTGTTCCTTCTGACAGACGTGTATGGAGACAAGATGCTTCAACAGCCATGGTGCTTCTTCTCTGCCCACAAAAACCCAACACCATGTTAAACATATGTTATACTACCCGCTGGGGATGCCTAGGCTTTGATGTCAGACATACTTTCAAAATAGCAAATAAAGAAGGACACATCTTCCCGTCAGGCTCATGCTGTGTACTCAGGGGCATATTCTGTTACCCTGTATATCCAATCATTCAAACTAACTTACATTCACAGGCCGAATTATAGACTCCAAACTCCCACATCCCAATTCACCTATGGCCTTAATATACACTCTCCCTCATTAATGTGTACAAACTCAACATGGCAGGGGATGTGTCTCTCCTCTTCAAGGGCAAACTGGGATAATCAGTTGTTATTCGATGACATAATTCCTTATTTGCCATTTCTTCACTGTGATTAGTTTGCAGTGGGCAGGGTAGGCAGAAAGAGAGAGTGACAGAGAGAGAAAGAGAGAGAGGGAAGAGAGAGTGATAAAGAAGAGGAGAGAGAGAGAGAGAGAGAGAGAGAGAGAGAGAGAGAGAGAGAGAGATAGTCAAAGCGCTGTATTAAAATCTAATCTTCAAACACCAACCTCGCTTCCACTGATGAGCCACAGGCCATTCATCACTGCTATTACCTTACCAACCACTTTATCCTCCTCCTCCTCCTCCTCCTCCACTGCTGCTAGCCAGGCCAGCTCTTCTCCCTTTCTCACTCCATCTTTCACTCCCTCCCTCATTCCCTCAATCTCTCCTTACTTCCCCCTCCATCTTTCACTCCCTCCCTCCCTCATTCCCTCCATCTCTCCTTACTCCGCCCTCCATCTTTCACTCCCTCCCTCATTCCCTCAATCTCTCCTTACTTCCCCCTCCATCTTTCACTCCCTCCCTCCCTCATTCCCTCCATCTCTCCTTACTACGCCCTCCATCTTTCACTCCCTCCCTCATTCCCTCAATCTCTCCTTACTTCCCCCTCCATCTTTCACTCCCTCCCTCCCTCATTCCCTCCATCTCTCCTTACTCCGCCCTCCATCTTTCACTCCCTCCCTCATTCCCTCAATCTCTCCTTACTTCCCCCTCCATCTTTCACTCCCTCCCTCCCTCATTCCCTCCATCTCTCCTTACTCCGCCCTCCATCTTTCACTCCCTCCCTCATTCCCTCAATCTCTCCTTACTTCCCCCTCCATCTTTCACTCCCTCCCTCCCTCATTCCCTCCATCTCTCCTTACTACGCCCTCCATCTTTCACTCCCTCCCTCATTCCCTCAATCTCTCCTTACTTCCCCCTCCATCTTTCACTCCCTCCCTCCCTCATTCCCTCCATCTCTCCTTACTCCGCCCTCCATCTTTCACTCCCTCCCTCATTCCCTCAATCTCTCCTTACTTCCCCCTCCATCTTTCACTCCCTCCCTCCCTCATTCCCTCCATCTCTCCTTACTTCCCCCTCCATCTCTCACTCCTTCCTTCCATCTTTCCTCCTACCATCTCTCCATCCTTCCCTCGATTCCTCCATCCCTCCATCCATTCCTCCTACTGTTCACTACTACCAGATCCCTTTCACCACTACCATTCCTCCCACTGTTCACTACTACCAGATCCCTCTCACCACTACCATTCCTCCCACTGTTCACTACTACCAGATCCCTCTCACCACTACCATTCCTCCCACTGTTCACTACTACCAGATCCCTCTCACCACTACCATTCCTCCCACTGTTCACTACAACCAGATCCCTCTCACCACTACCATTCCTCCCACTGTTCACTACTACCAGATCCCTCTCACCACTACCATTCCTCCCACTGTTCACTACTACCAGATCCCTCTCACCACTACCATTCCTCCCACTGTTCACTACTACCAGATCCCTCTCACCACTACCATTCCTCCCACTGTTCACTACTACCAAATCCCTCTCACCACTACCATTCCTCCCACTGTTCACTACTACCAGATCCCTCTCACCACTACCATTCCTCCCACTGTTCACTACTACCAGATCCCTCTCACCACTACCATTCCTCCCACTGTTCACTACTACCAGATCCCTCTCACCACTACCATTCCTCCCACTGTTCACTACTACCAGATCCCTCTCACCACTACCATTCCTCCCACTGTTCACTACTACCAGATCCCTCTCACCACTACCATTCCTCCCACTGTTCACTACTACCAGATCCCTTTCACCACTACCATTCCTCCCACTGTTCACTACTACCAGATCCCTCTCACCACTACCATCCTTCCTACTGTTCACTACTACCAGATCCCTCTCACCACTACCATTCCTCCCAATGTTCACTACTACCAGATCCCTCTCACCACTACCATTCCTCCCACTGTTCACTACTACCAGATCCCTCTCACCACTACCATTCCTCCCAATGTTCACTACTACCAGATCCCTCTCACCACTACCATCCTTCCTACTGTTCACTTTGCCTCTGCCAGTCTCTCAATCCTGCCCTCCATTTCAGTTCCTCCCATCTCTATAAATGTCTAATACATCCGTATTTCTCTGTCTGCATATACCTTCCCCATTAACTCTTTCCTATTAGATTTCTCCTACCATGCAGTGTTAATCACTGGGTCTCCACATCATTACAGCAGGCAGCACAGTGACTTCATTCTCATTCATAGTCTTGGGAAGATAGTTACCAGCAACCCTGTTATTACCTACAGAAGAGTGAATGACGTGTTTAGAGGGCTGGAGGTCAAATCAAATCGAGTTCCCTCACATACGTTAATGTAATATTATGCAGGACAAAAAGGGTATTTTCTTTGCTACCTATTGTATGGTATATCAACAACCATTGGGATGTTATTAGAGGAACTGCATAAACAGAGTGCTGTTGCTCTTATGCAGCTGAATTAAATACCTGTTATGCTCTTACCTGTGCTTTCCAATTATCATGGTATAGTCTGCATTAAGTGAGAGCCAGAATGTTACTGCACCACACAATTAGGAAGGTTATTAGCTATGCATGTACATAAGCAGCATGTTTACTGCCAGACAGTTATCAGCAGACTGTGTAGGACCAATAAGACCTGCCTTTTCCTATAGGCCTATTTTTCTAATAACAAATGAAACAGATTCAGATGTACTATATATGTAGTCTAAGTTAATCAATATGGAGAGAGAGTAACTGTTGGACTTTACTTATCCAATCAATGTCCCTAAATGTGACTTTACTTATCCAATCAATGTCCCTAAATGTGACTTTACTTATCCGATCAATGTCCCTAAATGTGACTTTACTTATCCCATCAAGGTCCCTAAATGTGACTTTACTTATCCCATCAATGTCCCTAAATGTGACTTTACTTATCCCATAAATGTCCCTAAATGTGACTTTACTTATCCCATCAATGTCCCTAAATGTGACTTTACTTATCTGATCAATGTCCCTAAATGTGACTTTACTTATCCCATCAATGTCCCTAAATGTGACTTTACTTATCCCATCAATGTCCCTAAATGTGACTTTACTTATCCAATCAATGTCCCTAAATGTGACTTTACTTATCCCATCAATGTCCCTAAATGTGACAACAGCAATAAAATAACTTTCACGAATACCAATACTTGTTTGTGGGTACATCTATCCATGAATTCTTCTCTTCTACTACCTGCGTTTCCAGTACTGCTACTCAGTGGCCTGTCAGTAAGGTAGGCGACATGCTCCTCCGTATGCTCTCTATACTGAGAGACCTACGGTTCTTTCTCTTCCTCAGCTGACTGTAGTTCTGTTAGCTGTGATCAGGCAGCTGTTTCATTTTCCCTGACTGCATTTTTTTTTACCCAGATTCCACTCCTCTGTGCACCATCTCATCCTCTCGTGCTTTGTTCCTCTAATTTTGCCCAGTCCATGTGCGCACCCTCAGCAGGGATCCCTTCGTCAAAAAAGTAAAAATAGAAGCACTTTAGGGCAGTTTAGCCATGAGTGTTTTCTTTCTGGCACTGGAAATGCTCAGTAACAGGCTGACTGCTGAATCTGGAGGATTCTTTGATCACAGCTGTGTGCTAGGCTCTCTCACTCCTCTCTCACTCCTCTCTCTCTCCTCTCTCTCTCCCCTCTCTCTCCTCTCTCAATCCTCTCTCTCTCCTCTCTCTCTCCTCTCTCTCTCCTCTCTCTCTCCCCTCTCTCTCCTCTCTCACTCCTCTCTCTCTCCTCTCTCACTCCTCTATCACTCCTCTCTTTCTCTCTCCTCTCTCTCTCCCCTCTCATCTCTTTCGCACTCCTCTCTCTCTCCTCTCTCTCTACTCTCTCAATCCTCTCTCTCTCCTCTCTCTCTCTCCTCTCTCAATCCTCTCTCTCTCCTCTCACTCCTCTCTCTCACTCCTCTCTCTCTCCTCTCTCTATCCCCTCTCTCTCCTCCCTCAATCCTCTCTCTCTCCTCTCTCACGCCTCTCTCACTCCTCTCTCTCTCCTCCCTCAATCCTCTCTCTCCTCTCTCACTCCTCTCTCTCTCCTCTCTCACTCCTCTCTCACTCCTCTCTCACTCCTCTCTTTCTCTCTCTCTCCCCTCTCTCTCCTCTCATCTCTTTCTCACTCCTCTCACTCTCCTCTCTCACTCCTCTCTTTCTCTCTCCTCTCTTTCTCTCTCCTCTCACTCCTCTCTACTCTCATCTCTTTCTCACTCCTCTCTTTCTCTCTAATCTCTTTCTCTCTCCTCTTTCACTCCTCTCGTGCTCTCTCCTCTCTCACTCCTCTCTCTTTCTCTCTCCTCTCTCTCTCTCACTCCTCTCTCTCTCTCTCTCTCTCTCTCTCTCTCCCCTATTTCTCCTCTCACTCCTCTCTTTCTCTCCTCTTTATCTCTACTCTCTCTCTCACTCCTCTCTCTCTCCTCCCTTTCTCTCTCCCCTCTCTCTCCTCTATTTCTCTCTCCTTTCTTCCTCTCTCCTCTCTTCCTCTCTCCTCTTTCTCACTCCTCTCTCGCTCTCTCCTCTCTTTCTCTCCTCTCTTTCTCTCTCCCCTCTCTCATCTCTCTCTCACTCCTCTCTCTTCCCTCTTCCTCTCTTCCTCTCTCCCCTCTCTCTCTCCTCTCTCTCTCCTCTCTCTCTCCTCTCTTTCTCTCTCCTCTCTTTCTCTCTCGCTCTCTCCCCTCTTTCTCTCTCCTCTCTCGCCCCTCTTTCTCTCTCCTCTCTTTCTCTATCCTCTCTTCCTCTCTCCTCTCTTTCTCTCTCCTCTCTTTCTCTCTCTTCTCTTCCTCTTTCTCTCTCCTCTCTCTCTCTTCTCTTTCTCTCTCCTCTCTTTCTCTTTCCCCTCTCTCTCTCCTCTCTTATCTCCCTCTTTCTCTCTCCTCTCTTGCTCTCTCCTCTCTTGGTCACTCCTCTCTCCCTCTCTCTCTCCTCTTTCTCTCCCTCTCCTCTCTTTCTCTCTCCTCTCTTCCTCTCTCTCTCCCCCTCTCTCCTCTCTCTCACTCCTCTTTCGCTCTCTCCTCTCTCTCCTATTTCTCTCCCCTCTCTCTCTCACTCCTCTCTCCCTCTCTCTCTCCTCTCTTTCTCTCTCCTCTCTTCCTCTCTCCTCTCTCTCTCCCCTCTCTCATCTCTCTCTCTCACTCCTCTCTCTTCCCTCTTCCTCTCTTCCTCTCTCCCCTCTCTCTCTCCTCTCTCTCTCCTCTCTTTCTCTCTTTCGCTGTCCTCTCTTCCTCTCTCCTCTCTCGCTCTTTCCTCTCTCTCTCACTCTTTCTCACTCCTCTCCCTCTCTCCTCTCTTCTCTCTCTTTCTCTCTCCTCTCTTTCTCTCTCGCTCTCTCCCCTCTTTCTCTCTCCTCTCTCTCCCCTCTTTCTCTCTCCTCTCTTTCTCTATCCTCTCTTTCTCTCTCCTCTCTTTCTCTCTCTTCTCTTCCTCTTTCTCTCTCCTCTCTCTCTCTTCTCTTTCTCTCTCCTCTCTTTCTCTTTCCCCTCTCATTCTCTTTCCCCTCACTACTCTCATCTCTTTCTCACTCCTCTCTTTCTCTCTAATCTCTTTCTCTCTCCTCTTTCACTCCTCTCGTGCTCTCTCCTCTCTCACTCCTCTCTCTTTCTCTCTCCTTCTCTCTCTCTCACTCCTCTCTCTCTCTCTCTCTCTCTCTCTCTCTCTCTCTCCCCTATTTCTCCTCTCACTCCTCTCTTTCTCTCCTCTTTATCTCTACTCTCTCTCTCACTCCTCTCTCTCTCCTCCCTTTCTCTCTCCCCTCTCTCTCCTCTATTTCTCTCTCCTTTCTTCCTCTCTCCTCTCTTCCTCTCTCCTCTTTCTCACTCCTCTCTCGCTCTCTCCTCTCTTTCTCTCTCCCCTCTCTCATCTCTCTCTCACTCCTCTCTCTTCCCTCTTCCTCTCTTCCTCTCTCCCCTCTCTCTCTCCTCTCTCTCTCCTCTCTCTCTCCTCTCTTTCTCTCTCCTCTCTTTCTCTCTCGCTCTCTCCCCTCTTTCTCTCTCCTCTCTCGCCCCTCTTTCTCTCTCCTCTCTTTCTCTATCCTCTCTTCCTCTCTCCTCTCTTTCTCTCTCCTCTCTTTCTCTCTCTTCTCTTCCTCTTTCTCTCTCCTCTCTCTCTCTTCTCTTTCTCTCTCCTCTCTTTCTCTTTCCCCTCTCTCTCTCCTCTCTTATCTCCCTCTTTCTCTCTCCTCTCTTGCTCTCTCCTCTATTGGTCATTCCTCTCTCCCTCTCTCTCTCCTCTTTCTCTCCCTCTCCTCTCTTTCTCTCTCCTCTCTCTCTCCCCCTCTCTCCTCTCTCTCACTCCTCTTTCGCTCTCTCCTCTCTCTCCTATTTCTCTCCCCTCTCTCTCTCACTCCTCTCTCCCTCTC
The DNA here is from genome assembly GCF_013265735.2 of Oncorhynchus mykiss. Classification (NCBI taxonomy): domain Eukaryota; kingdom Metazoa; phylum Chordata; class Actinopteri; order Salmoniformes; family Salmonidae; genus Oncorhynchus; species Oncorhynchus mykiss. The sequence goes on along the minus strand of NC_048573.1, from coordinate 57,509,359 downwards.
TCTCTCCTCTCTTTCTCTCTCCTCTCTTCCTCTCTCCTCTCTCTCTCCCCTCTCTCATCTCTCTCTCACTCCTCTCTCTTCCCTCTTCCTCTCTTCCTCTCTCTCCTCTCTCTCCCCTCTTTCTCTCTCCTCTCTTTCTCTATCCTCTCTTTCTCTCTCCTCTCTTTCTCTCTCTTCTCTTCCTCTTTCTCTCTCCTCTCTCTCTCTTCTCTTTCTCTCTCCTCTCTTTCTATTTCCCCTCTCTCTCTCTCCTCTCTTATCTCCCTCTTTCTCTCTCCTCTCTCTCTCCTCTCTTTCTCTCTCCTCTCTTTCTCTCTCCTCTCTTGCTCTCTCCTCTCTTGCTCTCTCCTCTCCCTCTTTCTTTCTCATCTCTTTCTCCCCCTCTCTCCTCTCTTGCACTCCTCTCTCTCACTCCTCTCTCTCCTCTCTCTCACTCCTCTCTCTCTCCTCACTCTCTTCTCTCTTTCTCTCTCTCCTCTCTCGCTCTCTCCTCTTTCTCTCCCTCTCCTCTCTTCCTCTCTCCTCTCTCTCTCCCCCTCTCTCCTCTCTCTCTCTCCTCTCTCTCACTCCTCTTTCGCTCTCTCCTCACTCTCTTCTCTCTTTCTCTCTCTCCTCTCTCGCTCTCTCCTCTTTCTCTCCCTCTCCTCTCTTTCTCTCTCCTCTCTTCCTCTCTCCTCTCTCTCTCCTCTCTCTCACTCCTCTTTCGCTCTCTCCTCTCTCTCCTATTTCTCTTTCTCTCTCCTCTCTTCCTCTCTCCTCTCTCTCTCCCCCTCTCTCCTCTCTCTCTCTCCTCTCTCTCACTCCTCTTTCGCTCTCTCCTCTCTCTCCTCTGTCTCTCCCCTCTCTCTCTCACTCCTCTCTCCCTCTCCTCTCTTTCTCTCTCCTCTCTTCCTCTCTCTCTCCCCCTCTCTCCTCTCTCTCCTCTCTCCCTCTCCTCTCTTTCTCTCTCCTCTCCTCCTCTCTCCCCCTCTCTCCTCTCTCTCTCTCCTCTCTCTCACTCCTCTTTCGCTCTCTCCTCACTCTCTTCTCTCTTTCTCTCTCTCCTCTCTCGCTCTCTCCTCTTTCTCTCCCTCTCCTCTCTTTCTCTCTCCTCTCTTCCTCTCTCCTCTCTCTCTCCTCTCTCTCACTCCTCTTTCGCTCTCTCCTCTCTCTCCTATTTCTCTTTCTCTCTCCTCTCTTCCTCTCTCCTCTCTCTCTCCCCCTCTCTCCTCTCTCTCTCTCCTCTCTCTCACTCCTCTTTCGCTCTCTCCTCTCTCTCCTATTTCTCTCCCCTCTCTCTCTCACTCCTCTCTCCCTCTCTCCTCTCTTTCTCTCTCCTCTCTTCCTCTCTCCTCTCTCTCTCCCCCTCTCTCCTCTCTCTCTCTCCTCTCTCTCACTCCTCTTTCGCTCTCTCCTCTCTCTCCTCTGTCTCTCCCCTCTCTCTCTCACTCCTCTCTCCCTCTCCTCTCTTTCTCTCTCCTCTCTTTCTCTCTCCTCTCTTCCTCTCTCTCTCCCCCTCTCTCCTCTCTCTCCTCTCGTTCTCTCTCCTCTCTTTCTCTTTCCCATCTCTCCCTCTCTCCCTCTTTCTCTCTCTGGCTCTTTCTCTCTCCTCTCTTTGGCTCTTTCTCTCTCCTCTCTTTGGCTCATTCTCTCTCCTCTCTCGCTCCCTCTTTCTCCCTCCTCTCTCTCTCCTCTCCTCTCCCAGAGTGGGGAGTGGAAGGGAGGGGAGGCAGGGGACACTCAGTCATATCCATGCACATGGGCGTCACAGACGGATAAGTTGAACGAGAATAAAAATCAAAGCCTTCAATTAGCAAAAGTCTGGCTGACTCAGGTGTTGTTGAACTGCCGGTCTTTCATAATCATTGCATTCCTATTGTATTGCTTTTGCAAACATTAGCTTATGCCTACAAAATATATAAAATGCTATTGTATCACACTGTTTTGTTTTGCGTCTATCTGCCTACAGAGAAGTGAGCGGGGAGGATGCAGGCAGCTGCATCTCTCTACATTCACTTCAGTAACGAGTGGGAGGTGTTAGCATCATCAGCCCTATAGTTGCCCTGTGGCTATGTGATGCACAGAGATGCCGCCTGCTGGGATACACACTAATGAGTCATACAGACAGTTACCATGGTCCGTCTCCAGGTGAGGTTCAACCAAACAAAACAAAATTATGATTTTAAGCTGGCTGGCAGTCCACTCCCTTCCCTTCAAAATGGCTGAGTTTCTACAAGCGGACTGGGTTTGAAGATCACTATCCACAGGCCTCTAATGGAGGAGAGCTGAGGAGCTATAAGCAGTTACACAGACAGCAGCACATCTATGGGCCAATGAAAAATTCAGCAGTGAAGCTGCTCACCTGAGCTAGGCTACAGCTCCCCACACCTTGTGCAATGTTAATCATTTATCAATAACTCTCCTTCTCTATCTCTCTCTCTCACGTCCTGCAGACCGGTCTGGGAAGACGGGAATCCGGGCACTGTGTCTTGTTAAAAACACCCACCCACCACTCGACGGGCATACAAGCCAGGGAGGAACCGAGCATCAAAAATAGATCCAGCGAAACATGGGGGGTGGACCCACGCTCTACACTACATTCCCTCCCAGGTAGCTGTTCTACTGGCTAAGAGAGAGAGAGAGAGAGAGAGAGAGAGAGAGAGAGAGAGAGAGGTTTAGCTTACCCCCTCAGGGTGAGACAGATATCAAACAGAGCCTGAAGTGAACACCGTATGAGTAACACCTACCTACACCATACAATACCAGCCAACGCATCATCCAGAAGAGAGCACCACTCCATACATACATAATCACCTGCAGAGAGCTAACACCGACTGACTCCAGCCGTGCTCACTCACTCCCTCCAGTCTGGATTGGAAACAAGGTTAGCTGGTCCTTATTAAAGTACTGTAGATCACTTCACTATTCCCTTTTTGTTTACAAAGCTCAACTACACACGCTTCTGACGCTCCTCACTTCCTTGTTGAAGTAGAAAACATGAGTCCCCAAACCCGTTCACAGGGTTGGTTAACTCTTGAGGCGCCTCGGGTCTCCACTGAATTAGGTAAATCCGTTTTTAGTTTTAATGCGCCTCAATGCTGGAACGATTTGCAGAACTCTTTACAATTAGATGTTCTGGTGCCGCTCGGGCAGTTTAGGGTGTTGATTGTGGACCTAGTAGCTGAGGGCTGGAACTGTTTTCATAAATGCTGTGTTTTGTATTGATTGCTGTATCGTTTTACATGGTATTAGTTGTTGTGTTGTTGTTATCAGAGCAGCCTTGGGAATTAGACCCTGGTCTGAATAAAGAATAATACATGGTTTAGCTAACAGACTAATGTCAAACTGCTCCACTACATACTGCTCCGTACATGCCACGGTACATGCCATGGCAACGGCAATCTTTACATTTCACGGAAACATGGAACACAAGTGGGATAATAGATCTCCTGTGTGTGCCTAAAAAACACTGCTCTGAAGTACTCAAACCAATATCTCAGGTTTATGTTTCAAGAATGCCCAATATGCTACCCCAAAACACTTCGCAGTACAGTACCGTATGGCAACTACAGTTCAGTATGAAGAGACGATTCCATTATGATTGTGTTTCTCACTGCAGATTAGGGGAGGGTTCACGACCCCTAGTAGGGGGTCGCGGAGAACTGCAGTGAGGTCGCCAACAGTAAAACAAACTAAATCAGATGTCTTTTTTTGTAACTAAAATGTAAGAATACAAATTATTGTATGGACACAATAAGGTTTTTGAGAAAGATTATTTGAAAAATACAATTTTATCGAGTAAATGTTTTTGTTGGTTTATTTTCATTGCTGATGTCAAAATGATTTGAAGGTTAGGAGTCAGGTACGGGATG